>NC_054825.1:39360234-39701484 GCF_018345385.1 Vulpes lagopus | reverse complement strand
TAATAAAAAGAAAATTGGGGCACCTGAGTGGTTCAGTCAGTTAAGCATCAGACTCTTGATTTTGGATCAGGTCATGATCTCGTGATTGTGAGAGAGAGCCACACGTGCGGCTCTTCTCTCAGTGCAGAGTCTGCTTGAGATGCTCTCTCCCTGTCTCTGCATCACCTCCTGCTCACATGCACTCATTCTCCCTCTTTCATAAATAAATACAATATTTAAAAAAAGAAAAAGAAAAAATTTAAAAAGCCAATAACAAGTGTGGGTGAGCACGTAGAAAAACTGGAATCTCCATATGCTAGGAATATAAAATGGTGTGGCCACGATGGAAAACAGTATGGCTGTTCCTCAAAATGTTAACCATAGATTTACCATTGACCCAGAAATTCCTTTTTTTAAAAAAATCTTCCAACAGAAAAAGAAAATGGTCCTACAATGACTTGAATGTGATTGTTCATAGCAGCGTTATTCACAATAGCCAAAATAGCGAAAATAACCCAAATGGCCACCAACTGGTGAAAAGATAAACAAAATCAAGTTGTATATACATACAATGGAATATTATTCAGCCACAAAAGGGAAATTAGTACTATGCATGCTACATCATAAATGAACCTCAAGGGATCCCTGGGTGGCGCAGCAGTTTGGCGCCTGCCTTTGGCCCAGGGCGCGATCCTGGAGACCCGGGATCGAATCCCACGTCGGGCTCCCGGTGTATGGAGCCTGCTTCTCCCTCTGCCTGTGTCTGTGCCTCTCTCTCTCTCTCTGTGACTATCATAAATAAATAAAAAAATAAAAATAAAAAAAATAATAAAAAAAAATAAAAAAAAATAAATGAACCTCAAAAATATAATGCACAATAAAAGAAGCCGACATAAAAGATCATATATTGTATGATTCCATTTATATGAAATGTCCAGAAAAGGCACATATCTAGAGACAGAGGACTAGAGGTGGGTGTGAGGATTCATGAAATCATAACATTTCTTTTGAAGTTATGAAAATATTCTAAAAATTAGATTGCAGTTATGGTGCACACCTCTGTAAATATACTAAAAATCATTGAAATAAACTCTTAAAACTGAATTTTATGGTATGTCAATTATATCTCAATAAAGCTGTTTTATTTTTTAAAAAACCTATCCTTTATTCCTTCTTTTCTCCCTTCCCCCATCCTGCCTTTCTTTTCTTCCTTTCTCCTCCTTTCTTTTTTGTTATTCCTTACTCTTTGTTCAAACTCTTAAACACAGATAAGCATTTAAAACATAAATGTTCGGGATCCCTGGGTGGCGCAGCAGTTTGGCGCCTGCCTTTGGCCCAGGGCGTGATCCTGGAGACCCGAGATCGATCCCACGTCGGGCTCCCGGTGCATGGAGCCTGCTTCTCCCTCTGCCTATGTCTCTGCCTCTCTCTCTCTGTATGACTATCATAAATAAATAATAAAACAAAAATTAAAAAAAAAATAAAACATAAATGTTCAGCAAGCATCCATACTACCACTATTCTGGTAAATTAACTGAACATTTCTAGCTCAATCACCACTCCCTCCTTCACCTCTAAATACCATATTCTAGCTTTTAGGAAAACTGCTTTCTCATTTTTCCTTATAGTTTTTAACAGTAAGTATGGACCTCTAAAATATGTGATGTTAGTTTTGCTTGTTTTTGAAATTGAGAGAGAAATAGATAGAACCTTAACCCTTATTTCACCCGATTTATAAAATTAGCTTGAAATGGATTATAGACCTTTGTGTAAAACTAAAATTCCAAAACTTTTAGAAAGAAACATAAGAGAAAAATCTTTGTGAATGTTGGTCAGGCAAAATTTTCCTAGATAGGATACAAATAGCACAAACCATTAAAAAAAATTTTTTTTTGATATATTGGATTCTGTTACACCTTAAAATTCTCTCTAAAAGCACTACTAAAAAAGTGAAAAAACAGGGCTACCCCGGTGGCTCAGCGGTTTAACGCCGCCTACAGCTGGGGACATGATCCTGGAGACCCGGGATTGAGTCCCATGTTGGGCTCCCTGCATGGAGCCTGCTTCTCCCTCTGCCTGTGTCTCTACCTCTACCTCTCTCTTTCCTGTGTATTTTCATGAATAAATAAATAAAATCTTTAAAAAAAATGAAAATGAAAAACAAGCCACAGACTAGAAGGAAATATTTTCAAAATACATATCTGATTTAAAAAACATAAATCCAGAATTCATAAAGAATTCTCAAAATTCAATAATAATACCAAGTAGCATGGCTAAAATTAAGAATCCTGACAATACCAAGTGTTGGGGAGTATGCAGAGCAAATGTCACTCTCATATATTGCTGGTAGGAGGACAAACCAGCACAGATATTTTGGAAAATAGTATGGCAGTTTTTTATAGAGTTGAACATACATTTACCATGGAACCCAGTGATCACATTCACATATGCCCAAGAAAATTGAAAACACATACCCACGCAAAATCCAAATGTTTATAGGAACCTTATTCATAATCACCCAAAACTAGAAACAACCCAGTGTTCATCGACTAGTGAATGAATACACAAATATGGTACCTCCATACAAGGGACTACTACTCATCAATAAGAAGGAATGAGCTATTGGTACACATGCTACAACATGGCTGAATCTGAAAAACATACTAAGTGGAAGATGTCAGATAAAAAAGGCTATACACCAAAGGATTACATCTCATTCTGGAAAAAGTAAAACTATAGGAGTAGAAGTCAGGCTAGGGTTTGCCAGGGGATTGACTTTTAAGGGGCGAGGGAGAATTTTTTGGGGGGGGTCACTAAAATATTCTATATATTCTAATATTCTCTTGATTATGGTGGCAATTGTTTACATTTGTCAAACATTCAACTATACACCTTTTTTAGGGTGAATTTTATACCTCCAGAAACTTAACTTTTAAAAAATATTCATTCATGTTGTTTTGTGTAGCTATCACTCCTAAATTATTGCTCTGGATTATTATTATTATTATTATTGCCTTTATATGAGTATACAATTTATTATGATGGGCACTGAAGCATTTGTCATTTTGGGGTATTACAAATAATCATGCAGTGGACATTCCTTTAGGTATATCTATCTCCCAGGTACACGTGCATGAAATTCTGTTGAGTAAATACTTAGGAGTAGAGTGCTGGGTCATGAAGTGTGCTGGCTTCAACTTTATTAGATAATGCCAAACTCACTTTATGAAGTGATTGTAAAAATTTACACTCTCATCAGCAGTGAATGAGAGTATTCCTTGTTGTACATTGCCAGCAGTTGGTATTGTTAGTCTTTTTTCTCCTGAATAGCCAATGTAATGGATGTGTAATGATAGCTCATGGTGGTTTTATTTTGCATTTCCCCGATAACGAATGTTATTTAGCACCTTTTCTTGAGTTTATTGGCCATTTTTGTTTCACCTTTTGTAAATTGCCTGTAGGGGGTTTCTTGCTCATTTTTCTCCTGGGGTTTGTCAGTCTTTTCCTTACTGATTTGTAGTAGTCCTTTATAGTCTGTCTCTTTGTTGACTATATGTGCTACAAACATCTCAGGGGCTTGCTCTTTCACATGTAATAGGTGTCCTTTGATAAAGCTAAGTCTATAATTTTAATGTAATTCAATTTATCATTCTCTTTCATTATGTTTGCCGCTTTCTCAGAACTTAAAAAACTTTTTTAAAAAATTTATTTATTTATTCATGAGAGACACCGAGAGAGAAAGAGAGAGAGGCAGAAACATAGGCAGAGGGAGAAGCAGGCTCCATGCAGGGAGCCAGACGTGGGACTCCATCATGGGTCTCCAGGATCAGGCCCTGGGCTTAAGGCAGCGCTAAATCGCTGAGCCACTGGGGCTGCCCTTAAAAAACTTTAAAAAAGGATTTTATTGATTTATTTGAGAGAGAGTGTGTGAGAGGAGTGGCGGGTGGGGGTGGGGGCGGCACGAGGGAGAGGAAGAGGCAGACTTCTGGCAGAGCAAAGAGCCCCTCTGGCAGGGCTCGATCCCAGGACCAGGATCATGATCTTAACCAACCGTGCCATCCAGGCGCCCATGTTTGCTGCTATTTATTTATTTATTTAGCTGCTTTTTAAAGTTTTCTTCTAATCTAATTTGTGTTTAAAATCCACCTTAAATTGATTTTTTTTTTTAATTTAAAACTCTTTATCCAAGTCACCATCCAAAGCAGGATTCTTATTCATTAATCCTATGTTTTGCTCACCTTCCTCAACGAACCTGTTATTCTATAATGAGGTACCCTGCGTGAGGCACCTTTTGTACCCAACATTGATTGGTTGCCAAGCAGACTGCTGCCACCCTGGGGAAGCTCATAATTCCTCTTGCCTTTTCTGCTAAAAGGAGGGGAATTCATGGTACAGGGTTAAGGGCAAGGCGGGAGAGTAGAGTACAGATCCAGCCTAATAGAGATTTGAGGTGAACAGTAAGTTGTCTCTGTTCCATCCATCAGCAGCAAAAGTACTTAAGTTGAAATGATAAAACTTCACGTGAAGCCTGTCCAAAACCAGTAGAATAAAAGTTACTCTCCTTTCCTGAATTCTAAATGCTTCATAATTTTCACTTTAACATTTGTGTTTAAAATCCACCTTAAATTGATTTTTTTTCTGTATAATGTAAGGTATGGGTTAAGATTAGTTTTCATCTGTATGTCTATTCCAAGCACCACTTACTCAAAAAACAACATTTTCCCCTTTATTTATAAACCAAGTGCCCATGTGCATATAAGCCTAGGTTATTGCATATTTAAAACTGTTTATCTATAACATTAATTCTTGAAAGATAGATTGGCTAGATATAAAGATGGTTCTGCTGTTTATTTACATTTAGGGTGTCCTACCTTTTTGGGACTTAGGTGAGCTCTGAGCTTATTTTTAATTACTGCTCCACTCACCACTTGCTTTGTATGTTTCTTTTGGAAAGTCTAATGTGAGTCTAATTCCCTTGCTCTTATAAGTTGTTTGTTCTTTCCAGACCTGGAGGCTCTAAAAAATATTTCATTTTAAAGTCTAATACTTTTACTAAAATTTATCTTAGAGAGGACCATTGTAAATCAATATTACATGCTGCCCAGTGGGCCTTTTCAACATGTTAATTCAAGCTTTAATTTATCTCTAGAAAGTTTTCTTGGATTATAGTTCAAATGTTAGTTCTGTTCTCTTTTTTTGGTTGTTGTTGTGGTTGTTTTCTCCTTCATGGATTCCTAATATAGGTATTTTGGCATTTTTTGGCCTGTCTTCAATTTAAACCATTTTCTCTCTGTTCTTTTTTTTTTTTATTCTCTTAACCTCATTTTAAATGTTCTTGGTTATAGTATGTCACTAAAGAAAACCAACAAACATGGGAAAGAAAGCAAGGGAAGAAAGAACAGAGCAGATCTATAAAAACAACCATAAAACAAATAAGAAAATGGCAATAAGTACATATCTATAATAATTACTTTGAATATAAATGTACTAAATGTTCCAATCAAAAGACACAGGGTGATGGAATGGATAAAAAAGCAAGATTTATCTATATGCTGCCTACAAGAAACTCATTTTAGACCTAAAGACACATGTAGATTGAAAGTGAAGGACAGAAAGGTATTTATCATGTATATGGAAGTGAAAAGAAAGCCAGGGTAGCAATACTTATATTGGACAAAGTAGACTTTAAAACAAAGACTGTAACAAGAGACAAAGAAGGACACTACATAATTATAAAGGGAGCAAGCCAACAAAATATATAACAATGGTAAATATTTATGCACGCAACATAGGAGCACCCAAATACATAAAGCAGCTAATAATAAACATGAAGGAATTATTTGGTAGTAATACAATAATAGTAGGTGATGTTACCACAGAACTTACATCAACAAATAGATCATCCAAACAAAATCAGAAGGGAAACGTGATTTTGAATGACACATTGGACCAGATGGATCTATCAGATGTATTCAGAACATCCCATCCTAAAGCAGCAGAATACACATTCTTTTCAAATGTACATGGAACATTCATGGAACAGAGTAGATCATATGTTAGGCTACAAAATAAATCTCAGCAAATTCGAGAAGATTGAAGTCATACCATGCATCTTTTCCAACTACAGCATTATGAAACTAGAAATCAACCACAAGAAAAAATTCTGGAAAGAACACAAATACATGGAGGTTAAATAACATGGCATTAAACAATGAGTGGGTTAACCAAGAAATCAAATAGGAAATAAAAAGAAATTCATGGAGACAAATGAAAATGAAAATAAAATGGCCCCAAATCTTTGGGATGCAACAGAAGCTGTTCTAAGGGGGAAGTTTATAGCAATACAGGCCTACAAGAAGAAGCAAGAAAAATCTCAAATAAACAATCTAGACTTACATCTGAAGGAGAAAAAAAAAAAAAAGAACAAATAAAGTCCAAAACCAGTAGAAGAAAAGAAATAATAAAGGCTAGAGAAGAAAAACAGTGAAATAGAAACTAAAAACAACAACAACAAACAATAGGACAGATCAATGAAACCAGGAGCTGGTTCTTTGAAAAGATCAACAAAATTGATAAACCGTTAGCCAGATTCATAAAAGAAAAGAGAGAGTCAGAGACAGGACTCAAATAAACAAAATCAGAAATGAAAGAGGAAAAGTAACTGACAGCACAGAAATACAAAGGATTATAAGAGAATATTATGAAAATTTATATACCAACAAATTGAACAACCTAGAAGAAATAGACAAATTCCTAGAAACATAGGACCTCCAAAACCAGAATCAGAAATAAGTAGAATATTTGAACAGACCAATTGCCAGCAAAGAAATTGACTCAGTAATAAAAAAACTTCCAACAAACAAAGGTTCAGAACCAGATGACTTCATAGGCAAATTCTATCAAACATTTAGAGAAGAATTAATATCTATCTTCTCAAACTATTCCAAAAACTAGAAAAGGAAGGAAAGTTTCTAATTTTGTTCTAGGAGGCCAGCATTACCCTGATACCAAAAATAGATAAAGACACTACAAAAAAAGAGAAATACAGGCCAATATCTCTAATGAACTTAGATGCAAAAATCTTCAACAAAATATTAACAAACTGAATCCAACAGTACATTAAAAAAATCATTCACCACAATCAAGTGGATTTATTCCTGGATACAAGCAAATGTGGTTCAGTATTCACAAATCAATCAATATGATGAAGCCTATCAATAAGAGAAAGAATAAAAACCATATGATCATTACAATAGATGCATAAAAAGCATTTGACAAAGTACAACATCCATTCATGACAAAAGCTCGCAACAAAGTAGGCTTAGAGGGAACAGACCTTAACATAATAAAGGCTATATATGAAAAACCCACAGTGAACATCATACTCAATGGGGAAAAACTGAGAGCTTTTCCCCTCAGGTCAGGAACAAGACAAAGATGTTCATTCTCACCACTTTAATTCAACATAGTACTGGAAGTCCTATCACAGCAATTGGACAACACTGAAAAAAATAAAAGGCATCCAAATTAGTAAGGAAGAAGTAAAACTTTCACTATTTGCAGATGACATGATACTATGTATAGAAAACCGGAAAGACTCCACCAAAAAACTACTAGAACTAATAAATGAATTCAGTAAAGTTACAGGATACAAAATCAATGTACAGAAATTGGTTCCATTTCTATACACTAATAGTGAAGTAGCAGAAAGAGAAATTAAGAAAACAATCCCACTTATAATGCATGAAAAATAATAAAATGCCAAGTTACAAATTTAACCATGGTGTGGGTGGATAACCTTGTACTCTGAAAACTGTAAAACATTGATGAAAGAAATTGTAGACAACACAAACAAATGGAAAGATATTCCATGCTTATGAATTAGAAGAACAAATATCATTAAAATATCCATACCACCCAAAGCAATCTACAGATTTAATGCAACCCTTATCAAAATACCAACAGCATTTTTTACAGAACCATAACAAATAATCCTAAAATCTGTATGGGACCACAAAAGACCTTGAATATCCAAAGCAATCTTGAAAAAGAAGAACAAAACTGGAGGTGTCACAATCCCAGATATCAAGATATAGGTACTGGAATAAAAACAGACACTTAGGTCAACAGAACAGAGAGCCCAGAGATAAATCCATGACTATATATGGTCAATAATGTACAGCAAAGGAAGCAAGAATATGCAATGGGGTAAACAGTTTCTTCAACAAATGGCATTGGGAAAATGGGACAGCCGTGTGCAAAAGAATAAAACTGGGTCACTTTCTCACAAAATACACAAGAATAAACTCAAAATAAATTAAAGACCTAATGTGAGACATAAAACCATAAAAACCCAAGAAAAGAGAACAGGCAGTAATTTCTCTGACATTGATCATAGCAACATCTTTCTAGAAGTGTCTCCTGAGGCAAGAGAAATACCAAAAATAAACTATTGGGACTACATTAAAGTAAAAAAAGCTTCTGCACGGCAAAGGAAACAATTAACAAAACTAAAAGACAACATACTTATTGGGAGAAGATATTTGCAAGTGACATATCCAATAAAGGGTTAGTATCCAAGATATATAAAGAACTTTTACAACTCAACACCAAAAAATTAATAATAATAATCCAATTAAAAGTAGGCAGAAGACATGAACAGACATTTCTCCAAATAAGACATACAGATGGCCAACAGACACATGGAAAGATATCGAACATCACTCACCATAAAGAAAATGAAAATTAAAACCGTAATGAGACGTCACTTCACAATTGCCTGAAAAGCAAAAATTAAAAACACAACAAACAACAAGTGCTGATAAAAATGTGGAGAAAAAGGAAACTTTGTACATTGTTGGTGGGAATGGAAACTGGTGCAGCCACTCTGGAAAACAGTATGGAGGTGCCTTAAAAAGTTAAAAATAGAATTAACCCTATGATCCAGTCATTCCACTACTGGTTATTTACCCAAAGAATATGAAAACACTAATTCAGAGCAATATATACATATATGCACCCGTATGTTTATTGCAGGATTACTTCCAACAGCAAAAATATGGAAGCAACCCAAGGGGCCATCAATAGATGAATGTATAAAAAACATGTGGTATATATGCAATGGAGTATCTCTCAACCATAAAAAGAATAATGTTTCAACATTGGCAACAAGATGGTTGGATCTAGAGGATGTGATGCTAAGTGAAATAAGTCAATGAAAGACAAATACTCTATGATTTCACTCATATTTGGAATTTAAGAAACAAAGAAAAAAAAAAGAGAGACGAGACAAAAAACAGACTTAACTGTAGAGAACAAACAGATGTTTACCAGAGGGGAGATGGGTGGGGGGATGGAAGAAATAGGTGAAGGGGATTAATGGTACACTTATCATGTTGAGCACTGAATAATGTATAGAATTGTTGAATCACTATATTGTACCCCAGAAACTAACATAACATTGTATGTTAGCTATACTGGAATTAAGATTTTTAAAAATTCTTTTTAAAAAAATATTTTACTTATTTATTTCAGAGAGAGAGAAACAGTGAGAGAGACAGTGAGCAAGAGAGAGCATGAGCAGTGGGAGGGGCAGAAGGAAAAGGAGAAGCAGACTCCCCACCAAGCAGGGAGCCTGATTCAAGGCTCAGTCCCAGGACTCTGGAACCATGACCTGAGCTGATGGCAGATGCTTAACCAACTGAGCCACCAGGTGCCCGTTTCATGGTTTTAGAGAGGTTTTCATCACTTGAAATATTCTGATTCTCCTTTTCTGTTTTCTTCTCATTGTAGCTTTGTATAGATGAAAACTATGTATATATATATATATATATATATATATACACCTTGCAAGATTGTCAGATGTTATCAATCAGAATTTGGACGAGACCTTGAAAAGGACATTAGGTCAGACACATCAGGGCATTTTGAACGTTTACTTGTATCCATGTGCCAGGGAAATCGTGATGAGAACCAAAATGTTAACCACCAGTTGGCTCAGGAAGATGCTCAACGTCTCTATCAAGCTGGTGAGGGGAGACTTGGGACAGATGAATCTTGCTTTAACATGATTCTTGCCACAAGAAGCTTTCCTCAGCTGAAAGCTACTGTGGAGGCTTATTCCAGGGTGGCTAATCGAGATTTGCTAAGTAGTGTTGCCCGTGAATTTTCTGGAAATGTCGAAAGTGGTTTAAAGACTATCTTGCAATGTGCCCTGAACCGCCCCGCCTTCTTTGCTGAGAGGCTCTACTATTCTATGAAAGGTGCTGGCACAGATGACTCCACCCTGGTCAGGATTGTGGTCACTCGAAGTGAGATTGATCTTGTACAAATAAAACAGACGTTCAGTCAGATGTATCAGAAGACCCTGGGCACAATGATTGCAAGTGACACAAGTGGAGATTACCGAAAGCTTCTTCTGGCTATCGTGGGCCAGTAGGAGAGATTTTCTAAATAAATGAAGCATATCCTTCAATGACTGATCTGCATGCAGCAATATCAACCATCACCTAACCAAAAGAGCTTTTTACTAAGGACTGTGTCAGGGTATTGTGCTTGGTTTGCACATGTGGTTATTGCCTTAATTCTTATTTTTTTTCCTCTACAATCAGTGTGAAGCAATATCACAATGATGGTAGTAATAATGCAATGTTTATAAGGCATAATTTTCACTGTTCTTATTCTAATCAGAATCCCAAATTAAATAAAAATCACAAAAAAATAAATAAATATCACAACAATCTCTAATTCTGTGTAATAAAGCTGAATAAAAGAAAAAAAAAAAAGGGACTTTTGCAAGTCTCTGCAAGGGACTGTGTGTGCCTTCTGGACCCTCAGTTGGGTTAGAATGACCAGCATAGGGCCGGTTCCCACAGACCACACCATTAGCCCTGGAACTGGCAGCCTCTATCCTGTGCCCATCCCAGATTCCAGCCATATATCCGATAGGTTGATGGGGAATCTAGTGGGAGACGAGCGCTGAAGAGTTGCCCGCTTTAGACAGATAGGTGTACCTTACTCATTATATGCCAGGTTTCACCAGCTGGTCACCATGATGGCTTGATAAGAACTGATACTGAGACATAAGTGACTGTTGGAACTAAAAGTACAGTGGAAGCAGGGATCAGACATCTTCATCAGCTCTTCACAAGCCTTCATGGAGCATGAAGTGTACTCCGCTGCTTTGTGGGAGACTGTACCATAATAGCATGCTTCCTGCTGTTTATCAAAAGGAATGTGCCTCTACGCCCCAGCAGCCCTGACGCTCTAATCTATCTTCTCAAAAAAAAAAAAAATATATATATATATATATATGCATTCCACAAATAGGACTGGTAGGTGTGGGTGGATTCTTAACTCAAGAATCCCCTCCCTCTATTGTCAATGTTGCTAAGAGTATTTTTCTTAATAGATGGCTTGGGGGAAGGATATATGTGAGGGGGAATTTAATAAACTTTTGACTTTTTGGCTCTTTTGTCTTCCAAGATCCTAATTTCCCCTTCTGTTTATTTTTTTTCTTTTTACTATTCAGACTTCAAAAGTCATTCTTCCTCTTTTTTCTAGCATTTTTGTGAGGATGTTAAAATATACAGAAAAGTTTAAATAATTTTCCTGCCAACAATCATATATTTATCACTTAGATTCTACAATTAACATTTTATAATTCTTGCCTACTACATATTGATGAAATTATCCATTAATCCATTTTATTTTTGATAAATTTCAAAGTAAATTGTCCACATTACTCCTTAAATATTTTATCATGTATCATGTACAACTATTTGGTATACATTTGCTAAATTTTAATAATTGGGGGATGCCTGGGTGGCTCAGCGGTTGAGCATCTGCATTCAGCTCAGGGCATGATCCCGTGGTCCTGGGATCGAGTCCCACATCAGGCTCCCTGCATGGAGCCTGCTTCTCCCTCTATCTCTGCCTCTCTCTGTGTGTCTCTCATGAATAAATAAATTATTTTTTAAAAATTGCATACATCTGTGCAACCCAAACTGCTATCTAGATATAGAACATCACCATCATCCTTTGACAGTTTTCTTATGCCCCTTTCCAGTAAATCCTCTACCCCTTTACTCACAGACATTGTCCTATTGTCCCATGACTGGTTTTGCCTGTTCTAGAATTTTCTATAATGGAAACACATGGTATGTCCTCTTTTGTGTAGGTTTATTTCACTCAGCATGTTTTTGAGATTCATCCATGTTGTTTTTACCAGTAATTCATTCCTTTTTGTTTCTGAGTAGTATTCTGTTTATGAATACGACAGAGATTATATATTCTTCTGCTCATGAACTTTAGGGTTGTTTCCAATTTGAGGGCATTAGGGAAAAGTTGCTATGAATATTTTTGTGAAGATATTTTTGCATACATGTGGTTCTTTCAACTAGGTAAATATGAGGAGTGGAATTATTTGCTGCAGTATATAAAAATACAATTGATTTTTAGAAAATATTAACCTTATATACTATGACTGCAAAATTCACTTACTGGTTTTGTTAGGGTTTTTTTGTTGATTCCTTAGGATTTTCTCTGTAAATAATCATGCCATTTGAAAATTTACAGTTTTACTTTTTCCTTTCTTATCTTTATTTTTGAAAGATTTTATTTATTTATTTTATTTAGAGAGAGAAAGTACACACAAGGTGTTGAGGGGCAGAGTGAAAAGGAGAGAATCTCAAGCCCCCCAGGTGTAGGCCTCCATCTCACAACCTTGAGTTCATGACCCCAGCCAAAACCAAGAGTTTCACACTCAATCAAATGAGGCACTCTTCCTTTCTGATCTTCGTATCTTTCATTTCATTTTCTTGCCTTAGTAGAATAGCTAGGATTTCCAGTACAATGTTGAATAGAAGTAGAAGTAAGCATCTTTGCCTTGTTCCTGGTCTTAGGGGAAATATTAAATATTTCATCATTAATATTAGTTGTCAGTTATTCAGACATGTCTTTGATCACTTGGAATAAGTGCCCTCTATTTCTATCTTGCTAAGAGTTTTTGTCAGAGAAGGATATTGTATTTCTTCTTAAAAAATATTTAATTTATTTATTCATGAGAGACATGGGGGGGGGGGTGGCGAGGCAGAGACACAGGCAGAGAGAGAAGCTGGCTCCCTGTGGGGAGCCTAATGTAGGACTTGATCCAGCAATCCTGGGAACATGCCCTAAGACACTCAACCACTGAACCACCCAAGTGCTCCTCCTTTCTAAAATATAACCCTCCTCTCCTAGAAGCAATGCCCTTCAAAGCTGCCACCTAGAGTCCCATAAACTATAACGTCCCTTCCCTTTATAGTGCTCTCTGACCTGATGAGACAGTTTTTCAGAATTTAAAAAATTTAAATGGCCTCAATGACATGTAATTTACATATCATACAATTCATCCATTTAAATTGTACAATTCAATGGCCATTAGGGTATTCACAGATAAATGCAACTATCACCTCAATTTTAGAACATTTTCAGCACTTCAAGAAGAAATCCAGTATTCCTTAACTATTATCCTGTTACTTTTCCATTCCTTGTCCTCAGCCCTAAACAACAACTAATTGATCTTCTATCTTTATAGATATTCCTATTCTGGATTTTCTCATAAATGGAACAGAATGTGGGCATTTGTGATTTCTTTCACTTGACATAATGTTTCTTTTTTTTGACATAATGTTTCTATATATCAGTATGCAACATATATGACCACTTCATTTCTTTTTATGGCCAATAATATTCAATTGTATGGAATATACTACATTTTGTTAATCCAATCATTCATTGATGGATGATGGAACTACTGTGAATAATGCTGCTATAAATATTCAAGTACAAGTTTCTGTGTGAACATGTGTTTTTATTTTTCTTGATTTATTCCTTAGAAGTAGAATCCTGTGTCATATAGTGACCTTCTGTTTAATTGTTTGAGGAACTGACTGTTTTCCAAAGTGGCTGGACTATTTTTACATTGCCAGCAGCAGAGTGTCAGGGTTCCAGTCTCTCCACAGGTTCATCAACCATTGCTATGTGACTTTTCAATTCTAGCCATCCTACAGGGTGTGAAATGGTTTCATTGTGGTTTTGATTTGCATTTTCTTGATGACTAATGATGTTGAGAATTGTTTCATGTTTGCCATTTTTGTATCTTCTTTGAGAAATGTCACTCAGATCCTTTGCCAATTTTTAATTGGGTCATTTTTCTTGTTAAAATTGTGTTCTAAGAATTACTTGTATATTCTAGATACAATTCCCTTATCAGGTATGATTTGCAAAAATGTTCTTCCATTCTGTGAGTTGTCTTTTCACTTTCTTGAAACCCCCAAATTTTTAAATTTTGATGAGGTCGAGCCTATATTCTTCTCTAACTATTTGTAATTTTGGTGTCATATTTAAAAATGCTTCATCAGGGGATCCCTGGGTGGCGCAGCGGTTTGGCGCCTGCCTTTGGCCCAGGGCGCGATCCTGGAGACCCGGGATCGAGTCCCACGTCGGGCTCCCGCTGCATGGAGCCTGCTTCTCCCTCCGCCTGTGTCTCTGCCTCTCTCTCTCTCTCTCTGTGACTATCATAAATAAATAAAAAATTACAAAAAAAAAAAAAATTTAAAAATGCTTCATCAAATCCCAGGTCATGAGAAGAATTTTTTAATTTTACCTTTTTTATTGAGGTAAAATATTTATAAGTTTAGCATCTCAACCTTTTAAAGTGTACATTTCAGTGGCATTAAGTACATTCACGTTATTGTGCAACCATCACCACTATCCACCTACAAAACTTTTCATCATTCCAAATTGAAACTGTCTGCATTAAACAATAACTCTCTAGTCCTTCCTCTCCTAGTCCCTGGTAAACACTTGTACTTTCTGTCTCTATGCATTTGACTACTCTAGGTACCTCATATAAGTAGAACCAGACAATATTTGTCCTTTTTATCTGGCTTATTTCACACAGCATTATCCATGCTGTAGCATATATTACAATTTCCTTATTTCTGAAAGCTAGACAATATTCCACTATAGGCATATACATTTTGTTGATTAATTCATCTATTGAACATTTGGGTTATTCCCACCTTTTGGGAATTTTGAATACTGTTACTATGAACATTATTGTAAAAATATATGTTCAAGTGCCTTTTTTCAACTCTTGTGTCTGAACACAAGTAGAATTTCTGGATCAAATGGCAAATCAATGTTTACTTTTTTGAGGAACTGTAAGATCATTATGGTTTACTCCTATATTTCCCTTTCAGAGTTTTTACAGCTTTTGCTTTTATGTTTAGGTCTTTGATCCACTGAGGTAAAGTTTCAACTTCATTCTTTCGCATGTGACTATCCCATCACCATTGATTGTCCATGTGGACAACCACCATGTGGTTGTCCCATCACCATTGTTGAAAAGGCTATCTTTCCCCACTGAGTGGTGTAGCACCCTTGAAGATAATCAGTTGACCATAGATGTATGAAATTATTTCTGGACTCCCTATCCATTACACTGATCTATATATCTGTCTTGGTGCTAGTAAGTTTTAAAACTGGGAAGTGTGAATTCCTCTACTTTATTCAAGATTTTTCAGGATTGGCTATTCTGATTCCCTTGAAATTCCATGTGAATTAGAATCAGCTCATCAAAAAAAAAAAAAAATCAGCTCATCAATTTGTATGAAGTCAGCTGGGATTCTGATAGTGATTACACTGAATCTGTAGATCAGTTTGGTAAGTACTGTTGTTATCTTAACAATATTAAGTCTTTTGATCCATGAACAAGTGCCTACCTTTGTGGTTTTTATCTTAAGATTTAATTAAGTTATTTATGAGTGAGACAACAAGAAAGAAAGAGAGGATAATGCAAGTGAGGAGAGGAACAGAGGGAGAGGGACAAGCAGACTCTGAGCTGAGCTCATAAGATCATGACCTGAGCCAAAATCAAGAGTCGGACAAAACTGACTGAGCCATCCAGGTGCCCCAGTGGTTAGTTTTATAAAATTACTTAATCTTTTTGTTATAGATCTATTCAGATAGTTGGTTTCTAGCTTGAGTCAGTTTTAGTAGGTTGTGTCTTTCTGTAGTTTGTGTGCCACCACATTCTGAAACACCCTTTACACTGTTTGTTGGCAAAAGATTGCTCATAGCATTCCTTTATAATCCTTTTTATATCTGTAAGATTGGTAGTAATGTCCCACTTTCATTTCTGATTCTAGTAATTTGAGGCTTCTCTTTTTCCTTTGTTCACTAAAGATTCATCAGTTACATTGTTTTTATTTTTTTAAAAAAATTACTTATTTATTTGTTCATGAGAGAACATCGAGAGAGGCAGAGACATAGGCAGAGGGAGAAGCAGGCTCCCTGTGGAGAGCTTGATGTGGGACTCGATCCCAGGACCCCGGGATCATGACCTGAGCCAAAGGCAGACGCTCAACCACTGAGCTACCCAGGCGTCCAGGTATGCTGATCTTTACAAAAAGCCAGATTTTTATTGTTTTTCTACTCTTTATTTCGTTTTTTCCTGCTCTAATCTTTATTATTTCCTTCCTTCTGCTTATAGCTTTAGTTTGTTTTGCTTTCTCCCATGTCTTAAGGTTGAGGGTTAGATTATTGATTTGAGATCTTACCCCTCATCCCCTGCCCTGTAGTATAGGCATTTACAGATACAGATTTGTCTCTGAGCACTGCTTTAGCTCATCTCATGTGTTTTGGTACATTGTGCCTTGATTTTTATTTAGTACCAAGTATTTTCTGATTTTCCATTTGATTTCTTCTTTGACCTCTGTTATTTAGGACCACTAAATCATTTAGAATATATATACTTATGTTTTCATTGCTATTTCCATACTTTGATTACTCCTGAAATTCTTAACATGCATATTAAACATTCGTGTGCAACAGTGTCTCATACTATCACTTGAAAAATATAAGAATATCAGAACATTATTCTTGACTATTTTTCTCCAAAATTCCATGCTATTGCTATCCAATATTTTTATTTTTCTATCTTATTTTTAATTTCACAAATTGGGCACTAATGTTCTTATTTTTTTTAAAGATTTTATTTATTATTTATTCATGATAGACATGGGGGGGAGGGAGAGGCAGAGACACAGGCAGAAGGAGAAGCAGGCTCCATGCAGGGAGCCCGACGTGGGACTCGATCCTGAGACTCCAGGATTGCGCCCTGGGCCAAAGGCAGGCGCCAAACTGCTGAGCCATCCAGGGATCCCCTGTTCTTATTATACCAACAACTTTTAGAACTATATTAACATTTATATTCCCTCTTTGCCTATGTCTCTGCTCCTCTGTGTGTGTCTCTCATGAATAAGTAAAATCGTTTAAAAAATGGTATTGCTTTAATTTCACATTCCAAATGTTTATTACTGGTATATAGCAAAGTAATTGATGTTTGTATATTTACTTTCTATCCTGCAACCTTATAATAGTTTATTAGATCCAGGAGGTTTTCTGTGTTTGTGTGTGTGTTTTGTTGGTTGGTTGGTCTGTCATTTCTTTGGGATTTTCTACGTAGATAATCATGTTATTGGGAACAAAATGTTTTATATTTTTCCTTCCTGACATATATATGTACCTTTTACTGTCACACTGAATTAGCTAGGACTTACAGTATGATGTGGAATACAAGTGGTGAGAGAGATCCTTGCCTTGTTCTGATCTTAGCAAGAAAGTTCCTCAACATTACGTTATTAATTGTAGATTTTTTAAAAAAGATTTTATTTATTTACTCATGAGAAACAGAGAGAGAGAGAGGCAGGCAGAGGGAGAAGCAGGCTCCACGCAGGGAGCCTGATGTGGGACTCGATCCTGGGACTCCAGGATCACGCCCTGGGCCGAAGGCAGGTGCTCAATTGCTGAGCCACTAGGGCTGCCCTATAGGCATGGTGTTAATTCATCCTCAAACAGTTGGTAGAATTCTGTAGTTACACCATCTAGACTTTAAGATTGCTTTGTTAGAGATGTAAAATTAAACAATTCAATTCCCTTAATAGTTATATGGTTATTCAAATAATGTATTTCATATTGAGTGAGTTCTTATAATTTGCTTTTGAGGAACTGTTTCATTTAAGCTAAGTTGTCAAATATATGTGTAGATTGTTTGCAGTATTCTATTATTATCCTTTTTTTAAAATCTTTTTTTATTTATTTTTATTTATTTATGATAGTCACACACAGAGAGAGAGAGAGGCAGAGACACAGGCAGAGGGAGAAGCAGGCTCCATGCACCGGGAGCCCGATGTGGGATTCGATCTTGGGTCCCCAGGATCGCGCCCCGGGCCAAAGGCAGGCGCCAAACCGCCGCACCACCCAGGGATCCCTATTAATGTCTGCTGGGTCTATAGTGATATCCCTTAATTCATTTTTTAAAAAGATTTTATTTATTCGTTTGAGAGAGAAAGAACAAGCAGTAGAGAGGGCTGACAGATAGAAGCAGATTCCTTGCTGAGCAGGAAGCCTGATGTAGGGCTGGATTCCAGGACCCTGGGATCATGACCTGAGCTGAATGAATGAAGGTAGATGCTCAATCAATTGAGCCACAGGTGTCCCATTTCTTTTTTCGTATTAGTAATTTGAGTATTCTCTATTTTTTCCTTTCAGTTTTGTGAGAGGATTGTCAATTTTATTGATCATTTCAAAGAATCAGCTTTTTGAGTTCCTCTATTGATTTTTCTCTTATTTCATTCAATTCTGCTTTATTAATTTTTGCATTGTTTGAGTTTACTGGGTTTTCCCTTAATTCCTTCAAGCTTAGTTTGAGATCTTTCCCTTTTTCTAATATATACAATTAGTGACTTGAATTTTCCTATCAGTACTGCTTTAGTTGTGTCCCACAAATTTCAATGTTTTTGTTTTTTCCAGTTCCAACATATTTTTCTTTTTAAATTTCCCTTGAGACCTGAACCCATGTATCATTTAGAAGTGTGTTTAGTTTCTAAGTATTGGGAAATTTTCCTTTTATCTTTGTTATTGATTTCTAGTCGATCCCATTGCATTAAGAGGACACATTTTATGTGATTTCAATTCTTTTAAATTCCTTGAGGTTTGATTTATGATCTAGGAATGTTCTTAGTTTATGTTCCATAGGTACTTGAAAAGATTTTGTATCTGTAGCATTTAGATGTTGATGGATGGGATAATGTAGTTGAGTTCTATATCTTTGGGGATTTTCTTTCAAATTGTTCTATGAATTGTGGAAGTCACTAAATTGTAGATTTGTCTATTTCCCTTCATTTCCTTTTTAAAAAAGATTTATTTGAGAAAGAGAGCGAGCAAGTGAGGTGCAGGGAGGGGCGGAGGGAAAGGGAGAGAGAATCCCAAGCAGACTCCCCACTAAGTGCAGAGCCTGACATGAGGCTTGATCCCACAACCCTAAGATCATGACCTGAACTGAAATCAAGAATCAGATGCTTTAAAAAAAAAAAAAAAAATCAGATGCTTAACTGACTGAGCTATCCACATGTCTCTATTTCCCTTCATTTATATGAGGATTTTTTTTTTTTTACATATTTTGTGCATAAATGTTTAGGATTGCAGTCTTCTTGGATTGGCATTTTTATCATTATGTAATATCCGTCTATGTCCCTAATATTCTTTCCTCTAACGTCAACTTTATTTGCTATTAATATAGCCACATCTGCTTTGTTTGCAAGGTGTCTTGTATTCCATTCTTTTATCTTTCAACCTACCTATATCATAATATGTGAAGTGAGTTTCTTATAGACAGCACATCATTCATACTGTTGGGTCATACATTTTTAAATCCACTCTGCCAATCTTGTTTATATTTAATGTCTTTACAGTTAATGTAATCATAATGTATTAGTGTTTAAGTCTACCATTTTAAAAAAAATTTTCTGGTAGTTCTCTAAGTTTAACATTCCCCCCCCCCCCTTTCCTGCCTATCTGTAGGTTAATTGAACATTTTTTTAAAATTCCAGTTTGATTTATCTATAGTGTTTTTGAGTGTACTTTAGTCTTTAGAGTAGTTGCTCTGCTATTACATTATAAATATGTAACTTATCCAAGTTTTTCATGTCAACATTTTACCAGTTTGAATTAACTATAAAAACTTTATACTCTTTTACCCTTCCATTTCTACCTACAGTGAACATCACAACAGGTAGGGTTTTTTGTTTTGCTTTAACAAACCTGAGAAATCTCAAGAAAATTGTGTTCTATTTATCCATATTTTTACTTTCTTTTCTTCCTTCCTGATGTTCCAAGATCATTCTTTTATCATTTCCTTTTTGTCTCAAGAACTTCCTTTAGTCATTCTTTGAGGGCAGGTCTGCTGGAGACCAATTCTCTTAGTTTGCCTTCATCTGAGAATATCTTGGTTTCTCCTTCATTACTGTAGCATATTTTGTTGGATATAGAATTCAGCATTGATAGTTTTCTTTCAGTACTTGAAAAGTGTGCACTTCCTTCTGGCTTTTGTTGCACCTCATGAGAAATTCATGGCCATTTGAATTGTGTATGTTATGTGTCATTTGTTGCTGCTTTCAAGACTGTTTTTCTTTGGTTTTCAGACGTTTCACTATGACGTTTTGGTGTGGGTTTGGAGGTTTTATCCTGTTTGGAATTCACTGAGCTTCTTGGATCTATTGCAAAATCTGGGATATACTTAGAGATTATTTCTCCAAATATTTTTTTCCAGCCCTCATCTTCTCTTTTGAACTTATTTTTATTTTTAAAATTTTTTCAGCCCCCATCTTCTCCTTTTGGAACTCCAATGTCATGAATGTTAGATCATTTTTTTATAGTCTCAGTTGTCCCTGGGGCTCTATTTATTATTTTTCAGTATACTTTCTGTTATTCAGATTGGCTAATTTCTATAGCTATATCATCAAATTCATTGATTCTTCCTTCTAGTCTGCTGTTGAGCTCACCCATGGAGTGTTTTAATTTTAATTTGCGGGGGGGGGGGGTGTTCTAAAATTTCCATTTAATTTTTCTTGTATCTTCTATTTCTTTGTTGTGACTATTTCCTTGCTGATTCTTTTTCATTTATATCAAAAGGGTTTATAATTATTTGTTAGAGCATTTTTATGAGAACTGCTTCAAATCCTTACCAGAATATTCTAAAGATTTATTTATTTTAGAAAGAAAGAGCATGAACAGGGGGAGGGGCAAAGGGAGAGGATCTTAAGCAGACTCTCCACTAAGCATGGAGCCTGATGTAGGGCTCAATCTCATGACCCTGAGATTATAACCTGAGCAAAAGTCAAGTATCAGATGCTTAACCAACTGAGCCACCCAGGTACCCCTTTACCAGAAAATTCTAACATCTGTATGATCTTAGTGCTGCAGTTGTCTTTTGCTATTCAAGTTGAGATCTTCCTAGTCTTTGGAATGGTTAAGTGATATTTCATTTAAAGCTGAACATTCTGGATATCAAGAGATTCTGGATCTGATTAAAAATCTTTTATTTCAGCACTCCTCCTCAGATACCTTTTGTAGCTAGCCTCCATTACCATTCCAGTTGAGGAGGGGTGCCTCATTAGAGCAAAGTGAAGGTGGAAGTTCAGGGTCTCCTCTTTGTTTTGAATGACATACAAGAGCAGGGAGGCTCCTTCACACTGCTGGGTAGAAGTTGAAGTTGAGGCTCCACCTTGCTACTCTTCCCCATATATCCTCCATTGACAATGCAGGATGGTAGATGGAAGTTTGAGAGTGGCCTCAGTTCTGCTGAGCAGGAATGAAAAGTCCTGACTCCGTTACGCTCATTTGATCCACTTAATGTGAAGGGGGAGGCCAGCTACAGCAAAGAGGAAAAAACCTCTGTGCAACCCACATCACTGAGACACTTTGTTATAACCTAGAAAGGGTGGAAGTCTAGGCTCTACACATTATCACTGCTGGTGTTGGCTCTGTTTTTTTCTGTGGTGTTTGGCTAGAGTAAAGCAGTTATTACATCAAAGTTTTCGGTCTTGTTAGGCTGCCTCTTTCCTGATCCTTTGGCTAGAGAGAGCAGGCTTTTCTCAGCATCCCCCCCCCCCCTTTAAGACTTTATTTATTTATTCATGAGAGACACACAGAGAGAGGCAGAGACATAAGAGGAGGGAGAAGCAGGCTCCATGTAGGAATCCTGATGTGGGACTTGATCCCAGGACTCTGGGATCTTGCCCTGTGCCAAAGGCAGACGCTCAACCGCTGAGCCACCCAGGTGTCCCAGCCCTTTCTTTACCTGCACTAAGAATTTCCAGATTGCTGTTTTCTCCAGTAATCAGTATGGGATGTATGAGACAATAAGACATTCCAGGGAATTCACCACTGTATTGTTTCTTGGTTCCAGGACTCCCCTAGCCAGTCTGCCTTCTCTTTCATGTTTCAGATTCTTCTTATGTCAGTTTTATGTATCACATTCAGGGTTTTTAGCTGTACTTAGTAGGAAGAATAGGGCAAAGGCTGTGATTCCATTTCTTGGAATAAGAAATCCTTTCTCTATTATTTGTGTGTGCGGTGATACTGTGGTAATGACTTTTAAAAACAATGATTTATAAACGGAACAATGTCTGGGATGAACTTCAAAATAATTTGGGGTGGGTAATGCATAGAAAGACAAAGCAAATGAGATTAGCTATGAATTGGTAATTGTTGAGGATGGATGATATATGTATGGTAATTCATTACTCTATTTTATTTTTGTGTACGTCTGAACTTCTTAAAAAGAACATCATTTCCTGATTACCCAGTCTAAGTCATAGAACAGGCTGTCTGTATTCTCCAATACAGTATAAATTTGGCAACAAGGACTCAGTCTATCTTGGTCATAATTATAGCTCCAAAGCTTAAAAGTGACTGGCATGGTGTTGGCACTGAAACTACCATGTTTCCTCAAATATAAGATGCCACAGATTATAAAGTACCTTTATTTTATGTATTATTAAAAAAAAAATACCATAGGGGCACGGGGGTGGCTCAGTCAGTTGAGCATCAAACTCTTGATTTCAGCTCAGGTTATGATCTCAGGGTCATGAAATCAAGCCCCACATAGGGATCCACGCTCAGTGCAGAGTCTGCTTGAGATTTTCTCTCTTCTCCCAGTGCTCCTCACCACCCTCTCATGCTCTCTATTTCAAAAATAAATAAACAAAATCTTTTAAAAAACCAATTAAATTATGGAATAACATCAATTTTTAGAAGTACTTGAATTTCAGATGCTACAATGTGGGGAAAAATGTTCATTTTATAATTAATGAAATATGGTATTTGCAAACGGTTTTAGAAACTTATGAGCAGCTATATGCCAATAAATTAGGCAATCTAGAAGAAATGGATGCATTTCTGGAAAACCACAAACTACAAAATTAGAACGGGAAGAAACAGAAATCTGAACAGGTCAATAACCAGGGAGGAAATTGAAGCAGTCATCAAAAACCTCCCAAGACACAAAAGTCCAGAGCCAGATGGCTTCCCAGGGAAATTCTATCAAACATTTATAGAAGAAACAATACCTAGTCTACTAAAGCTGTTCTAAAAGATAGAAAGGGATGGAATACTTCCAAACTTGTTCTATGAAGCCAGCATCACCTTAATTCCAAAACCAGACAAAGACCCCACCAAAAAGGAGAATTATAGACCAATACCCCTGAGAAACACAGATGCAAAAATTGTCAACAAGATACTAGCCAATAGGATCCAACAGTACATTACGAAGATTATTCACCATGACCAAGGGGGATTTATCCCCAGGATGCAAGGCAGGTTCAACACTCGTAAAGGAATCAACGTGATAGATCATATCCACAAGAGAAAAAACAAGAACATGTGATCCTCTCAATAGATGCAGAAAAAGCATTTGACAAAATACACCATCCATTCCTGATCAAAACTCTTCAGAGTGTAAGGATAGAGGGAATATTCCTCAGCATCTTAAAAGCCATCTACGAAAAGCCCACAGCCAATATCATTCTCAATGGGGAAACACTGGGAGCCTTTCCCCGAAGATCAGGAACACGACAGGGATGTCCACTCTCACTGCTATTCAACATAGTACTAGAAGCCTTAGCCTCAGCAATCAGGCAACAAAAAGAAATAAAAGGCACTCAAACTGGCAACAAAGAAGTCAAACTCTCCCTCTTCGCAGATGACAGGATACTGCACGTAGAAAACCCAAAGTACTGCACCCCAAGATTGCTAGAAATCATGCAGCTATTCGGCAGTGTGGCAGGATACAAAATCAATGCCCAGAAATCAGTGGCATTTCTATACACTAACAATGAGACTGAAGAAAGAGAAATTAAGGTGTCAATCCCATTTACAATTGCACCCAAAAGCCTAAGATACCTAGGAATAAACCTAACCAAAGAGGTAAAGGATCTATACCCTGAAAACTACAGAACACTTCTGAAAGAAATTGAGGAAGACACAAAGAGATGGAAAATATTCCATGCTCATGGATTGGCAGAATTAATATTGTGAAAATGTCAATGCTACCCAGGGAAATTTACACATTTAATGCAATCCCTATCAAAATACCATGGACTTTCTTCAGAGAGTTGGGACAAATCATCCTAAGATTTGTATGGAATCAGAAAAGACCCGGAATAGCCAGGGGAATATTAAAAAAGAAAACCAGAGCCGGGGGCATCACAATGCCAGATTTCAGGTTGTACTACAAAGCTGTGGTCATCAAGACAGTGTGGTACTGGCACAAAAACAGACACATAGATCAGTGGAACAGAACAGAGAATCCAGAAATGGACCCTCAACTCTATGGTCAACTAATATTCAACAAAGCAGGAAAGACTATCCACTGGAAAAAAGACAGTCTCTTCAATAAATGGTGCTGGGAAAATTGGACATCCACATGCAGAAGAATGAAACTAGACCATTCTCTTACACCATACACAAAGATAAACTCAAAATGGATGAAAGATCTAAATGTGAGGTAAGAATCTATCAAAATCCTAGAGGAGAACACAGGCAACACCCTTTTTGAACTTGGCCACAGCAAATTCTTGCAAAATACATATACATCTATGAAGGCAAGGGAAACAAAAGCAAAAATGAATTATTGGGACTTCATCAAGATAAAAAGCTTCTGCACAGAAAAAGAAACAGTCAACAAAACTAAAAGACAACCTACAGAATGGGAGAAGACATTTGCAAATGAAATATCAGAAAAAGGGCTAGTATCCAAGATCTATAAAGAACTTATTCAACTCAGCAGCAAAGAAACAAACAATCCAATCATGAAATGGGCAAAAGACATGAACAGAAATTTCACAGAGGAAGACATAGACATGGCCAACAAGCACATGAGAAAATGCTCCGCCTCACTAGCCATCAGGGAAATACACATCAAAACCACAATGAGATACCACCTCACACCAGTGAGGATGGTGAAAATGAACAAGACAGGAAACAACAAATGTTAGAGAGGATGTGGAGAAAGGGGAACCCTCTTGCACTGCTGGTGGGAATGGGAACTGGTACAGCCACTCTGGAAAACTGTGTGGAGGTTCCTCAAAGACTTAAAAATACAGCTACCCTATGACCCAGCAGTTATACTGCTGGGGATTTACCCCAAAGATACAGATGTAATGAAACGCTGGGACACCTGCACCCCGATGTTTCTAGCAGCAATGTCCACAATAGCCAAACTGTGGAAGGAGCCTCGGTGTCCATCGAAAGATGAATGGAGCTGAGTGAAGTAAGTCAATCAGAGAAGGACAAACATTATATGTTCTCATTCATTAGGGGAATATAAATAATAGTGAAAGGGAATATAAAGGGAAGGGAGAAGAAATGTGTGGGAAATACAGAAAGGGAGACAGAACATAAAGACTCTGGGAAACGAACTAGGGGTGGTAGAAGGGGAGGAGGGCAGGGGGTGGGAGTGAATGGGCGACGGGCACTGGGGGTTATTCTGTATGTTGGTAAATTGAACACCAATAAAAAATAAATTAAAAAAAAAGAAAGATGAATGGATAAAGAAGATGTGGTCTATGTATACAATGGAATATTACTCAGCCATTAGAAATGACAAATACCTACCATTTTCTTCGACGTGGATGGAACTGGAGGGTATTATGCTGAGTGAAAGAAGTCAATCGGAGAAGGACAAACATTCTATGGTCTCATTCATTTAGGGAATATAAAAAATAGTGAAAGGGAATAAAGGGGAAAAGAGAGAAAATGAGTGAAAATATCAGTAAGGGTGACAGAAAATGAGAGACTCCTAACTCTGGGAAATGAATAAAGGGGTAGTGGAAGGGGGAGGTAGACAGGGGGTTGGCGTGACTGGGTGACGGGCACTGAGGGGGGCACTTGACAGGATGAGCACTGGGTGATATGCTATATGTTGGCAAATTGAACTCCAATAAAAAAAAAGAAATATGGTATTTGTAGAATAAATGAACACTCTATGATGTCAAGATCATGATGAAAATGCTTCACACATGTTCAAGATCAGGGTTTAACCAATTTTACAGTGAATGTATTTCTTTCCAAATATAGAAAATTTATGTCCTTGTTTATAGGTTACTGTTACAAACCTTAACAGAAAGTGCAAGATTATGTCTGACATGATGGTATCCACCTTTACTACCAAGGACTCCTTTTATTATTTTATCCCCAAGGTCACCATATTTGGAAATATTTCATTATTAAGTAAAATTCATTTTTACACTAATTTTTTTCATTTTTCATAGATTAAAATGCAGTATTAAATACACAGTATCTAATTTCATAGATTAAATATATAGTATTCGAATATATAACTGACAATATAATGCCAGCTAAAATAAAACTTGACTTTTTACCTACTTTACCTGGACTCACTAAAAGTAAAAGTACATTTCCATTAGGAAATCTACCTTCTAGCTTCCAGTGCTACTTTCTCAGAATCTAGGAACCAGTGGAATCAAGATGGCAGGAATCAAGATGGCAGGCCCTGGATGCCAGCTCCAAATTAAGTCAAGAAAGGGCATGAAGGTAGCCTATCTTAATGTTACATTATAAGTTAGCCCATTTGTTTACACAAATCTCCAACAGAGGAAATTGTGTAAGGGAGTTCGACATTATGGTGAACTGACATGGTGAAGGTGTGTCTATTCAAGTTTCTAAATTGACAGCACATAAATTCAATTGTTTTTTTTTAGGTTTACCTGGAACAGAGTAGTGGAAAGAAAATACTATTTGTGGAGTTTTAGATCACTTACCCTGTGTGTCAGTTTAGATCTGAGTACAGAGGATAAATCATTCATCTTTGAATCCCTGATCAGAAAGTTTCAGTGCATACCCACAGAAGACACCTGTGTCTATGAAAATGTGAATGGATGGAAGGACAGTGGTCCTCAGAACTTCAAGACATCTTTCCTGTCCCTGATTTGAGATGTCTTGCAGATGGAAATTAGGAAAAGGGAATGAACACCAGGAAACATGACCTTAGGAACCCAGCTGAAATGAATAACTAATACAGCCAGAAATTCTCTTTACCTTTGGAAAGTTCCTCATGCCAGTGACCAGCATCTCTATATGCCTAACTCCTAACATGGAATAACAAATCTACATGTATAGACTTTCAGCAAATGCCTAGGACATACTCTATAGTTTATGCACATGAACATCTCAAAAGTGGCATAATTATTTGAGAAAAAAGAGGGGGTGACAAGGAATCAATTTCTTTATTCTCATCCTACAAAAATCATGTAAACATTAGCATAGACTTTTCCTTAACCCTAAGTTCAAAATTGTCAGGAGATAGTGACCCTACATTTAAAATAAATAGTCAGGAAAAATAAAACCAGTCTTGTAGGGGAAACCTGCTCTGGAAGCTCAGTAGATCTGTGTGAAAATCTGATGAGGAGAGACAAAGGGCACTCTGTCACAGGTACAGAGAACAGCAGTGCGTCAGTGGATTTTAGCAGTTTGTTCCAATAAGTATCACACTGGGGCCTCCTTCCAGCCCCCAAACAAGAACAGGATTAAATATTTGAGCTCAAGGGCCAGCCAACAGCTGGTCTTTCCCTTACCTCCAAAAACGAAGGATTGAGGCTGATCCACAAAATTAAAAAAGGACAGACCTTAAAAACTTTACTTATTTTTAAAGCAGACATACTAGGATTCAGGTTTTCCTTACATCAGAAAAAAGCCATGAACATTAGCCACACAGATTGGAAAAGACAGAAAAAAATCAGGTGAGAATCCATACACAATTGCTTCTCTTCCTGTTTAAGTTTTAAGAATACAACCCAGCTACTTCTTTGTTCTATCATATTCTTGCATTGGGACAGCTAAATCAATATTTGGTTTCTAAAGCAATAAATATTGGTTAGCTACCTGGCATAGCAATCATGAAGACTCGTTAGATCCTTTTCAATCTCCCCATTAAGTATCAGTTTGGGTCTGCTTGCTCTTTTTTTTGGGGGGGGGGTCCTGCTTGCTCTTAATGTCACTTCAACCAGCAAGAAAGAAATAATTCTTTCAGAGACATTTTAATGAACCTCACTGATAACTAGTCATTCATTATGAAGAATAACTTATAGTAGGTACTTGGTAGAGAACAACAGTGTCACAGCCTTTGCTCTATCAGATCTCCTCCAGAGATGTTAGAGTATAAGTCTCCTTTCACAATGAGCTTTTGGAGGTTCAGATGGTATTCCCTAACCTCTGGGCATCTGTTAGGCCATAGAAAAAATGGGCTAAGATATGCAAAGTACCTAATAAACAGTAGGTGTTCTATAAATGTTTCCTGGCCAACTATAATAGTTGACATTTATTGAGCACCAATTATGTGCCAGACCCCGTGAGCACTTCTTTATATATAGTATTTCCTAATAACTGTTAATAGTCCATTTTCTAGATGAGTTAAATAAGGCTTAGAAATTCAGTTTATTTAAGGGATTAGCAAGGGATGTGGCCAGCATTTGAGCCCAGTTTGTCTGATTTAAAATCTCATATCCTGTCCATTACTCCACATTGCTTCCTAAACTGTTTGTTATGGCATTTGAGTGAGCTAGACAGAAAGTATAAAGCAAGTGAGCTATATTAACCACATAAGAATTCTAAACTAAAAATATGATTTCATGCCTCAACAGATGAAAGGGAAAGGTAAACAACATGAAATGAAACAATAAACCCCTAATGGAAAAGAATAAAAAGATGCTATTAATTGTTTTAGAATAGACAAACGTTAAATAGATGTCTGATTTTTTCCCCCTCTTTTTACAGAGGGCATTCCTCCTGCCTCAAAAAATGGAGATCGGTTCTCTTTATGTTCCATCTGATTAAAATTGTCCCAATCCTGTAATGTACTGGGACAAAGCAGGCAGGTTTTATCCTTGGAAAAGCCTCAAAAGAGAGAGGCACTCAGGTAGATGGCCAGTCACTAAGCCTGTTCAGCACTTAGATCCTATGTTCTGGAATATTAGGCTGGGTGCTCTTCTTACCTGGATTTAATGATTTTTCTATCACATAAACCATCCAATGTTCATGTAATGTTTTACAGAACTACTCACTTAGTTTTGAGGTTGGGTAAAAGGAAAAGCTATAAAGACAGAAAAAGAAATGAAATCTAACTATGAATGCGTAACCAAAGCTCAGAAAGGGTTGAGATGGAAAAAGAAGGCTTTAGTATCACAGAAATAAAGCCAGGCACCTTGGATTTAGGGATATGATTAAAAATCTTAGTTACTATGGTAAAAGACTTCGTTAACTTTGTTAATGGCAAGTAGCTGCCATTATTCTCTCAATCTCTATGCAAATAAAAATCTCAATCTTTATACAAATAAAAAGAGTTGCAGACATTGGCCATAGTCTCAGTTTTTCTTGCCACTACTGACAGCAGGAGTTTGGACCATCTACCAAAATTTCTTATTACTAGGATTTGACCTCCAACAGCACTTTCTGACTACTGACCATAAACTAGAGCTTCAACAGTGTACTTGAGGATTATTTTAGAAATATGAATAGATGTTTTGCGATTAAACTCTACTCTCAATTAATGCAGAACTGGCTTTCATTTTAACCTCCAAAAGACATTATTATTTATATTTGCCACCAGTTTTAAATGGACACAATTTTAAATAAATGATTTTAAACAGAGCCTCCAATTAAGCCTAAACCTAATCATTTTCCATAACTCCAGTTTTATTTGGCTTATATATTTCTGCTTGCACACAGACACACTTAAAGTATATATTTATATATATATGTATATATATAATATAGATGATATAGGAGTTTCTGACAGATGATTTGTTAATGAAAATTTATTAACTAAAAAAAAAATTTATTAACTATATAACCTTTGAATACCAGAGAAACTTCAGTATGTACAAATCAACATGAGTTCCCGGTTCCTAAACTTTGGTTATATGAAATATGCACCTCAAGCACCAGAGAACAAACAATAATTCTAATTTGAAAAGAAAAAAATCCCCAGAAATGATAAATCCTGCAACTCTCTTGCATCTTTTTTTAAAAACACATTTGGGGAAACTCTTTTATTGTACATTTCCTTCCATCTTGGTCAGTTTCCAAAAATAGTATTAATAAAAACTGATCAGGGAAGAAAGGACTGACAAACCATTACAGATCAAAGTGATGTCTCAAAAGAACTATACCCGGAAATAATTCTGTCTGAAATACAAAATCGTTTTAACCTAGGAGATTTGCATTATGTAACATGTACGAAAAAAATCCCCAACTCTTAATTTTCAAAATTCAAAAACTCCAACAACACAATCATAACAAGAGTTGGGGATGAAGGCTTACGGGGAAATCTTTAGCAAATTCAGTGAAAAAGCTCTTGGTTTTCAAATTCTTCCCTGGCATCCTTGGCATCTGCTAACTGCAGAGGCAATGTGCATAATATACAGATATCAAAAGAGACCTGACAGGCTGAGCACAACCTCTCATGGGTTTTCATTGGAAATCTGATGAGCAAAGGAAAGAAAAACCAAAGAATGAAGACTGAAATAGAAAAAAAAAATGCAAACAAAATATATCTATCTAAGCCCATGTAAGTTGGGATGGAGAGGGCTTACATGTACAAACTGACAAATGCATGTATGTGGAAGGGATTGCATCCTTGCCCACAAATTGGATTATATACACATTTATATTAAGTCAGTTCGTATATTACACCTGACAATTCAAACAGGATGTTTCTGGTGAGAGGTGGAAGGAGGTTCTGGTTACTCAGCTCCTCAGGCCCCAGTCCTTTGACCTGGCTGGTTGCTGGTCTCTGCACAGGATTCAACAGCATGATATATGAATGGATAAAGCTTGATGTCTGGTCCAGGGGTGGAACAGTTTCTGCATTCTTCATTGTAATACCGGAGCAACAGCTTATATATTTCTCCTGGAAGTAAAAGGCCAGACCAATACCCACATTAAGGCATGTACATGGATAGAACTACTAAAGAACACTGCAGTTTTATCTTAATCTAACATGTATTCACTTTTGACTTTTGAAAATAGAGCATGAATGCCATAACCCTGGAAGGCTTTCCTGATATAAAGTTAAAAAAACTTTTTAAGTACCTTAAAGAAACTACTTATAAGTTCATGATGACAACAGGCTATACACCGTACATCAGCCAAGTATCATTTTGGGAGTTTGTGGCAACTTTATTTCTACATTCAGCTTCCAAGGTGGCAAAGCCTTTCAGGTCAAGCTGAAATATAGCAAATGAGCAGGCTGTTATATCTGATAAATATGACTCAGAATGAGGCCTCTTAGACTTGAACTTACCCTCCTATATCATCCCTCTTATAGTTTTCTGTATGCATACATGTAAAAATGGATATTAAACTCCAGCTTCTTAGCCTTACTTTAATAAGCTGACATACTCATTCAAGATAGATGAAACTTAGTCAGAAAAAAGATTCTGCAGATGTTCTTCAACTAAGATTTTGTCCACTATTCTTAAAGTCACACTTTCATTTTTTCTTATCCACTTGATCCATCCAGATTTGGCAAGTGTTTGTCCTGGATGGTGGACAATCTATCTAGATACCAAATGTCAAGACTATTTCCTACTTACCAACAGTTAGTTTCCTTTCAGTAAGAAAAGTGTGCACACTGTAAATGTCTCTCATCAATTCTGAGTCCCCAAAGGTGAAATAAACCACATCACGGTCAGCTACAGCAGCTGCCAGTATCTGTATTAAGGCTGTAGGCAAAGAAAAAAAACAAAACACAACACAGCTATATGATGACACTTCCATCAAGACACTTTTAGTTCTTGCAACCAGCTAAATTATAGCTGGTATGCCATAGCTTTATCCTGGATTAAAGATTTATTAGAAACAGCAAATACAGATGGGTATAAATCATCTAGTCGTGTGACTTTATAGACATGCTCTGAGAAGATCATTAAGACACAGAATTCCCACACAAGGGAATTTTTTTCCTTTGTGGGAAAATAAAGGAAGCTACATCTGAGGTAGTGCAGTCAAGGCACTAAGGTGGTATTTTCTTTTACTTATATTAATTTGGAACTAAACTTTTTGTTTGCTTGCTGTATTAATTACTTTGTCTTATTATATAGTCCCTGGTCTTCTGTATCACAGGAGTCTTTGTGATGTTTCTTGAACAATGCACTTGGGAGACTCTAATGCTCTCATTAACCCTATAGCAAGCATTTTCAAAATGGGTTAGAGACTATACCTTCATCCCTTCTGTACTCCCACTTCCACCCAATCACTGTAGTATGGAGTGGGAAAATCATTGAGAATCAATTTCCCCAAGAATCAAAGTTACAAATCACTGAGCCTGAAATATGTTTCCAAAAATGAAGGTCCTTTATAACTTTAATCTCAAGATAATATTTATTTCATTTTTAAAATTTTTTGAGGATTTTAAAATTTTAATTTTTTTGTATTTAATATATAGTGCACAATGTAGTGATTCATTAGTTCCATATATTACTCAATGCTCATCAGGTGTGCTCTATCCCCTTCACCTATTTCAACCATCCCCTCATCCACCTGCCCTCTGGTAACCATCTATTTATTCTCTATAGTTAAGAGTCTGTTGGTTTGCTTCTCCTTTTTATCCCTTTGTTTTGCTTCTTAAATTTCACACATGAATGAAATTGTACAGTATCTATCTTTCTTGACTGACTTATTTTGCCTAGCATTTATACACTATAGCTCTAACCATGTGGTGGCAAATGGCAAAACTGTGTATTCTTTTATATGACTAATACTATACACGCACACACACACACACACACACACACACACACATACGTGGAATATATATACCACATCTTCTTTAGCCATTCATCTTTGGATGGACACTTGGGCTGCTTCCATAGTTTGGCTACTGTAAATAATGCTACAGTAAACACAAGAGTGCGCATATCCTTTTGAATTAGTGTTTTCATAGTGTTATTAGTGGATCATGGGTAATTCTATTTTTAATTTTTTGAGGAACCTCCATACTGTCTTCTACAGTGGCTGCACCAGTTTTCATTCCCACCAACAATACAGGCGTGTTTCTTTTACTCCACATCCTTGCCAACACTTGTTTCTTGAGTTTTTTATTTTAGCCATTCTGATAGGTGTAAGGTGATGTCTCATTATGGTTTTGATTTCCCCAATGATTAGTTTTTGTTGAGCAACTTTTATATGTCTGTTGGTCATTTGTATGTCTTCTTTGGAGAAAGGTCAATAAATACAATTTATTTTAAATAACAACAACAAAACACCACAGGTATAAACTGAACAAAACAACATAGGTATAATTCTTTTCTAGTTACATATCTTTTCCTTTATAAAAAAGGAGGTAGGAATTTAAAACATTATGGGAAATAAATAACTTCAATATAGTTTTGATTTTTAAAGCATGTTAAAACTCTACATACTATAAAAAATTAAAACAATAAGAATGGGAATGGAGAGGAAGCTATAATAGAAAGCAAACAAAAACAAATTAACCTAATTTGTTATCTAACTTTTACCAAATCTAAAGGAAATTTCGTCTTAAAGTGTCTTCTCACAAATGGCTTATTAGCTACAAGGGAGGAAAAAAACTCAGGATCTGTATGGTGGAGAAATCAGACAACACCTTGACTGAGTGATCAAAATTAACATCATCAATGGGGCAGATGGCCATCAAGTGCCTCTAGATACTATCACCTCTAGATACTAAGAATGCATCACCTCAACCTAATTATGAGGAAACAGCTTACAAACTCAAGGAATACTGTATCCTTTAAACATGCCAATGTCATTAAAAAAAAAAAAAAAAAGGCTATGGAAATACTCCAAATTCAAAAGGAGGCTAAAAGACAGGACAACTAGGGGCAATACCTGACCCTGAACCCTATATTGGAGGGCAAAATGGCTATAAACAGTTTTATTAGAGTACTTCACAAAATTGGAACATAGATGATAGAATAGATAAAAATATTCCATCAATGTACATTTATGAGTTTATTAGTAATCGTAATGTGTTTCTGTAGAATATTTTATTCTTGGGAAACACAGACTGAAGTATTAGGAAAAGGAGTAGAACGTATATAACTTAAGCTCAAACTGTATACACACACAGGTGTTTACTTTTTCTTTCGTAACTTTTTGTAAATTTGAAACTATATCCAATAAAAAGTTTTGTTTTTTAAAGATTTTATTTATTTATTCACCAGAGACACAGAGAGAGGCAGAGACATAGACAAAGAGAGAAGCAGGCTCCCCACAGTGAGCCCAATGCAGGACTTGAGTGGAAGGCAGACAATCACTGAGCCACCCAGACATCCAAATAAAAAGTTTAAAAAAATTATGTAAGAAGGAAAAATATTTTTAGGTTGAACATTTGATATAGTTGAGAGTCCTCAAATTTCAGAAAGAATCTAAGACTATAAATTATAATACATGTGAGATTCTAAAAATATTTCTTAATTTCCAAACTAGTATTTATTGAGTATCCACAACATGTGAGGTACCATGACTAGGCCTCATTAATCTTAGAGTGTTGAAAGTAATTAATCTCAAAATAGAGGTAGGTTTTAATTAAAACTATTCAACCAACTTATACATACATGAAAGCTTCAGTACACTCAATTTTAAAAGGTTCCTAATTAACCTAAACTACAAATAAAAATGAAAAAATGAATTGTCATTTTCCTCTACTAAGAAGTATGATTTCTTACTTTTTAGTCTGAATAAAAATTTGGCTTTAAGTTTTTCTTTTCTTTTCTTTTTTTTTTTTAAACTATTTTTTTTTAATTTTTATTTATTTATGATAGTCATACAGAGAGAGAGAGAGAGAGAGAGAGGCAGAGAGAGAGAGAGAGGCAGAGACACAGAGGGAGAAGCAGGCTCCATGCACCAGGAGCCTGATGTGGGATTCGATCCCAGGTCTCCAGGATCGCGCCCTGGGCCAAAGGCAAGCGCCAAACCGCTGCGCCACCCAGGGATCCCGGCTTTAAGTTTTTCTATTTAAAAAAGAGAAACTCGGGCAGCCCCGGTGGCGCAGGGCTTTAGCGCTAAATCCCTGCGCCACCTGCAGCCCAGGGCCTGATCCTGGAGACCCCGAATCGAGTCCCATGTCGGGCTCCTTGCATGGAGCCTGCTTCTCCCTCTGCCTGTGTCTCTGCCTCTGTGTGTGTGTGTGTGTGTGTCTCATAAATGAATAAAATCTTTAAAAAAATTTTTTTTAAATAAATAAATAAAAAAGAGAAACTCAAGGAAAAGTCCTTTCAGTCCTATCTCCTTATATACAGAAATACTAGATCACTGGTCATTTGCCACTTATGAAAATGAAATATGAATAAACATTCAGAATTTATCTCCTCATAGAATTTATTTTAAACTAAGCTTGACAAAGCTACCAAAAAGAGGCTGGATGATAATAAGCATGTATCAGACAGGTTGGGACTAGAAACAGCAGAGTTCAGTCCTCACCCATCTGCTGGCTCTTTAGATCTGTAACTTTGGCCAAGTTACTTAACTCTCTTTGCTACATTTTTCCCAGGGATGCTATGAAGGGAGTTAGATCAGATGATCCCTAAAGATTCTTTCAGAGTGTAGAATTCCATAATCCTTGATATGATTTTTCTCCTTGCATTGGATATTAGACTATAAATATACAAGCAAAATTTTCAGAAATAAAAATTAATCTTGACTCACTATATGTTAGTAATCACAACAAAAATTCATTTTAAACAGAACTGTCTTCAGACCTCACTATCAACAACATCCTCAAGACCTTTGCAAATCTAAGGAATTAAGTCTCAGGATTTAGGTGAATTCTCTTGCATGAGAATAAATCACAAATCTAATAGGGTATGTGGACTGAGTCCAAGTATGACATAAAAGCATCAAATTCTAACTTCAAGTACAACTAGGTGCCAAAATAATCACTTAAATTAACCTGCAGGGAGCTTGGTTTTAATTTTCTTTTTGGCATCAATGGTAAGCTATAAAGCAAATTCAAATAAATATAAATAATATCAAAAAACAATTCATAGTGTCCTCTTGCAACAAATATACCACACCAAATATGAGTAAGATGATGGCTACTCATACCACAGTATGGTTTGAGGCCATCAGCATGTAATATTAGTAACAACTGCTAACACCAAGTTCTCACAGCATGCTGAATGGTTCTAGCAGCTTTAAAAGCACAAACTCAAGATTTACATGAATTAACTCAGTTAATCCTTACAAAAACTGAATAATATAAGTATTATCTCCATTTTGAAACCAAGGCCCTATGGGAGCCAAAGTTTAAGTAATTTGTCTAGGGTCACAGGCCGGAAAGCAGTGGAGCTGAGGTTTGAACTCTGGCAGTCTGACTCAAGGACATGCTCCCTCCCTCACTATTCTGCAAAGGTGTCATGCCAAGTCATTCTGCTCTATTCAAAGCAAACATAACTTATGTCAGCCAGAAGAATTTCTTCAAGTAGTTTGTTTACATTATTTTAATGCATGCTGGCAAGAAGACCAAATAGTATAGATTTGAAGTACTACTGATGTCTTTCTAATGAAAACCAAGCTGTTTTGTGAGCTCCTACATCCTGGTTACCCTAAAAGCTCCAGCCTTTTTTGCTCACTCTTCTCAGCCAATTCTTATTCTATAACTGGTCTTGTCCTCTGGCTATTGTTTTTTTTTTTTAAAGACTTTATTTATTTATTCATAGACAGAGAGAGAGAGAGAGAGGCAAGAGACACAGGCAGAGGGAGAAGCAGGCTCCACGCAGGGAGCCCAACATGAGACTTGATCCCAGGTCTGCAGGATCACACCCCAGGCTGCAGGCGGCGCCAAACCGCTGCGCCACCAGGGCTGCCCTGGCTACTGTTTTTAATCAATACCACCTGGATTTCTCTCTCTCTCTCTCTCTCTCTCTCTCTCTCACACACACACACACACACACACACACACACATACACACACAGAACACAAGCAGAGAGAGTGGCAGGCAGAGGGAGAAGGAGAAGCAGGCTCCCCACCGAGCAGGGAGCCCAACGTGGGGCTTGATCTCTGGACCCTCAGATTATAACATGAGCCAAAGGCAGATGCTTAACCAACTGAGCCACCTGCCTTGTTTTTTGTTTTTTTTTAACTTTAATTTATTTATGATAGTCACAGAGAGAGAGGGGGGGGGGGGGGCAGAGACACAGGCAGAGGGAGAAGAAGGCTCCATGCACCAGGAGCCCCACATGGGATTCAATCCCGGGTCTCCAGGAACGCGCCCTGGGCCAAAGGCAGGCGCTAAACCGCTGCGCCACCCAGGGATCCCTGTTTTTTGTTTTTTAAGATTTGTTTATTGATTTGAAAAAGAGAAAGAGAGTTGGGGATAAGGACAGAAGAAGAAAATCTTCAGGCAGACTCCCTGATAAGCACAGAGCCCTGCTACCTGGGACTTGAGCTTTCAACCCTGAGATCACAGCCTAAGTCAAAACCAAGAGTTGGATGTTTAAGTGACTGAGCCATCCAGGTGCCCTGATCCTTTCACTGGCTTTAGATGTACTCTCTCTTTAAGAACTCAGTCATCTCTAGAATGGCAAATCCCAAATCCAGATCCAGATCCAAAATCTGTGGCCAATAAAGATTAAACAGCAGGAGTACAGACACTGGGCTCTTGGGCATCAATTCTAGTTTGTATCCTAACATGGCTGCATGCTATTCTTGTGACTTTGGGCTAGTTACTTACCTCTCTATGCCTTGGTTATTTCATCTATAAAGATAAAAATAAAACCTACCTAATACATTGTTCTAAACTAATACATGTAAGGAAAGCACCTATTACAATATTTGGAACACAGAATGCACTCAACATGCTCTCAACTAACAACAATAATAAAAACACTGGTTTTTGAGAAAGGCCAAATGTGAATTTTGGTTCTGACACTTACTAGCCCTCTCTCTTTGGGCAAGTTTATTAGCCTCTCTTCGAGAGAAACTTGGGTTCTTCATCTTAAAAATGTGGCTACAAATTGAAGGATAACTATTCAAACTAAAGGAGAAAATGAAATCTTTCTTAAAGCTGGCTGATCATTAGTAACCCGCAGAGAGTTAAAATTTCCCAAAGCCATTTCCCAGATTCACTAAGCGGCATCTCTGAGGTTCTGATAACAACCATTACACTCACTCTAGACACCTTGAATTATCATGTATAAGACACTCACTCTAGACACCTTGAATTATCATGTATAAGACCCCATTGTAGGCAGTGGGCCCACAGAAGAAAACAATGTGGAAGTGTTAAGGAAGGAATATTCTTACTTAAGTGTGTAACAGTAAGACTGGGAGAGAAATGGAGCCTGGTGTGTTCTGACAGAAGTAAACAAAGTGATAAGGAGCCTGTGGTAAGACAAACTGAACTCAACTGGCCCATATTTCTATTCTACCCTTCCATTTTTAATTGATTCACCCCTTCCCCACTTCCACAAATGGACCTCCCACAAACCCCAGCCAAAGGGATAGGTGAGGCCAATGATAGCATGGTAGAAAATGATTTATCAGAACTGTTCAGGTTTCCATTTTTTCTACATCAATGATTTTTTTGGAGTTTAGCTATCTTGATTCCAAAATAGCAAAACAACCAGTACAGACATTATTTAAGTTTGATGTCAATGGGATATATGGTATGAAGGAAGAAAATTTATAAAATGTTGCTATAATCTCAAAGAATTTTTCACTTAATATAAATATGCAATAAAAGTCAACGGAAAAGCTTTTTTTTTTTTTTTTTTAAGATTTCATGTATTTATTCATGAGAGGGAGAGAGAGAGAGAGAGGCAGAGACAGAGGCAGAGGGAGAAGCAGGCTCCCTGCAAGGAGCCCACGGTGGGACTCAATCCTGGGACTCCAGGGTCACCCCGGGCCAAAGGCTGGCACCAAACTGCTGAGCCACCCAGAGATCCCCCTGAAAAGCTTCCTAATCTCACTGGAGATGTAGCCAGTTTAATGACTTCCTGGCTATAATGATTTGGCCCAAGAGATGGGAAAGTGATCTAAGTTGGTCCAAGGAGTATTTCCATAAAATTTTTATTTTTAAAAAATTTTTAAAAAGATTTTTTAGATTTATTTATTTGAGAGAGTGAGAAAGAGAGGGCATGAGCAGGGCGAGAGGGAGAGACAGAAGCAGACTCCCTGCTGAGCAGAGTGTCCCAAGCTGGGCTGAATCCCAGGACCCCAGGATCATGACCTGAGCCAAAGGCAGCCATTTAACCAACTAAGCCACCCACTCATTCTTCCATAAAATTTCTAAATTAAGGACTTCTCCTTCCCTCTAGGATTACCCAATTACAGTACTATAAGTCTGGAACTATTTGGTCCCCGGCTCCTGCCATGGAGAGATAACCAATGGAAGGAGAAGAGAACAAAGCCATCATCATGAGACAAGCAGATAGAGAGGGAACCAATTCACAAAAGGGAGCATCTGATCCTAGGATCCAGTCATCCCTGAGGCCAAACTTACTCTGCCTTTCTCATCCACATCAGCCAATAATCCTCTTTCAGACTTAAGTGATTAGGTAGATTAGTGTCACTTAAAAATAAAAATCCTACTACAAAACTTTGTTACAGTGTTGGTGAGTTGGAGATGGGTGGTGGGAGAGGAATAGGGATCTTTGTGCAACAGTTAACACTAGAGTGGAGTCTTAAGGGAACACAGGGAATTAGCCAGATACTAATAGGCAATTTCAGAAAAATGTGCAAAACCCTAGAATAGTGAAAGGCACACAGGGTTGTTGAATAAATTTGTTAAAGAGAAATTCATTGAGCATATTTTATTTGCAAATCGACTTTTAGGTAATGAAAGTAGGGAATGGATAGAAAATACATAAGACTACAACATCAAGATAGCTTTTAATTACAGTAAACTAGAAATGGCATAATATTCCCAAGTCAGGTAACACAGTATGGAGAGGTATAAAAAATAAACACTGAAGGACATGGAAAGAGGAACTGGCAAAAATATAATAGAACTTTAGAGTACCACTCAATCCCTTCGCAAAGCAAGTAGACAAAATAAGAGTGATACAGGGTCTGATCTAATAAGTATAGAATCTAACAGACAGAATAAGTTCTACACACACCCTTCTGAGACATCTTTTCACATGCCAATATAGTATCTACAACAATGGACTGTTAGGCCATCAAGAAGCTTAAAAAACTCCGAAAAGTAGAAATAATACTATCTACACTCTTTGATTATGATGTAATACAATTTAGAAATAAAAGATAAGGGCAGCCCAGGTGGCTCAGCGGTTTAGTGCCACCTTCAGCCCAGGGCCTGATCCTGGGGACCTGGGATCGAGTCCCACATCGAGCCTGCATGGAGCCTGCTTCTCTCTCTACCTGTGTCTCTGACTCTCTCTCCCTCTCTCTCTGCCTGTGTCTCTCATGAATAAATAAATTAAAAAAAAAAAAAAGAAATAAAAGATAAAAGAAACCATTTTATTTTTAAAACATTTTAAAAAGTTTAAAATTATATCCTAAAAATCTCATGGGTGTCTGGTGGTATTCTTAGGGCAGTAGCCTACTTCACAGTCTCTGAGACAGGATGAATAAGCTGCAAAAAGAAGTTGCTTCCATCCTAACAATGAAAAAAGGCCAAGTAATCTATAGAATCATAAATTCTTCCTGAGTCTACCAGAGAGTTGTGGTGTTGCAAGGCAACCAAAGTATGACAACCCCAAAAAGATATGAAACACATACACTATTATCTTTGAAAGAGTGTAAGAGACAGAGGTGACCATCATACAAATGGATAAGAATAAATCAGCTAAAACATAAATATAATTTTAAAAGCCAAACATAGACTGGGGGTTTACTTTGGAATAACCAGGAGCCCCAGAAATAGAGTTCACACTCACTCAAAAGCTTTTCTTCATAGGCCCCCACAAGGTCTTCAGAAAGATAAGGGGCTAGGCAGAAGGATAGAGAGAGTCCATGTGATAGCACAGGCATGCAGGAAATGACTGGCTGCTGGTGGGGGACAGGCACCAAGTCCCTCCCTCTTCTCCATGTCACTTCTTTTCTACTCTCTGGCTCCTAAGGCCATTGGCAGAAAGTTGTTAGTAAATGTCTGTTGAATTAATGAATATATGAAAAATACTATCTTAACAGTTGTCAGCAGAATGCACAATAAAAACAGCTCAAAAATTATAAATTGCAACTCATGTACAGTTAGACAGCAAGCATACTAACAAACATTTAACCTTATTGCTAATAAAAGAAACACAATTTTAAGTTTAAATGCCCATGTTCTCTCTCCATTTTTTTTTTATCCTTCCTTCCTTCTTTCTCTTGTAAGATAGGGATAGTATCTGATAGTTCAAAGAATCTTGCTAGTAGGTTTAGTAAGACTTAGGGACAGATAAAGATGGCCAATCGAGAAAAAGTTAATACTGGTCCTGTCTTTATCTGTTCTCAAAAAGTTTTAGTTTTCCAACCTTGTATTTCCATCTATTGATACTCTGAATTGGACCATAGTCTCTTGACTCTTTTCCATGCACCTGCTCTATCTCCCTAATATTGGATCATTAGCAAACATCTCTTTCTTGGTACTCTCTCCTCTTAGGGATTCACCAAGGATTTAAATGCCCCCTTCCTCATGTCTACCATGTGACTAATGAGAAGGCAAGTTTGTAAAAGAGAGGCTTATTCTCTCCTGATAACTGACTTTTTTAAAAATTGAGGTATAACTGACATATAAAACTATACTGTTTTTCACATATGCAATATAATGATTTGATATTTGTATATATTGAGAAATAATCACCACAGTAAGTACAGTTAACACTCATCATCATACATGGTTACAATTTTTTTTTTTCTTGTGATGAGAACTTTTAAGATCTACTCTTTTAGCAACTTTCCAATACACTATACAGTTATTATTAACTATAGTCACCATGTTGTACATAACATCCCTATGACTTATTAATTTTATAATTCGAAGTTTGTACATTCTGATCCCTTTCACCAATTTCACCTACCTCCACACCCCATTTCTGGAAATATATTCTCTATATCTGAGCTTGGGTTGGTGTTTGTTTGTTTGTTTGTTTGTTTAACATTCCACACATAAGTGAGACATACAATATTTGCCTTTCTCTGTCTCACTCATTCAGTTAGCATAAAAATGCCCTTAAGGTCTATCCATATTATCAGAAAATTTTATGATACTTTCTCACAAAAACATTATATACTTACAACAGAAAAACACAAATTAAAAAAAAAATCATCTATATCACTCAGAAACAACCACAGTTAATCTTTGCATATAAACGGATAAACATAGAGAATCTCAAATTTGTGAGATACTTTATATTCATAATTCAACGTTTAAAATGGTTGATTATGCATATAGTATGCATTTCCCTTAATTTGGCAGTATTCCAAAACATCCTTCCATGTCAGGAGTTGTATTTCTGCAATAATTATAATGTCTACATAATATTTCATTACATAGATGTACCATAATATCTTTCTTTTCAAAATGAGTATTAGTAAGTAATTCCCTACTAAAGGATAAACAACTACTTCAATTTTCAAATGATTATTCAAGTGAATGAAGAGGAGGGAGTTGTCAAAAAGTCACTCTAAAATTTAAATCTCAGAGGATCCCTGGGTGGCTCAGCGGTTTAGAGCCTGCCTTTGGCCCAGGGTCCCCCGTAGGGCTCCTGGCATGTAGCCTGCTTCTCCCTCCTCCCGTGTCTCTGCCTCTCTCGCTCCTTGTCTATCATAAATAAATAATCTTAAAAAAAATAATAAAATTTAAATCTCAATAATTGAGAAGATGAAGTACATAATGAAAATCTTTGAGTACTATGCTTGATACTCACCAGGGGAAACAAAACTATAATCTGAGAAAAAGATTTTTATGCAATAAGGAAAAGAAAGGAAATGAACACATATATAAAGCTTTTCAAATTGTCTATCACAAATGACCAAGGCTTAAGGCAGATGTGGTTTTCTGGATTGATGTTGTATAAATCTACTCATTCATCTTACATAAGAGAAAAATAGGAAAAAAAAATCTGTCATAAGATCAATGAGCCGAGTCAAAAATAGGCTTCCTCAAATAAATTGAGTATGATAAAGAATTTCATAAAATCCAGAAATTTCTTCTATAGATTTTCAAAACCCTGAAAATAATAACATGCAGTTATTGTTTCTGAATATGAAAAAAAAATATGGGTGAAAGTCTTTAGAATGAAAAGATTTTTCTAAGCATGCTGCAAATAAGTGAACACAAAAATTAACTCCACATGACAATAGGCTGAAATAAATGAAAAAACTGAGAAAAATACCTGTAACATATGACAAATAATTAGCATTTAATATACAAAGAGTTATTAATAGTCAATGAAAAGTCAAAACTATTCCCAAAGAGCTAAATGGGCAGAAGAGTGAAAAAGCAATTCACAAAGCAAATAAAAATGGGCAATAAACATGAGAAATGCTGAACCTCAGAGAAATGTTAAAAACTGACTAAAACCCATGTTGGTAAGGTATTCTTATGTAAGAAGACAATATAAATTAGCCTTTCAGAAGGACAGTCTGCAACAAGTATCAAAATATAAAGTATATATGGCCTTTGAGTCATTAATCTCACTTCTAGGAATTAACACTATGAAAATAATTATATAGAACATACATTTATATACTGCAGTTGTGGAGGCCGAGAAAATTAAGGCCATTCCACATTAAGTTCAGCTTTAGCACAAGTACAGCCATCCCAGGCCCCTGGGAATAAGAGCTGAAATTTACATTACTTCAGTTACAGGAAGAAAATAGTTTACAGCTTAAAGTCCTAGAAAGCCCCATATTAGAATAAAAACAGAGCCCAAGCCAAGGGCAGGAAGCCCCTATTAGAATGAGAACAGAGCTCAATGCCCTTGAAGGCCCCATATCAAAATGTAAACAGAACTTGAGGAATTCTTCCATCCTTTCTGGAGGTCCCCTAGACCAGCCCTTAAAACTAAGCTAAAACCCATCTCGGGGTCCAAGTCCCTGCTCCGCTGTGTCGGGTATACTTGGACCCAAGCTCGAGCTTGTAAATAAATCCTTGTGTGTGTTTGCATTGGTGTCGGCTCCTTGGTGGTTTCTTGGATTCGCAATCTTGGGCACAACAGCAGTATTGTTTATAAGATATAAAAATAAACCAATGGTCTAAAAATGGGAGAACCAGTGAAATAAAGTATGGTACACAGAGGTATGTACAACAGAATGTTATGTGTAGCTATTAAAAATGTTGACAGTATATTTACATTTGTTGGTGTTGAAAGCCATCCATGAGAGGGTTTTCAAAAAGAAGAGGTTAGAGCATAGACAATATGGTGTCACGTTATTGTCAAGTTGTTACACAGATTGTTACGTAGGAACGTCTGAAAGGATGGTCACCAAAACACTATGACTTCTGATGATTTTTACATACTTCATAATACTTTCCTGGATTAAAAAAATAATAAATGTGTCACTTTTACAAAAATAACACTCATAAATTATGACAGACTCAACTGTTTCATTCCCAGCAAGACAGACTCTAGTATATCTAGTTTGGCTATCAAGGCCAGCTGGTTGTTTTATGTTTGCTTTGTTATCTCGTTACTTTAACAACAAAGTTTCAAAAATCCTTGGAATTTCCTGAGCCATACTGTCATTGTTATGCTAAGGAGGGGACTCCAGGTGGGCCCAGAGATAGCTACAATTTTCAGCCATTGACCTCCAGGAAGTGGAAGGAGGGCTGAAACTGAGTTCAGTGTGTGCCTACACAGTGAGGCCCCCATAAAAACCTTGGACAAAGGTGAGTGGAGCCTCCAGGTTGGCAAACACAGTGATGTGTGAGGAGAGTGATATGCCCTGACACCACAGAGAGAAGACATGGAAGCTCTGTATTCCCTCCCAGATCTCACTCACCTTATGTGTATCCTTTATGATAAAACTGTAGTAGCACCTTCATGAGTTCTCTGAGTCATTCCAGTGAATTATCAAAACTGAAGGGGGTTGTTAAGAACTTCCTAGATTGGCAGCCAGTTGGTCAGAGGTGTGGGGAGCCTGGGGATATCCCACCTCAGACTTTCAGCTAGCGTCTGAAGTAGGGGTGGTCTTATGGAGGACTCTGCCCTTAACCTGTGGGATTTGTACTAACTCTAGGTAGTTAATGGCAGGATTATATAGCAGCACACCTAGCTGGTGCCAGATCAGTCAGGCTGACACAGAACAATAACCTTCCTAAGTAATGATATATTATTTTCCATAATGGATACTTTTGAAAGTAAAGAAAATGTCGTAATTTGGTAAATGGCAATAGTTTTGTTGATCAGATTTTGTGATTTTTCTACCATAAACCATAAAATGCAAGAAATGTTTATCCTTCATGGATACCCAAACAGCTCCTCAAATAAGTTATTTATGCAGCTCTCCCAAGCTATACTCCCACATATGGGTACCCCTATTCACTACTATACTGCATTTGTCTATGCCTCTCATATGCTGGACTGTGAATTCCAAAGCAAGGAACACATCTTATTCACCTCTGCATTCTCAGAATCTACCCCAGTGCCTAAAATACGGCAGATGCCTCACAAGTTTGGTGAATACATGAGTCAACAAAATAGGTCTGTCTATCAAAATCACTTTTGCCAAGGAAGGTGCTTAGTGGGTGCTTTCGATTGAAAACTAAATACTGTGTATGGTAGATCAAAGAGGTAAGTAACCTCTGCAGGAAAATAGTAAGTAAAAATAAGAATTCCTTTCTCTTCTCTTCTCTTCTCTTCTCTTCTCTTCTCTTCTCTTTTCTTTCTTTCTTCCTTCCTTCCTTCCTTCCTTCCTTCCTTCCTTCCTTCCTTCCTTTCTTTCTTTCTTTCTCTTTCTTTCTTTCTTTCTTTCTTTCTTTCTTTCTTTCTTTCTTTCTTTCTTTCTTTCTTTCTTTCTTTCTTTCTTTCTTTCTTTCAGATTTATTTATTTATTCATTCAGAGAGAGAGAGAGAGACAGACAGAGACACAGGCAGAGGGAGAAGCGGGCTCCCTGCAGAGCCCGACGCGGACTGGATCCCAGGTCTCCAGGATCAAGCCCTGGGCTGCAGGCGGCACTAAACCGCTGCGCCACCGGGGCTGCCCAAGATTTCCTTTAAATACAGCAAGGAAAAAAAAGAGGATGATGTTAAATATTGTTTTTCTCTTCTCTTTGACTTTTGTGGTCTCTTATTACAACAGAACATTAGAAATCCAAGTTTGAAGGACTTTTTTTTCCTAGTCAGAATGCTATTAGCCTTCTTACAACAATTTATTTACTCACCTTTTAATCTAGCATCACCACCAAAAGCACCACAGCCCCAGTTTCCTGTAGCCACTGCAGAAAGATTCTCTGAAGAAACTCCAGGACGGAGAAATCCACAGTAAGCCTGCAGGATGAAAGAAACATCACAATATGTGAGGGACTAGACACTACCAGCATTTCAGACTGATGTATTAGGATTAGGATCAGGAACTATTATCAAGCTTATGTCTTTTTTTTTTTTTCCATTCTTTTTTTTTTCTTAGGGGCCAAAGTAGAGGGAAAAGCAGAAAATCCTCGGATTATACAAGAGGGGAATAAGAAACGATCAGTTCTAATATTTGATTTGATGCTGGACAAATCAAAGCCGTTAAACCAATACAGGTCTCAGTTTCTTCATCTGATTCAAATATAAATTGAAAGATCAGAGATATTTCAAGAACTGATGGGATCCCAATTACAAACTACCAGGATTTAAAGGGAGGAAAGGCACTTAACACATGGTTTTATTTGAACGCTTCTAATCACCATTTTTTCCATTTTGCTTCCTCAATACTCATTCTCTGAATTATTGGGACTAGATTAATAACTGTGATTTCGCTTTTAAACGTGCTTCCTGCCACTGAAATGCTTAATAATGAAAAAACAATCATTTATTTAAAAGGGATTCCTACACCTGGTTATCAAGTAACCTTTAAGATCCCCTCCAGCTCTAAAATTCTCTGGTTTCACAGCTCTGTTTATGCCAGAATATTTTAAAATTTGCTGGTCACCCGCAAAAAGTACAATATATCTTAAGGATGCTGGCTAAGTATTAATTAGAGGAATGGCTAATTTGGTATGTGAGAAGACTGCCATTTAAGGTCCCAGAGTTTTTGTTTCCTATTCTTTGCTGTCAGCCCAGTTGGTCTTTCTGCCTCCTTAGGGTTCTTAGTTTTCTGGAACTATCAGACTATATTAAGAGGTTTAATTATAATAGCAAATCGAATCTCCCCTGGGTTCTCTCAAGTACCAAACAAAGCCTAAAATATAGCTTATGTATAATAGTAAATAAAATAAAAAGAATGATGTGTGACAAATGTTCCCAGAGAAAAACCAAGGATAAAGAAAGATGTTTCTATGAAACCCACACATAGAAATATAGTAAATTGTTCTCTGAAGTTTCCACAAAGGTATAAAAATTTATCTTACACACTGTCTGGATAGATTAACAAGGCTATTTCTTCCACCCCCTCCTAAACTGTAAATCCTGACAGATACTAATTATAAGTTGGTACCAGAGCATTATTCAATGCTGTGGTATAGAGCTTACACTAGAACTCACAAATTACCTGTATAATCAGATACATGGAGCTTCTGAAAATCTTTTTCAGATCAAAAATATCAGAGCTCAATTTTTTTTTTTAAGTAGGTTCTTAAAAGATATAGAGTCTGGGGATCCCTGGGTGGCTCAGCAGTTTAACACCTGCCTTTGGCCCAGGGTGTGATCCTGGAGTCCCGGTATCAAGTCCCATATTGGGCTCTCTTGCATGGAGCCTGCTTCTCTCTCTGCCTTTCTCTGTGTATCTTATGAATAAATAAATAAAATCTTAAAAAAAAAATAGAGTCTCTGTTTTATGGCAACAAGGGGTCAACAAACTGTCAGAATAGACATAACTGCCACTTGGTTTCCTGTCAAATTCTCCTTAACAAGCCTAGATGAAGAAGATGATTTCTTAGGTTCCTATTGGTGCCGCCTCTCTTTTATCCTGTCAGAATGTCTTTAGCCTCTTCCTACACCAGTCTTTGGGGAGACTCATCTTTAATGAGCAAACATAGCTTGGTGAAACTAGAGCCTAACAATAGAGAATTTGAACCTATTATTTGTCCTATTATTAGGACAAAATCTGAGGTAAAGTGCTAATCAATTGTATGAAAAAACAAAACAAAAAAACTCCACAACTACCCTGAAAAATGGCCATAACAAAAACAAACTATAAAACTGACATTAATCTGCATTTAATATTTTGATCAAAACAAATCAAACTTTAAAAAGTTAATCAGAAATTAAATTATATAAAACAATTACAAAGTAACTAGGTATAAAGAATAACTTTATAATGATTAAATACAAAATTCTTTTATTCTGTTTAAACAAAGCATTTTTAAGGTCAGAAATAAGAGAGAGGCAGCAAGGTGCTCTGAGTTCCCTTTAGAGGGACAACTTATGCTTTTCCCTTCTGCAGTAAGGAGAGAGAGATCCCTTAAATGTTAGACCAGAGCAGGGTCACTAATCAGGGAATCACTTCCTTTTACAATGTAATGAGACCCTTTAATAACAAATAAAGATCAGATAAGGATAGAGACCTCAAAGGAGCTGCCAAGTTCTTACTTCATAGGGAAAGGTACTAGGAGTTCTCAAGAGCTTCCTGCTGGCAACAAATATATTTCATACCCACAGCTAGGGCACTTGAGGAGATTAATCAGAGCAGTAAGAATAAAAAGAAAGTCAGTTTGAACTCTATAGTCACATCCTGACCTAACATTCAACAGTGACAGAGCTATTTATTTTTACTAATAAACAACTTTAAAGAGAAAAAGAGGACACATTCATATCTCAGGACAATAAGTAGAGGATACCAATGAACACTCATTATCTCAGAATGAATTCTGATGGGAAGAGAAGAAGAGAGGAAGATAAAAGTAATTTTGGAGTCCTGAAAGTCACACAAAGGGGAGCTTTGAAAAGCAAGAGACAGGGAGAAAACACTGGTATCTACAGTTAAAAACTAGAGCCCAACTGGGAAGTGATGAGATAAAGACAGAAATGTAGGCTAGAAGCAAAGAAAGTGAAAAATAGGAAAACAGTTGTAAAAACCTATAGGCTCAGAACTAGACCCAGGAAATAGATGGTACTCACAAGAATAGTTGGTCACAAACACCCAGGCACAGGCATGCATGAACACACACACTGAATAGAACTCAGGCTTCAAGTTTAGCAGGCCCAAGTAGATTTAACTAAACTGTCTTTCAGTATAATGTAAACACATTATATTGTTTGCTAGATTAATAAATTAACAATTATTGTTCCTAAAGGGTTGCTTATTTGAAGACAATCTTTTCAAATCTGCACTTGTTTAACTTAAATTAATACACAGCTGGTACCAATACTGATTTTCTGAGATCTTAAAATACTGCGATTTCTTAAAAACAAACATAATATAAAAAGATCCTTAAGAATCTTTTGGAAGAGGGGCACCTGGGTGGCTCAGTCAGTTGACTGGCTGGCTCTTGATTTCAGTTCAGGTCATGAGCTCAGGGTCCTGGGATTGAGCCCCAAGTCAGGCTCCATACTCAGTGCGGAGTCGGCTTGAGGATTTTTCTCCCTCTCCCTCTGTCCCTTCCCCCTGTGCTCTCTCTAAAATAAATTAATTAAAAAAAAATCTTTTGGAAGACAATAAAATAATATTAATCAAGAGTCTTAAAATATCCTTAGGGAGGGTGCCAGGAGGTTCAGTTGGTAAAGATATGACTCTTGATCTCAGGGTTGTGAGTTCAAGCCCTGTATTGGGCATGGAGCCTATATTAAAAAATATATATTATCCTTAGATAAAGTAATAACAATTTTGTAAATCTCTTTTATTATTTGGTTAAATAACAAAGAAGTTTATTACTCATTATGTATAATGAGAAACTTAGGATCACCTAATTGTTCAAAAATAGTACTTTACTCATAGTATGTCATTTCAACCAGTTTTATGGACATTAAACATATTGTTATGAAAATATTAGAATGTGTGAAAAATATTTATAATATATTGTTAAATAGGTAAAATACAAAGTTATAGGTAACTTCTGAACACATTTTTATGAAACTATTCATGTGGAAAGACCTATAAAAATGAAAACAATTATTTGAAAGGTAAGATCATGAATGACTTTTTTCTCTTTAAAATAATTGTAACATTAGTAAACTTATTTTGCTTTTGTTTAAAATGTTATGTAAAATGAAAGAATTATGAAGACCTTAGTTTCCTTGTATGTGAAACAAAGATTAGGTTAGGTATCTCTATTGTTATTAAGAGACTTGACGCTTGATGAGATGAGCACTGGGTGTTACACTATTGTTGGCAAATTGAATTTAAATAAAAGAAAAATAAATTAAAACAAAAATAAAGAGACCGAAGTAAAAATTCACTAAAAATGACACATTTTAGTCTAATATTCCTGAAAAGTAAAGTGACCCTTGAAAGAGATGAGTTTGAAGTGCGTAGTCCACTTACATGCAGATTTTTTTGGATTATAGTATAGTACTATAAATGTATTTTTCTCTTCCCAATGATATTTTTAGTAACATTTTCTTTAGCTTACTTTAAGAATACAGTATATAGTACATATACAAACCACATGCTAATCAACTGTTTATGTTGTTAGTAAGGCTTCCATTCAATAGTAGGTTTCTAATAATTAAGTTTGGGGGGAGTTCAAAAGTTATATGTAGATTTTTGACCATGTAGAGGGTTGGTATCTCTAATCTCCAAGTTGTTCGAGAGTCAACTGTACTTTAAGAAAGTATTATAGGGCAGCCCCGGTGGCGCAGCGGTTTAGTGCCACTTGCAGCTCAGGATGTGATCCTGGGGACCTGGGGTCGAGTCCCCCATCAGGCTCCTTGCAGGGAGCCTGCTTCGCCCTCTGCCTGTGTCTCTGCCTCTCTCTGTGTCTCTCATGAATAAATAAATAAAATCTTAAAAAAAAAAAGTATTTTAAATGATTAGATGTTGAACTTCACCTTCATTCTGACACTTTTTCAACTAACTGAGCTATCTCAGCTACCCTAGATGTTGAACTCCTTAGAAATACCAGCAGCTAGTTTTGAATGGTTTTGTTATTCATGCTCTGGCTTAATAACAATCTCTTTCCAAATCTGCTGATGAGTAATATTAAAAAAATCAATAAACAAATCAATTTAAAAAGGGTAAATGGTTGTGATTTCCTATTGGGGTGGTCAGTTTGCTTTATTCAATTTCTTATCCAGAAGCCTCTATGAAATATTTTCATTACCTAATCTTACTTGAATGCATCTAACATGGTTAAATACAACTTTTCATAGATGATTTCTTTTTTCCCTTGCTGAGCTATTTGCCACTTTTGTAAGCCAGAGTCATAAATCTTTGCAACTACAAAGATAATTCTTCTCTAGAATGTCATCCAGCTTATCTCTCACAGGATTAAACATTGCTTCACAGTACCAGTTAGATAAAAGGAGACAGTCTTCCTTTTAAAAACCAACTCTGCAGGTCACAATGTGGGTCCAATAGGACAAGTGGAGCCTGGATGGAGTAAACTGTTTCCAGAGGGAATAAAGCACTTTGTGGGATTGTGCTTTCAATTATAATCTGATGACTAATACCTAAAAGTAGCAAACAAGCCCCTAGAGTTCAGAGATCCACATTGAATTCTGATGGTGAAAACATGTCTTATGCTCTATTATTCCCTAGCAATAGAGGAGTTTTTCTATTCCTGTCCACTTTCTCTCTGGTACAGAGAGAAGTAGAATTGCATAAGTCATCTCTAAAGTGTTTTAATATAGACTTCTGCTTTAAACCTAAGTTTATAAAACACAGTGAGATATAAAATATTTAATTTAAATTCTCTTCAACTTGTGCTGTCAGTTTATGTAAAACCCTCCATTGCTGTACTAAAGTTCATGACTATTTTAATAGGTAAATATAACCAATAAATGATGCAATGCTTTTATTTAGAAGGACAAAGTTATCTGGATTAGTTCTCTAAATTGTCAACATTTAACAAAATCATTTATTGCTTTCTTCTTTTTCAAGAAAAGAATTAGAAAACTAATCCTCAGCTAAAAAAGCAAATATTTTGGAATACAGCAGTGAATGAAAGAACATACATTCATCAAGTGCCTTTGCATGGTGCCAAACCCTGAACTAGGTGCTTCCTCACTGTTGGCCCATGCGTTTGATGGGCTACTCTACATCTGTGGTATTTCCTTGTCTTACGGGAATTTAATAAGTGTGCTGGGGAGGAAAACCCTCAAATTTCTTAAAAAAGTATATCAAACAAAAAAGGATATTGAGAAGGGCAATCAAATGGAAACTTGCTCACAGTATAGGATGATGATTTAAAAAGAAGAGGTAACCAAAACATATATGCTCATAGGCGATGGTTAACAAAACGCAGGGATTGTTCTTCATGATATAAGACTGAACTAGGTAAGAAGTCTGGAAAGACAGATCTAGTAATAGTAATCTCTATGTGGGAGGAGTTACATTTTTATTTTATTTATTTTTAGATTTTATTCATTTATTAGATTTTATTTATTTATTCATGAGAGACAGACGCACACACACACATACACACACAGAGAGAGAGAGAGAGAGAGAGAGGCAGAGACACAGGCAGAGAGAGAAGCAGGCTCCATGCAGGGAGCCGGACTCGATCCCGGGTCTCCAGGATCACACCCTGGGCTGAAGGCGGCTCTAAACCGCTGAGCCACTTGGGCTGCTCAGAATTACATTTTTAAAAAGTGATTTGAAGTCATGGGAACCTGGATTCAAGTCCTGACTTCATCACTGCCCATCTGTGTGATGTGGGGCAAGTTATCCAACTTCTTGAGGCTTGGTTTATGATCTCTAAATTGAAGACAAGACTATTTACGTCTCCCTGGGTGGTTCTGATTAAATCAGACATTGCATTTAAAGTGCTGAGTCCCTAGAGTATCATAAGCAATCATTTAACGTTCACTATTATTTTTACTATTGTTACCTATATAACTTAAGAAAACTTCTACCTGCATTTGACAGAAAAGAATCTTTTATGAACTATAAATTAGATTTAATTGCATATTAACACAAATAATGGCAGATTGAAACAGAGAAGTACAGAACTATCAACCTATCTGCTTCATATGGTTTCATCTATTCCATATTTGAATCAACACTGGATTTATGTGACTTTAGCACATAAAGAGTATTTGGGAAATATCTATAAATTTGTAACATTTTAAGTGATTTAAGATAATGTATTTATATCTAAAAAGTTTATCTCAAAAAAACTGTGTTAGTAATATCTAAGAAGTTTAATTAATTACCAATGCACTTAACAAATATTTTTGAGAAGTTTTCATAACCAAGATAGAGTGGTTGGCATTGACTGACTTGAATAAAACAAAACTTTGTCTGTTGCCAGGTTATTTAAAGACTCACTCTTTTTGCATAAGTTTGTTTCCTAAGGATTACATTCTACAAATAAATGTTTTCTAATACTTACAACTAACTTAACCTATTCACATACACCAAGGTTTCACAACTTTAAAATTTCTGGTGTCTTTGAGGATAGGTAAACTGTTAGTGCTCTATCAGTAAATATAGAGAACATCAATAGGCCATGGACAGTTTAAAAAAGAAAAGATTTATTTATGCCCAGGGTTAACATCCAAAAATATCACATTTGCTGATAATTTCCAAAACTGAACGATCTAGCTCCTACAGAAAAGTATTTATGGGAATATAAATTTTATCCATAAGAAAAAGAACCTTTAAATTTGTGTTAATGTATGATTATGATTAAACACACTTGTTTCATATATTTCTCTCCAAATACCTACTGCTTACATAAATGTCTTCTAGTATCAATGACCATGAGCATGTGACAAATTCATGTAGTGTGTGTTTAATAAAGAAGGAACATCTAATGAAAATCTAAAGATAAATTTCATCCTATTTTATATGCTATATAATAAAAACATCATGTACTTGGAAATAGTTGCTTCAAGGTAAGAGTTTGGAACAGTGGAAGGCTTAAATTTAAAATGTACCTAGTATAATAAAGTATATTCTTTGTTATAGAATCCCTGGTTTTCAGCGTCAGGTATACCTGTTGATTTGCCAAAGAACAGTCTTTCTGCATAGCTTTTCTGAGGAATTGCTTAAAAAAAATTTATAAGTGATACCTGTTACCTAAGTTCAACTTTGGAAAACAGTGCATTTACTCTTCAAAAATTTTAAGAGATCTCTTTGAGAACTCTAAATATTAAAATCAGTAAAATAATCTAATAGATCTGTATAAGAAAACACATTCAACAATTAGATTCTCAAGTAGATCAGAATATAAGATAATATATGCAATTACACTCAAAATACATACGAAGTTGTCAGAGTAGTAAAAGCTTTCTGGATTATTTGGTTGTTTATTTTACTAACTATGTGAAAGGCAAGGTGTTTGTGCTAAGATCTGCAGAGCACCATAAGAGAGACCATTTCTGTGGTGAGACCAGGGGGAAGCTATGAGGATGATATACTTAATACCAGATGTGCCAATCCAAGGACACTCCCAACATCCTTGCAACGGTACACCTAGTCTGCTGTCATTAAAAGTCTACGTAGGCACTGGTACATGAGTAGCCATGTAATTATCTTAATAAACAATCTCACAATCAAATGTGACTCATGTGAGTTAAACAATGGTTTTCAGGATTGGGTCAGTTTTCATGGATATAAAAATAAGATCTAAAGAAATTATCAACTGTTTTGGTAAAGCTCTAAGTATAGAGAATAGAATCAGCATTCTACTATATTATAAGAGTTTATTATGATTAACAGTGAAAATCTGAATAGGTAGGTTCATTTTCATATTTCTGATACAATCAGAAAAATGATTATAGTAGTCGGCACTAAGCATCACAGAAAATCATAGAATACATCATAAATATGCCAAATTACCTAATCGATAAATAATTTACATATGATTCTTACCTATAATAGAACTTAACTTTTACTGTTTATCTGTATTAACTCTGATAGCATACCTTGTAGAGTCAACACTGAAAGGTATGAAAAAAAATTTAAGTGCTCATTCATTACTATATGGTTTTACAATAATGTTCCAAAGTAAGTAAAAGTACTTGATGAGCTAAATGCATATGTGGAGCTTAATATCAAGCAATAGTCTCTCTGGCATCAGTAACCAAGCAATTACGAAATGGAAAGTACATCTTGTACAAGCTGACAGACCCATTAAATCAGGAGAGCTGTGGGCAGACATACTGACACTGCAAGAATTACCAGAAAGCATTAATTTCAGCATTAATAAAATGGCAGTAAATAGATGACAGCTGCCAGATGAAGTAAGAAATGAGGTTACTGGCCTTGTTAAGCTCGCGTCTGATTTTCTCAGGCACAAACTGATCGAGGTAGCGTCTGAAGTGAAGGGCATCGATGGCGACAATTTCAGTGCCTCGCCGCTGCCAGGCATCCCTAGGGCAGGACAGAAAGGGTAGGATGATGACTAGGGAAAGACACTCACAAATTAGAATCCTTGTGAGGTGGGGTTTCTGAGACTTTGGCAGGGTTAAAATATTAAAAACAAACCAACAAACCAGTAGCTATAGGTCTTGGCAAAATAAGAGAGCAGAAAACACCATTTTATTTTTAGATTTCAAGGCATACATATTATGGACTACTAGACATTAAACAGTAAAATGAATAATTATCAAGTGATGACAAAAATGACATATTGTAAACAGGTACATCATTTACATTGAGTCTCAGAAATTAAAGGATTTGGGGGCAAACAAAAGGAACTTAGTTCTTTCTTGGTTCTCCTCTCATACTAAAGACATGGTATTTGTATCCTGACAAAAACCAAAAAGAGCTCACTCCTCCCTTGCTTTCGAAGACCTGCTCTTTGGGTCCTGGGCTTATAATATTGCCATCTATCATCCAAAACATAATCCCAAGAACTGTTACAAAAAATGTGTCATGATTCAGAAAACATTCTACCTACTGTGCTCAATTGCTGACAGTGTGAAACTATTTTTAAAAAGACTAAGACAGTAAAGCAGACAGTAACACATTGCCTGTGGAAATGGGAAAGACTGGGTAAGATGGTTTTGGAAATGTGAAATTCCAAATATTCCAATATTCCCTTTATAGACTTTGATAAATTCGATAAATTGACATGCCAAACAACTTTGCACACTGAAGAATAGCAACAGAAACCTCATGCTAGTCTGTAAATAATTATCAAGAATTAAATATTCACATAGGTAATTGTTGCAACCAAATATTTTAACCAAAACAAAGGGAAAGAGACCAGGGCTGGACTTGAGATATCACAAAAAATAAGTTTGCATGGGTAAATAGGCAATAGCTGATTCTAACACAATGGCTCTTTTTCATTAATGCAAGCACACACACATGCAAGTACTTTCAGGGATCATTTCTTTTTGTATTTTTTCTCCAACTTTTAATTTAAATTCCAGTTACTTAAATATAGTATAATATTAGGTTTAAGATGTAGAATTTAGTGATTCATTACTCACATACTACACCCTATGCTCATCACCACAAGTGCACTCCTTAATCCCCAACACTTGTTTAACCTATCCCCCCTCTCTCCCCTCCAGTAACCCTCCATTTATTCTCCATAATTAAGAGTCTGTTTCCTAGGGTGCCTGGGTGGCTTAGTTGGTTAAGCATCTGCTTTTGCTCAGGTCTTGATCTCAGGGTCCTGCAACTGAGCCCCATTTGGGCTCCCTGCTCAGCAGGGAGTCTGTTTCTCCCTCTCCTGCCCCTCCTACTGCTTGTGCACTTGAGTTTTCTCTCTCTCTCATAAATAAATAAATAAATAATTTTTTTTTAAAAAGAGTGTTTTCTTTTTTTCCCAAGATTTTTATTTATTTTTTTCATGATAGACAGAGAGGGAGGCAGAGATGCAGAGGGAGAAGCAGGCTCCCTGTGAGGAGCCCAATGTGGGACTTGATCCTAGGACCCCAGGATCACAACCTGAGCCAAAGGCAGACACTCAACCACTGAGCCACCCAGGTGCTCCAAAGAGTCTGTTTTCTGGTTTGCCTCTTTCTCATCTCCTCATGTTCATTTGTTTTGTTTCTTCAATTGTACCTATGAGTGAAATCATATGGTATCTGTCTTTCTCTGGCTGACTTATTTCACTTAGTATCATATTCTCTAGCTTTATCTATGTCATTGCAAATGTCAAGATTTCATTCTTTTTATATGTCACATCTTCTTTCTTCATCCTATGATTCAGCAATTGCACTACTAGGTATTTACCCAAAGGATACAAAAATACGGATTCAAAGGGATAAGTGCACCCTGATGTTTATAGCAGCATTATCAACAACAGCCAAATTATGGAAAGAGCCCAAGTGTCCAATGACTGATGAATGGATAAAGAAGAAGAATGGATAAACAATGGAATGTTACTCAGGCATCATTTCTATAAAAGTGTATCCCTGGCAAACCAATTTCATGAGGAAGCAAATAGGTCAAAGTATCAAAATATTTTTCAGTAAGAAATAGGGAGACAGGAACAGCAAAGTTTATTGCAGATCCTGCTGTTAATCATTCTATGGCACTAGGCAAACTGTCCTAATATGTTTCCCCACCTACTTAATCTCACAGAAAAATTAAGGATAAATAAGCTGGCTAAAGGCTTTCAGCTCTAATAAAAACCTATCTAAATAAGCTGGGCCTTGGAAGTTAACCTCCACTGACTGTTTATATTTGCTGACAGGTAAAGAGCAAGAGTTCTGCCCTTCTTCTTATCTTAGACTTATGGCTTTTATTTTTCTGTTCTTCCCTTTTGTGTATGGAGATGGTATTACTAGTATTACCTATAGTATACTAATATATATACTATACTAGTATACTAATGAACCTGTTATACTGAATGATTAACAGCAGGATCTGAAATAATAAATGGGAGACAGAATGTACTAGGTCCCACATTCCTTAGCTTTTGGTCATGCAATACTCAAGTCAGAAACAAACTCACCTTTCACTCCCATCTTCATGACTTCGGGCCCAACGATACGTTTCAGCATACCCTGTGTATTCACTGTACTGTTCAGTACCTGAAACAAACAATCTGCCATTATTCTTCAGAGGGATTTCTCTTAAAAGCTGCATGTTCTAAATTAGGGTATTTTTATTTATTTTTTTTAAAGATATAGCCTTTTTTTTTTTTTTCAATTTTTATTTATTTATGATAGTCACACAGAGAGAGAGCGAGAGAGGCAGAGACATAGGCAGAGGGAGAAGCAGGCCCCATGCACCGGGAGCCCGACGTGGGATTCGATCCCGGGTCTCCAGGATCGTGCCCTGGGCCAAAGGCAGGCGCCAAACCACTGCGCCACCCAGGGATCCCTTTAAAAGATTTTATTTAATTGAGAGAGAGAGAGAGAGAGAGAGAGAGAGAGAGAGAGAGGTAGCAAGAGAGAGCATTAATGGGGAGGAAAGGAAAGCAGGCTCCCAGGACTCTGGGATCATGACCTGAGCCAAAGGCCGACGTTTGGTCAACAATTCCTATGACCAACTGAGCCATCCAGGCACCCCTAAAGGGTCTTCTAAAAAAAAAAAGAAAAAAGAAAAAGATATTACTATTTGAAGAGGGAGAGAGAGAGAGATGGGGGAGAAGGTGGAAGAACGGGGGCGGGGGAAGCGAGCGCAACAGAGTGCACACAAGAGGTGGGAAGGGCAGAAGCAGACTCCTCATTGAGCAGGGAGCCTTATGTGGCCCATCCCTGGGCCCCCAGATCATGACCTGAGTGGGAGGGAGATGCTTAACCAACTGATCCACCCAGGCGCTCCCTAAAGGGGCTTTGTTAATAAACATCTATCTGGAAATACCTATCGGCAAATGTCAGTTGAAAAAAAACCTCACCGGTCTTAATGACTTATTTTCCATAAAGAAAAAGATGACACCTATAAAAGCCACTGCAATATTTATCATAATAAGGGAATAAATGTCTCAATAGAATGAAATATGCTCTGTCATATTAATGTCTTTCATGAATAGTGCACAGATTGTTTTATAAAGGTCCAATGTCTTCAATATCAGTAATCTGATGGTAATATTTAGTTTGTATTGTTGAGAAAGCAATTTAACATAAAAACATTTACTGCTAAGAAAGGTATCATTAAAATTAAATCTAGGACTTGCCTATTAACATGCAAGTTACTTCAAGGGGCTTTGTAAAACCAGAATATTGTGACATGAGAAGGGGGGAAGGGGAAAAATCATAATTAAAATACATCTGATAAGAACATGTACCAAGCTTACCACATAACAAAGATTTCTACCTTTTTAAAAGGTTTTATTTATCTAAGTGATTTCTACACCCAATGTGGGGCTTGAACTCACAACTGGGGATCAAGAATCACATGCTCCTCAGACTGAGCCTGTCAGGTGCCCCCAGAGATTTCTACTTCATCAGACCTGGCCATACCAGGAGGGATGGTACCAGATGTGTTCCACTACTTAACTAAATAAAATCATTCCAATTCCTATGGTCAATTCAATAATCACTTAACTTTTCAAGAATCAACAAAACAGTAAAATGAAAACCTGAAAACCCTGAGCAAGATAATACTTTTCACATATAAAAAGAAATTTAAAAAAAAGAATAAACATGATAACATTGACAACAAAGATTAGTGACTTTTTTTTTCACTGCAATTGCTCTAATTCTGCCAGTAAATAAAATACAAGCAGACTCACTTTTTCAGACAGCTGGAACACTATTAAAATGACCACTCATGCAGTAAAGGTCCAATACTGAAGATATTTGTGACAAAGACTTAATATTTTGGGGGAAAATGATACTAGAATATATACAGTATTTAGAAAAAAATGTAAATTTAGAGAAACAGAAAACAGGAGCACCTGGCTGGGCTCAGTCTGAGAAGCATATGATTCTTGATCTCAGGGTTGTAAGTTCAAGCCCCACCTTGGGTGTAAAGATTACTTAAACTTAAAAAAAAAAAGTCTAATAAAAATAAAAAGAACACAAAATCAAATCATGACATGCTGAATATGAACAGTCAGTTCTTCATCCAAAAGCAAACTAATTTCGGTTTTAGGGTCAGAATAACTTCTTACATGTTACTTAAACAACTTGAAGCTATTATACACAAAGATACTAAATATAATGAACAAGACTGCAAATGGCCTCTACATTTTAACTATTAATTCACAGATGGACAACAAACAAACATGTCAAATACTACATGAAGTTATAATCAGCAACATTCACACTATGGGAAACTCTACAGGACCAACAGTCTGGGCTGCTTACAAAAAACCTTATAAGGAATGAAAAAGAGAGAGGAACCTATAAATTAAAAGAAACAAACATGAAAACACTAATAAGAAAGTAAAAATAGTTATATTAATACTGGATAAAATAGACTTTAAGTCGAGGAGTATTATGAAAGATAAAGAGGAACACTTCAAAATGATAAAAGGGGGAAAAACAAAAACAAAACAAAACAAAACAAAACAAAACAAAAAAAATGATAAAAGGGGCGCAGCCCCAGTGGCCCAGTGGTTTAGCGCTGCCTTCAGCCTGGGGTGTGATTCTGGAGACCCAAGATCGGGTTCCGCATTGGGCTCCCTGCATGGGGCCTGCTTCTCCCTCTGCCTATGTCTCTGCCTCTCTCTCTCTCTCTCTCTCTCTCTCTCTCTCTCTCTCTGTGTCTCTCATGAATAAATAAATAAAATCTTTAAAAAAATCAAAATGATAAAAGGGTCAATTCATCAGAAAGACACAGTAATTATGCTTTTATTTTGATTTCACATTTGAAAAATTAAGTAGTGAAATCCATCACACTAACAGATTAAAGAACCCCATGTAATCATAATAAAAGTTGCAGAAAAGATAAAATTCAACCCACCATGATTAATACTCTCAGCAAAGCTGAGAATAAAAAAAGGAACTTTCACAATCTGATTAAAGACCACTACATAAAAACTTACAACTAACTTCATACTCAGTGATGAAAACATTCCACCTAATTCAACACTGTAGTGAAGTCCTTGCCACTGCAATAATGAGAAAGAAAAGAAAAGAAAAGAAGAGAAAAGGAAAAGAAAGGGGAAAGACAGAAAAAGAAGAAAAGAGGCATAAAGAGTATAAACTTGGCAGATCCTACCTTAACCAGGTCATGATACTTAATATCACAAACACTGGGACAAAGTGGTATTACTATTCTCCTCAAAAGATAAACTAGAGCAGGACACATAGATTCGGTGGGATTCCTGCCAAAATGAATAAACTGTATCTAGTTACAAAGAAACATTCAGAAAAAAAAAGTCAGTTATATTTCTACATTGTAGCAATGAATGATCAGAAACTGGAATTTAAAGAATACATTTACAATTACAACAAAAAATATGAAATACTTAGGGATAGGGACGCCTGGGTGGCTCAGCGGTTGAGCCTCTGCCTTTGGTTCAGGGCATGATCCCAGGATCCGGGATTGAGGCTCACATCAGGCTCCCTGCATAGAGGCTGCTTCTCCCTCTACCTATGCTTCTGCTTCTCTCTGTGTGTCTCTCATGAATAAATAAATAAAATCTTAAAAAAAATATTTAGGGATAGACCTAAGCAAATATAAAAGAAATATACAGTGAAAAGTATAACATATTACTGTGAGAAATTAAAGATAACTTCCATAAACAGAGATCTCTCATTCATGTGTCAAAGACTAAATACTGTTAAGATGTTAATTCTCCCCAAATTGATCTATGGATTCAAAGCAGTCTTAATTAAAATTCCAGCAAGCTTTTTGGATTGACAAACTGATTCTAAAATTCACCAAAACAACTCTGAAGAACAAAGTTGGAGGGCTCACATTACCTGATTTCAAGAATCATTATAAAGCTACAATTAACAAAACAAAGAATAAAAACAAGTCACTGTTAAGATCATGAAAAGATGTACCACATATGATAAAAAGATACACCACATCTGATAAAAGACCTGTATCCAAAGTATATAAAACATTTTCAAAACTCAATAATAATAAAAAAATAACCCAATTAAAACATTGGCAAAAGATGGTTTCATGTATGTAGTCACATGTCAAAACTTACCTAACTATACACTTTAAATATACAGTTTATGATGTCAATTAAATCTCAATAAAGCTGTTTTATTTTTTATTTTTATTTTTTTTAATTTTTATTTATTTATGATAGTCACAGAGAGAGAGAGAGAGAGGCAGAGACACAGGCAGAGGGAGAAGCAGGCTCCATGCACCGGGAGCCCGACGTGGGATTCAATCCCGGGTCTCCAGGATCGCGCCCTGGGCCAAAGGCAGGCGCCAAACCGCTGCGCCACCCAGGGATCCCAATAAAGCTGTTTTAAAAACACAACTATCTCACTAGACTGCCAGCTTCTCAAGAAAGGGATTATAAGTCATTAACATACGTGCCTACATCAGCATTTTCTAACACAAGAATACAGATGCAGGGGGTGCCTGGTGGCTCAGTTGGTAGAGCATGCAACTGTTGATCTCTGGGTCATAAGCTTGAGCCCCACATTGGATGTGGAGCCTACTGAAAACAAAAGACTGTAGAAGCAATTAAGTACTTGTTGCATAAACATAATAATTAACAAGCGAAACAGGGAGAACATTGTATTAACTGAGGTTAAAATTATAATTCCAGAAAGACTTAATCTGAAAGTACTATATGGCTGACACATAAAAAAAATTCACATTTATAAAGACAGCCTGGCATGGTAAAAAGGAGCACCATACTGAGATTAGGAGACATGAGGGACCCAAAGTGAATCCTTAAATAACCAAATCTCTCAGTGGACTTTATTTCATCATCTGAAAATCAGGCTTGTTAATAATTCTTATCTTGTTAACTTCATAGAATTACTCGGAAAGCCACAGAAAAAGAATTTAAAAGTCTTCAAAACCATAAAGTGGTTAGTGTTGGTGTCATCAGACTTACCTTAAAGGGAGGTGGAGAAACCAAAGATACATGATTTCATTTATGTGAGGTTTAAAAGCAACCTGGTCTAGTGACCTGACTAGAAATAAAGATAGTCAGGAATAGTCCTGTTCCTTTCTATTTTCTGCCAGCAGTGGACAAGCTTCATTTTAATTATTTATAAAAAAGCAAAACAAAACAAAACTGCCTACTCTGATCTCTTAACTATGAAAACAAATACCTTTTCAGAGAAAAGTGGTTGAAAAATAAAAAATAGCAATGATCATGTTTCTATTTTAGCTTAGGATGGTTTTAGTCTTTCCTAAGAGAAATGAGATTAATTTCCTCAAGTATGGGAAATCTAAAATGCACACACAGATGCTTTTGCTCTAAACAAATTAAATCCTGGGTTTTCAGAGTAGATATCTTTCAAAAGTACGTCAAACTGGCTCTTCTGAAAAAGATATTCTTGTTTTAAATTAAAATATATTGGGATGCCTGGGTGGCTCAGCGGTTAAGTGCCTGCCTTCGGCTCAGGGCGTGATTCTGGGATCCAGGATCCAGTTCCACATAGGGCTCCTGCGGGAAGCCTGCTTCTCCCTCTGCCTGTGTCTCTACCTCTCTCTCTCTTTCTGTGTCTCTCATGAATAAATCAATAAAATCTTTATAAATAAATAAATAAATAAATAAATAAATAAATAAATTCAAATATATTGATAAACTATGATGAAAATACAAAGGTTAATAGTGGTAATAGCAAACAAGAGACAGAAGACTGAATGACCTTTGTGATACCTCTCTGTAAACACAGCCTATAAGATTTCATGCTCAAAGTCAAATCTTCCCTTAAGGGAAAAACTAGAAGGAACCCATTAAAATCTTTGCAAAAGTTTGTGACACATTAATGAGTTTTTAGATTTAGTGATAAGAAATGTTCCTATTTTCTCTTACTAGTAATGAAAGTTTATGATGAATTTAAGAAAAAAATATTTGGGGATTAAAAAAATTCTATGTACAAAAAAAAAAATTTCTATGTACCAATGGGTTGTACCCTTGGAAATAAGGTTTGTATAAAAGCAAAGCCATCTACTCTCCTTTTATTAGTAGCATTCATACTACTGATGATTATTCATAAGATAAAACACTCTTGACTTTCATTCCCATGATTAAGAAAAATGGAGAAAAGCTAAACTCCAATTGAATTTGGGTATTCCCCAGTGAGCTGGTATCTTTTAGTTGGCAATGGGTTGTTTTTTTTGGAGTAATGAACCTTTAGTGTTTTTGCACTATAAAAATTATCAATACGATAAGCAGTGGTGTCTGTACACTTTTTAATTTTCTATCTAATCTGCTGACATTCACAAAAGATATAAGGATCTATGATGTCTGGGATGATCTGATTCACTGGAGGGCAGGTTTTATATTAAATGTACTAACATTTTGCTCAGTAAGTTTCATGTCTAGGCATCGCTTTAAGTGATCACCACACAGAAACAATAAAACTCCTAGAACCATGGTAACACCCCTTGGTATTAAAGTTTTTTCCTGGATGATATAGAAAAACATGAGAAAGGGGTGGGGGGGGGGGAGGAGATGAGGAAGACTGGAGTTTCTTTCTATCTATATATACCAAGAGGTTTTACCACATGGCTCTGCCTCCAGGGAGGATCACAACAAATACAGGGATGACACTATCTGGATAAAAGTATTTGCCTTTTCCATGACCTGTTTCATATTAATTTCAAAGTTTGATGCCAACCAGATGTCCCACAATGATGATAAATTTAATTTATTTCTAATTTCTCAAACTCTTCTACAGATTCAGGCAGCATAGTCACAGCCATTAGCTCATTGAGCCTGGATGAATCATTGAAGGAATGGAATTGATCAGGCAGATAGATTGCACTGCATGGTTAAGAGTCTCCTAAGAAGGGAGATGGCAGAAATCCAACAGCAAACAGATGATGAAATGGCCATTTCCATTAAGGGAACATCACATCACAGATATTAATTAGAAGGCACTATTACAGAGTTAAGTGGATGTGGGGAAAAATATAGAGTTAAAAGTCACCCCGGATGTCCCTAGCCTGAAGTAATTATAGAAGTGAAGGTGAGTCATGGATTTACAATTTTCCATTCATTTTACAATAACTTATAGGTAAGGTAGAGAACAGACATAACTCCATAGTGATCTTTTTTTTTTTAGACTGGGGATAAGCTATCTTTAAAACAAGAAAAAAATCCTCATGTTTTCCTTTCACTATTCCCAGGAAAATTACATCTTTTATTTACAAAAAAACTAATGGCACACAATAAGAGACCTGCTACTTTCCTAGTAAAAATGAAATGAAACAGATGAAACAAATTAGTTTTGAGTTTAAATGCTCAGCATTCTACCAAGTTTTTTATTTTAAGGATATAAACTCATCTTTAAAACTCATGAGATATTTTGTTCTGAGTTTTTAGTTCAAATCTAGCTTTAGCTACTAAAAATTAAAAATCTTCTGAAGTATTATTTGATAACACCCAAATGCTGGAAACAGTCACATTCCAGACCTTTAGAGCTCTCTAAAACATTATAAAACTCCTATTCAAAGTATCTATTGGCCCAATATATGACCGTTTAATTTCTTTTATTCTGCAATCCCTGGCACTTTCTTTTCCCCTAATATCTTCTAATGGCATCCTTCCTATCTGCACACATAACAAATAATAACTGCAAATAGATGACCAATAAGTGAGTTGAGACAACAGTGAAAATAGAAGGGTTTTATCTTTATATTTTGGTATAATCTGGATCACAACCTCAGAATTCTGGATGAAATATTTCAGTTATTAACTTCAAATAGGTGAGGCTCTATCCAAGAGGAAATTTCTTTGCTGGGGTTCCATTCTTAATTTCCTACATAAACTTAGAAAATTAACAATTTGCCTTACATCACCAGAAGAGCAGAATCACAGGGATATTATAAGAAATAATAAGATATCCAAATAATGTGGAATGACTTGTTGAAAGTCTTTTTTTTTAAACCAACAAGCAGGGCAGCCCCAGTGGCTCAGCGGTTTAGCGCTGCCTTTAGCCCAGGGTGTGATCCTGGAGACCTGGGATCGAGTCCCACATTGGGCTCCTTGCATGGAGCCTGCTTCTCCCTCTGCCTGTGTCTCAGCCTCTCTTTCTCTCTCTATCTCAGGAATAAATAAATACAATCTTTAAAAAAAATAAAATTAAAAAAAATTAAAAAAAAAATAAACCAACAAGCACTTACAAAAGATAAGGGTGCATTAGTAAAAATGATTAAGTAAAAACCTCTGAAAATTTTCTGTTCCATAAAAGCAACGAGAACACTGGCAAAAATTGTGAGAAACAACTTCTTCTGAACTGTGGGAATTAACCAAAGGCTTGAGCAGTCTGAGAAGAGTTCATTAAGGAAAAATTGACTGAATCTTGGTAAAAATAGAGTTTTGTAACATTTTAACTCTCCCTAATCTTATTCCACTCTCCTGAACTCTAGAGTAGCCTTAAAAACCAAGTTTGCAATCACAGTAAAAACCACAAAAGGGGTCAAAAGAGAAATGAAGCTCCTTCAAAGCCCCATTCTCTGAGAACTGTTATCATTTGACCTGCCTGGTGGCTCCCTAAAAGACCTCCCTTGTAAGGCTGTCTTTATTTGACCTGACTTGGAGCTTAACCCATGCAAAAAGCTTAATCCTCAGGGGTGTTTGTTGAAAACAATTGCAGGCAATTGCTTAGTATAGCTACCTAAGGCAGTTGACATCAATTAGGGCAAATGATAGGCTAACCAAAAAGTTTCTTTTTTTTTTTTTTTAAAGATTTTTATTTTTATTTTTTTTAATTCATGAGAGACACAGAGAGAAGGCAGAGACATAGGCAGAGGGAGAAGCAAGGTCCCCACAAGGAGCCCGATGTGGAACTTGATCCTGGAACTCTGGGATCACACCCTGAGTTGAAGGCAGACCTCCAACTGCTGATCAACCCAGGCATTCCAAACCAAAAGGTTTCAAAGGAAAAGGTGAGGAATGAGCTATCTATAAGGGGCTTTAAAAAGTTCTTAGTATCTCCAAGAATCCAAAAGACTACATGTGTGACCATGGCTGTATACATACTCACCGAAGACCTTTAGAATGTCTTAAGCTCACTCCTGACCTTGAGGCTCTGTGCAAGCAAGAAATAAAGTGTCAAGTGCAAGCAGAAAGCAAGTGTCAATGGCCTGGTAGAGTGCTGAAGGTGAGCCCCAATGTGTATATAGAGCTCTTCAGAAAAGACTGACTTGTTGGTTCCAAGCATTTAAAGTAATCACAGTTCAATCATTAGCTAACCACCAACCTAAACAAGCAGCGACTTCAATGGCTATATACGAAAAAGAATACAGACTTTACAGAATTAGTTTAGGAAAGTCATTAAATAACAATAGCAAACAGCAACAAAAACAAACTCTGGTGGGAAGGGGAAAATCTGATTCTGAGAGTTGCTACATTATTAAAATACCCAGTTTTCAACAAAAAAATTGAGATATGCAAAGAAAAGAGAATGTAGGGCCATACTCAGGCAAAAAAAAGTAGTCAGCTATAACTGTACCTGAGGAGTCCAGGTGTTAGACTTACTAAATAAAGACATTATATTAGGTATTTTAAAGATGTTCAAAGAACTAAAGAAAATTATATCTAAAGAACTAAATTAAAGTATGCAAACAATGCCTCACGAATAGAAAATCTCAAAAAAGAGAAATTATCTGAGGATCACTGGGTGGCGCAGCGGTTTAGCGCCTGCCTTTGGCCCAGGGCGCGATCCTGGAGACCCGGGATCGAATCTCACGTCGGGCTCCCAGTGCATGGAGCCTTCTTCTCCCTCAGCCTATGTCTCTGCCTCTCTCTCTCTCTGTGTGTGTGACTATCATAAATAAATAAAATAAAAAAAAAAAAGAGAGAGAAATTATCTAAAAAAAAAAAAGAAGAACCAGAGGTGCCTGGGTGGCTCAGTCAGCTAAGCGTCTGCCTTTGGCTCACACTGTGATCTCAGGGTCCTGGAATTGAGCCCCAAGTTATGGGCTCCCTGCTCAGCAGGAAGTCTGCTTCTCTCTATGCCTCTCCCCCAACTCTGCTCATGTGTGTGCTTTCTCTCTCTCTCTCAAATGAATACATAAAATCTTAAAAAAAAAAAAAAAAAAGAACCAAACAAATTCTGGAGTTGAAAAGTATAGTAACTGAAATAAAAATTTCAGTAGAGGGATTCAAAAGCAGATTAGAGCAAGCAGAAGAAAGAATCAGTACACTTGAAGATAGGTCAATTGAGATTATCCTGTCCAAAGAACAGAAAGAATAGAGAATGAAGAAAAATGAACAGAGCTTCAGAGGCCAATAGGACATCATCAAATGTATCAACATATGTATAATGGAATTCCCAGAAGAAGCAGAAAAAAAAGGGACAAAGAATACTTAAAGAAATACTGGTCAAAAATTTACCAAATTTATCTAAACATTCAAGTAGCTCAATGAACTCCAAATAGTATAAAATCAAAGAGATCCTAAACACATCATAATCAAACTATTCAAAGACAAAGAGAAAATCTTAAAAGTAAAACATAAGCAACAAAATTTAGATACTCTCCTGAAGGTTGCCTACAAATATAACTGAAGCAAAGACAGTAGCTTCAAGATTAGATCTCAGAGTCTTAGTCCTAGCATGTACTTCTTTGGAGGTTAAATTAGTATAAATTTGATATAATTTATAAGGGATGGTTTTTCTCTCATTGTAATTTTTTAGAATAACAATCAACCAAATTCTCCAACCGAGGTGAGGGTCTAGTCTCCTACACTAATCTCAAAGTAGCAACAGATTCAAAAAGGAAATAAATCGTCCTTTGGAGAAAGAAAAAAGTAGCAGCAGCAGATAACTGATTATGGCTTTTATGTGGGAATGTTACCTGAATAAAAGGATTAACTTTCCTATGGTGGCTGATTAAGAATTTCTTAAGAGCTATGAGTTAATTACTAGTTTTTGGTAGCTCATTCACAAAAAATACAGTGACAGAGCATTATCTCAAGCCACAAAAAAACTTAAATAAAAAAATTAAACCTCAAAAATAGACCTAAAATATAAATTTGACTATATTTCCCTCTCTCTTCATCCCATATTAATTTAAATCAAGAAAAGCCACTCAGATCATCATACTATTTCTCTTAGGATTAGAAATTAGGGTAAACATAAGGTTACTGATTTACTTCTCTTCTATAAAAGCTCTCTGTTATGCTGATGGACTACTGTAACTGTGCTTTTTTACTTATATAGGTCTTCATATTGAAGTATAATGAAGCACTATGGAAACATGATGGAAGAATAATAATAGAATACATGCTCAAAGACATATCACTATCCTCTTCTCATGGACATTATGTCATAAAATTTCAAACTGGGAGGTAAATAAATAGTTTTAATCCTTGTTCCTCAGATAAAGAAGCCAAGAAAGAAAAGGTGGGAATAAAATGTCTTACTCAAGATTAGGAAAATAGAACTGTAATAATTTGAAAAAGCCAAGAATAAATTAATCACTAAAAATACCAGGACTATGGGCAGCCCAGGTGGCTCAGTGGTTTAGCGCCACCTTCAGCCCAGGGCGTGATCCTGGAGACTGGAGATCAAGTCCCACATCGGGTTCCCTGCATGGAGCCTGCTTCTCCCTCTGCCTGTGTCTCTGCCTTTCTCTGTCTCTGTGTCTCTCATGAATAAATGAAATCTTAAAAAAAAAAAAAAATACCAGGACTAATGCCCATGGTGGAAAATAGCTATATCTGGGTAGCCTGTAGTCTTCATGATAGATACTCATAGATGAGGAAAACTACTCTATCATACAGACTTCCAAAACTAACCTGTAATGATAAGACATTCATTGTGATCCAGCACCTCAGTGAAGAGCCGCGAAACAATTAACTCAGGGTTGATTAAAAAGCGGATTTCTTCTTGCACAAGTCCTGCACCGGTTACACCACCTCCAACAAAACGGTTTGCAAAATCCACCTGTTTGGGTTAAAATATGGCATGTCAAATGATGATCTAATACCCACATATGTGATAAAGAAGTGCTCTCCCTCTTCCTTTCATTTCCCATATAAATCAATCCCCAAATTAGTAATCTTCCCAGGAAGAAAAGATTGTGGTTGACTGCACTCTTTCCATCTCACTGTAATTAACAAACTTGTAGTTTACAAACCTTGTATGTAGTCCAAGGACCACAAATCAAAGGAAACTTTATTTGGAAAGGTTTCAAGATCATTTCTACACCATTCACTATTCAATTTCCATTTATGGATTTCTTACGACTTTAATATAATCTTATCTTTCGTATAGGATATGGCAACCAAACACTTATCCTAAAAGAACTGAAAAACTTAGTAACTGCTCTTTTTTGGGTAATCTTTTTCTTCTGTGAAAGACTACAGAGATGGAAATTTCACCCTAAATTCAGTTGCAAATCCCAAACTGCGTAAACATTAGACTATTTTTTAAATATATCTAAAGAAAAAAATGAAAACAGAAAACCTTTTTGAACAACAAAGATTCATAATTTGGCTATTGCTGATAATGCTGCTATATAAACATCAGAGCACATGTTTATGGAAAGAGCTCAAATGTCCATCAATTGATAAATGGATAAAGAAGAGTGGGGTGTGTATGTGTGTGTATATAAACAAACTGGAATACTACCCAGCCATAAAAAAGAATGAAATCTTGCCATTTGCAACAATGTAGATGGAACTAGACAGTATTATGCTAAGCAAAATAAGTCAGAAAAAGACCCATACCGTATGATTTCACTCATGTGGAATTTAAGAAACAAAACAATTAATCATAGGGGGTAAAAAGAAAGCAGTAAACCAAGAAACAGACTCTTAACTATAGAGAACAAACTGATGACTACCAGAGGGGAGGTGGTGGTGGTGGTGGTGGGGTAGGGTGGGGATAGGTTACATAGGTGATAGGGATTAAGGAGTGCACTTGTTAAAAAAAAAAAAGGAGTGCACTTGTGATGAGCATAGGGTGTTGTACTTAAGGGTTGAAACACTAAATTATACACTTAAAAGTAACATTCCACTGTATGTTAACTGGAATTTTAATAAAAACTTAAAAACAAAGATTCAACTAATATTTCAAATTTAGTTAAAATTATGGATAAGCTTTCTGAGGAGTACTATATTATAATGGGATCCTCAAATTCCTATTAATGAAGATGAATCACACAATCCTCAAGAAAAAGCAAACTCAGCATCGTTTGTCTTAAACCTACTAAGCACTCCAATGTGTTCAACACTATGCTAAGCTCTATGGAACAATATGTAAGAAATAGATTCCAGCTTTGCCATAGATTTTTGTATTCAAGGAGTTAGGTTACACACATGCACAACACCTTGTATACATACATAGCCATATACACATAAAAAGAATTTAGCAAGTAATGTAAGAGAGGCTTATATACTGTATATAAAGAAATACTCTTGTGTCTCTCCTTTACTCTTACACTACCACACTCATAATACTTCTACACCAGACATGTGGGTTTCCACACATCAAGCAATTCTGAAACACCTGCTGGGGGTCCTATAATTCAATTCAGTTCTGACACTATCTACCAGGATTCGCATCAGATCCCACAGGCTAAGGATTCAGTCCCACAAGACTGTCCCACTTCAGTCAGCAACTGCAAGTCCCAAATTGTCAACTATACTTCTAGTTGACCAGCTATAAGTTGAAATTCCTATGACCTGCTCCTGTGGCTTGATAGATCAGCTCACAAAACTCAGGGTAACACTTAAGTTTATTGATTTCTTAAAAAGGATATAATAAAGGATATAGATGAACAAACAAATGAAGTGATATATAGGGCATGGTAAGTAGGAAGAGGTATAGAGCTTCCACACCTTTCTGGACAAGGTACTTTCCTAACACTTCCACATGCTCACCAACCTGGAAGCTCTGAATCCTGCACTTTTGAGGTTTTGTAGAAGCTTCATCACTTAAGGATGATCAATCATTAACACAGTTTTCAGTCCCTCTCCCTTTCTCAGAAGTTGGGGATTATGGTGGAAAGTTCCAAACCTCTAATCATGGCTTAATCCTTTTGGTGATCAGTCCCCATCCTGAAGCTATGCAGGAACTCCACCAAGAGTCATCTCATCAGAATAAAACATTCCTGTAACCTAGGAAATTCCAAAGAATTTAGGAGCTCTGTTTCAGGAATCAGGGTCAAAGACCAAATATTAGAACAAAAGATGCTCCCAGTACACTTATCAGTTAGGATATTACAAGGGTTTTAGGACCTCTGTGCAAAGAACCAGGGGCAGAGACTAATATATATTTTTTTCTATTATTTTACATATACTTTCAGACTATTGTCAAACACAAGATTCCTTAAAACTTGCGTTCTCTAAAGCAATTATGATACTAAATGGTAATTTGAGGCGTATTTTACAGAAGAGTAAAACAAGAATACGAATCTTTTGATATAGTCTTCTTTCATTAGAGAAGAACTTCAAAAACACTGAATATATGACTGGATAAGTTCTTGAAATGAGTTATCACAGAGAATCATATATATTTTATACTCTGGCATACTAAATCACATTTAAAAAGAGAGTAACTCGAGCAGCCCGAGTGGCTTAGTGCCGCCTTCAGCCCAGGGCCTGATCCTGGAGACCCGGGATCAAGTCCCACATCAGGCTTCCTGCATGGAGCCTGCTTCTCCCTCTGCCTGTGTCTCTGCCTCTTTCTCTCTCCCTGTGTCTCTCATGAACAGATAAATAAAATCTTTAAAAAAAAATAAAAAAAATAAAAAAAATAAAAAAAGAGTAACTCTTTAGTATATATAGAAAAATAATTTTAGGGATGCCTGGGGGTAGTTCAGTAGTTGAGCATCTGCCTTTGGCTCAGGGGCATGATCTCGGTCCGGGGATTGAGTCCCATATCAGGCTCCCTGTGAGGAGCCTGTTTCTCTGTCTGTGTCTCTGCCTCTCTCTCTGTGTCTCTCATGAATAAATAAGTAAAATCTTAAAAAAAAAAGAAAAAAAGAAAAAGAATTTTGGCTAACCTAGTCCATTGATTAGAATTAGTTGCTTACAATATATAAGTTCATTATGCACTGGGTGATTCATGGCTTAAAATGTCCAACAAAGATCAACTGAATATTGTGCTGAGAACCATGTGATACAAAGATGAATATGAAGTGAGCCTTGACTTCACAGCATCTGTAATCTTGAGATCCCAGCACATAAGCAGAATAAGATGATTATTAAAGAACCCACTAGAATGTATTAGATCATTCCCAAATAATACAATTAACTAAAACTGGAGCAACGGGATATGGCATTCATTTTAGATTTTGCTGACATTCAGGCAGAGGAAATAACTGCACAAGGACATGGCAAAAAAACAACTGTGCAGAGCTATATGAAAGACAGTGGTAGGTAGATACCTCATGCCTGTCTGCAATGTAGAGTATGTAAAGGATTATAGTTGCTGATGAGGTATTCTGGGGTCAAGGAAAGTTTTACTTAATTTTGAAGGTTCTTAGAATTCTAAAAAGAAAAGGTACAACTAAAAAAAAAAAAGAAAAAAAATAAAAAAAAAAAAGAAAAGGTACAACTAGACCTGTGTTTTAGAACGATAATTTAGGCTAGAGTTGAAAGAATGAGTTGGAGAGGAGTAAAATTGAAATCACAGAGTCTGGTTAGGTGACTATTGAATAGTTCAGACAAGAATTACTAGGGCCTCAAACAGGTCAGGGGGAAAAAAAGTGAAGGAATGAGAGACCTAGCAAAAAGTCAAAATGGACAGCACTTGAAAATCAAAAGATTAGCTAAGCATAACAGTATTGTGAATACAAATGAGAAACAAACAAGGTTTAAGATCAATGAAACTTAATTTTTACTGGAACATGGTACACAATTAAAATAAAAAGGTAAGGGATCCCTGGGTGGCGCAGCGGTTTGGCGCCTGCCTTTGGCCCAGGGCGCGATCCTGGAGACCCGGGATCGAATCCCACGTCAGGCTCCCCGTGCATGGAGCCTGCTTCTCCCTCTGCCTGTGTCTCTGCCTCTCTCTATCTCTCTGTGACTATCATAAATAAATAAAAACTAAAAAAAATAAAAAAATAAAAAAATAAAAAAATAAAAAATAAAAAGGTAAGTTCTATCCAACTTATGTACAACTTGGTAATGATAAATGAAATATATTCAATGTGCATACTATTATTCATTCTTTGAATAAAAGGCCAAAATTTATTATTTGAAAGGTATGCATAGAAATAAATACATTATACTAAACTCAATACGCCTCTGAAGGCAGGGGTCTTTTAGAAAAAACTGTCTACTACTTTAAAAAGTTCTTAATAAAAGGCTCTCTATTACAGGTAAGAAATCTGTTCTAGCACATGAAAACAAGCATATGAGGGCTTCTATATTTTTAGCCATTTTCAACTTACTTTACTTTAAAGCTACGTGTTCAGATTGCTCAGTTTCTGAATTATAACTTTACGAAAAGGAGAAATGGTAACAATCCTTAGAGAGGTTTTGTTGTTGCCATTCAGCATAATGTAATTTATATGCTACACAAGGAGCTTTGTAATACTGCAATATAATATTCCCAGATCTCCTGGGGATACGTGGCATGTATAGGGAGAATAATTAATAGAAGCCTTTATGGTATTCTTTTAATCTACTGAAGTTTCACATTTCGTCTATAATATATTCCAGAAAAGTGGGAAGAATCTCAATCTTGAATGTTGCTAAATAATTACTTGCTGATTGTATTGTGATGAAAGGTCAGCATTCCTGTGGTGCTAACTAGCAGTAGCTTTGTTTATTTCATGTGTATTAAGACTCCCTCAGTTAATCTAAAACTTTATTGTAGAAAAGAACGTCATCAAGATAGAAATGTGGGGGAAAAAAGTAACATTCATTTAGAACAGATTTTAAGCATATTTCAAAATTACTGTTTATTTAAGAAAAAGTAATGATTAAATACAAATTAAAAAAAATTTAAGAAAAAAAAATTTAACTACCACATGTTAATCCAGTATCTAAATGTTTATAATCTCAAAAAATTAGTGAGAGGGAAGGATTTAAAACAAAACATGGTTTGCCCCTTTGAAGATTTTAATTATTAATATGTCTTTTAAGAGGCCATTCTAAAAAGAATCTGTTTCATTAAGTACTGAGAGCATAAATATATAATAACTAGCCAAACGCAAGTCAGTCTAGTTATTTTACAGTATACATAGTTATTCTATTAGAATGACTTAGTTATTCTATTAGAATGACGTTAGTCCGTTCTCAGGAAACTGATTTAGCTTCTGACCCAATATAAGCATCAAATAAGGATCTAAGAAGAAAAATCAGCAATTTCCAGTATAAGTGAAATGATGTACAACATCTTTCAAAGAAAACCGAGATTACAATGCTCTTATAAACTGGATAAGAACACAAATCACTACATTTTGTCTCTGATTAGTGATTTTTCAAAAAAAATCAGTATAAAGAAAAAGAAAAGCATGTATTCAGGTTAAGTGCCACAACAATTTAGCTAGATACATAGGGTGTTTTATTTGTTAACTCCTTTTTCCAAAAATATATATATTTAAAATAAAGGTAGTAACACAGATTAATAACAAAGATCAAGACATGGACAAAATTACCTGCTCTGAAACAGGTAAAGGACACCAAGCAGAGTTGGCTCATGTGCCTAAAGCTGTTACGTATGGGAGAGAGGTCTTTCTTATCAATCTTTTAGACATCTGTCTCCTAAGACCTAAACAAGGTTGGTGGCAGAAAAACATTTCAAGCTGGTCATCATTTGGAGCAGAGAAAGAGCCTTTAAAGAAAAAGAACAAAACTGCTTGGTGATAGCTGTCAAGACCATACCCAGGGAACTTCCTCCACTGTCAATCTACAATCAATGTCTGAACTAAGAAACCTGATGTTGCCCAGATCTTAAAGTTTTCTGTCAAAGGCTTTTTAAAGAGGCGCACGTTAAGAAACAGCATACACTGGCAAATAACAGTATTACCAAGACTGTCAAAATGATCTGTTTGGCGTTTTTCTCCATTCTGCTATCATGCTTCTTTGCATTAAATCAGTTTAGGAGAGAAATAAACAGGTTTTCAAACTTCCTTTGCTGTCAGAAGCTTGACAAGAGTAAGTCCCAAACAGCACACTGTTGTGATTCACCTACCTGTAGCATGCCTTGACCATTTCCTTCTATGGTACCTTCATAAGTGACATGCAATCGAGTCAGGGGTTTTTCACATCTACAATTTAAAAGATAATCCTTTACTTTTAATGAACTTCACTAAGGAAAAATGTGAAAATATACATAACTACAGAAGAAATATTAAAACCATTACGAATCTTAAAAGCCAGAAACACATGCCTGGTTAACATTTTTGGTATAGGTTCTCCCAAACTTTTTCTTATTCAAATACTAAACATACATATTTAAATTAAAATGAGATAACATGCTGTTTTGAAATCCATATTTTTTCCTATAAAATGTTTCTCTTCAAGAGTTGAAAAAGTCGGGAAGCCCCGGTGGCGCAGCGGTTTAGCGCCGCCTGCAGCCCAGGGCGTGATCTGGATACCCTGCATCGAGTCCCACGTCAGGCTCTCTGCATGGAGCCTGCTTCTCCCTCTGCCTGTGTCTCTGCCTCTCTCTCTCTCTCTCTCTGCATCTCTATGAATAAATAAATAAAATCTTTAAAAAAAAAAAAGAGTTGAAAAAGTCTCAAAATATAAAAACAAAATTAAGATCTATGCAATTTTATTATCCTACAGTTGGCACCTGAAGAAAAATAAAAAAAAACTTTGGCAATAAATCATATATGATATTGAGATGGGGTCTATTTTCAGTAGTTTGATAAACATGAGTGTATGTGGTGGCAATATCTTGATGAAAATACAGGCCACAGAAATCTGATCTATGGTACTTTTATGTTAATAAAACTGATGAATTAATCTAGTATCTGTTAAGTCACAATTATTTTCTTTTGCTTTCATACACCATGGTCACTAACATGCTACCGCAAAATGTGGCACCATGGGATATCAAATACCTTAAGATTAATTAAGTTTGAGAAAACAGCAGAAGCAGCAGGGTCACTATGACCTCCTCCCCTCCGCACAGTTCTTCCCTACATGTAATAAGACCCTCATGTGCAAGGTGTCCACTCTGTATTTGGAGGAAAGGAATATTCCTATCTCTGAAGAAGAAAGGATGCCAAGAATTCTAACAAACAGGCCTTGCTAAGTTTTCCCCAGATAACTACAATTACCTCATACTTCTTAATCTGTCATATTCCACAAAGATGTCCACTCTTCACTGAATCTGACATAAAAGTACGTGGGTCTATTTCTTTGGGCCTTCATTTCCTTAAGAAGGCTCCTGTGACATGTAAAATTTACATCAAATAAATCTGTGTGCTGGAATGCCTGGGTGGCTCAGCGGTTAAGCGCATCTGCCTTCAGCTCAGGGTGTAATCCTGGAGTCCTAGGATTGAATCCCACATCGGCCTTCCTGCATGGAGCCAGCTTCTCCCTCTGCCTATGTCTATGCCTCTCTCTTTGTGTCTCTCATGAATAAATAAAATCTTAAAAAAATAATAAATTTCTGTTTGTCTGTTAATCAGTCTTTGTCCTTTTAATTTTCAGATCCTGACTGGTTTGAGAAAAAAGTTTTTCCTCCCTTACAGTGTTTACCTGGCTTACATTATATTTAAAAACCAATTGCATTTTATTAACAGTATTTGGTGAGGGCATTTTTCAGTAATAGATTTTCCCTGATTACTTACTTAATAAAAAATATAAATTATAATAAAATATAACAGATGAGATCCAAATACCTAACTTATATAAGGGTTGCATTCATTTTTGGGGAGGGAATGATAGATTTTTTAAAACAATGATATATATATATATATATATACACATTTTTAAAGATTTTATTTATTCATTTGAAAGAGAGAGTGTGCACACAGAGTGAGAGAGGGAGAAGCAGATCCCCTGCTGAGCAGAGCCTGATGCAGGGCTAGATCCCAGCACATTTGAGATTATGACCTGAGGCTAAGGCAGATACTTAGCTGACTGAGCCACCCAGGCGCCCCAATTATATATTTTTTAAAACAATTTAACTGGGGAAGCGCTATTTACCTTATTGGGATTTACTTTCTTCCTAATTTCAGTAAGCTTCTCCTTTCTGGAGAAGCTCCTGTCCAATAGACTGACAGCCTTAAACAGAAGGCAATTCAGTATATGTTCTAAGAGCTTCATTTGCATTAAGTCATGTAATCCTCACAACAACCCTATTACTACTATCTCTTTTTAACAGATGGGAAAACAATGCACAGGAACCATCTAAGTAACCTGCCCACGCAATAAAGCATCAAGAATTTGAAACCAGGTAACCAGTATGCTTTACCTTTAGAAAAATTACTTTCAAAATCTCTTATAGAAAGTTATGACACTAGTTTGATTTTTTTTGACTTCTTTTTGTTTGTTTTTCGATCCTACTTTCCTAACCATTTTATGCTAAGGGAGACCACCCATGAGGATACTACTGAAAAGATAAAGAAGCATGATCCAGAAATCTCTAGTTTGTCATTCAGGACTTCAAAACAGAAATCTCATCTGTTCTTCAACTATTCTTCCTAACTAAAGCTGTCAACATAGAGTATAATACTCAATAAAATTATGAAATTGCTAGACAGCTTTCTTAAAGTATCCTCCACCTTCTTGATAGGCCTCCCCTTTTGGCTCCAGCAAATCTTTCATACCAGTCATAATCAAAGACACAGACGATAATGAATCTCTGTGATTAACTAAGCCTAGCTAAGATATTTGCTGATAATCACTGGGTTAACTGTAACATGGCAGAAACTTGGAAATCAGAAAAACCTCTAAGTTCCTGGCACCCATTTAGCCCCATACTCTTGGGAACACCAACAATTTTCATCTCTTCTTTATCCTCCCTCTTTAAGTGAATGCATGTTCTGGTTCTGTGGGTCTGAGAAATTGATTAATTACATTCTCCAACTTATGAAGCACTAAAACAGAACAGAACAGAAGTCAATGAAATAAAACAAGTTAGAAAAGTTACCAAGTTAAATTGTGCCTATCAAAGTTAAGGGGAATATCCTGAACTTATACATTGAGGTGAAATGGTGCATTTCCCATTACTGAAGCTGTCTGTCACCTATCACAGGTATTATAGAGTTGATTGATATTTTTAGGATACAGTTAGAGCAGATGATTTCCTGGGGTCCCTTTCATCTCTAATATGCCAAGACTCCAAACTGCTATACATGTTCCCTTCCTTTCTACTCAATTTTGTTTTTGTTTTTATATTCCAGTTGTTTAATCTTTTACCTACTTCCTTCTACTGATAATCATCTCAGCCATGCAGTTAGCCTCCTAAAGTAAGTTTTTCTTTCTCCTTGCGAACATCTTTGATGGATAAAAAAACACCACAGGAAAGCCACCTAAGTAGATGTGCTTCCTCAAGTTAACTCCTCAAGTTAACTTCCTCAAGTTAACCGTAAATAAAAATTAAGAGAAAGTAGAAATAAGACTTAACACGAATGTAAACACAAATATGCACAGTACATTTGATCATGTTCTCATATGCGATGAAAAAGTTGATCTATTCTTAAGTGCTTTGGGGATCTGCTCTGGATTAGGAAATGTATTAACTAGTTCAGGGCATGAAGGAATTTACAAATCTGCATGAACTCAGATTGGTTACTATTCTTCTCAGTTATTTGCAGATAAACAATAAGGAAAAAAACCTCAGTAAATTAGCAACTTCCACGAAATCTGCCAATAGTACACATGAACAGTCAAACTTCAAAATTCTGGTCACTCAGACAAATTCTAGAAAATTACTATTAACACTTTATTTTATTTATTTATTTTTTTACTATTAACACTTTAGATTAACAAAAAAAAAATTCCTCCATCTTGTCCTCCAGAATGAAAAGCCATAAAATACAAATATGCTAACCAAGAGGAGTATAAGGATGAATATTAAATATTGGTGTTCCAGTTAATAGTGGTGTCTTCACACAAAACTCCTTAATTCTAAACAGGACTTTGTTTCAGAAGAAAAAAACTAAGGCAAAGAGTAGAAGTCAAAGGCTTGCAGACTTTGAATCATACAGCATGACCTTTCCAACAATGAGAGCTATCAAAATGAGAGCTATCAATTGATCATTTATAGGAAATTCCCTAGCAATTAAGAGTCTGGGAAACCATCTTTCCAGGAGTTGCAAAATAGAATCCTAGTACAGTAAAAGAGCCCTTCTAATTCTAAGATTCCCGATTATTTTTATTACTATTACCTTTCCCACTCTGGAAAATCTTCAAGACTCTGTCTTGTAAATGTCACCAAGCCAGTAGGTTCTACAAAAGCAATAGAAGAAAAAGAAACCCAAAGGAAGTTTTGATTTTGGAAAGATTATATACATTCGGTAAAATAATGGATCTAACAATGGTTATAAAACTAATTGGAAAATATCAAGTTTAGTGTTGGAATACAACAGAAAACCGATTTAAAACAGTATTATCCTTACAGTAGGAATTCTTTTTATAAAATAGTAAGCCCTCACTAAAACAAAACTATACAAACAACAGCACAATGGTACTTATTGGTTAAGTTTTCTAAACTGAATACATTTGTAAAAACTCAACCAAAAAAAGCGGTGCATTAATGAGTGTAGCTTATACAATAAAGACGAATTTGAATTTGAATTTTAATGTTTACTCCTTCTCTGAGAAAAGCCTTAAACTTACATCTAAAGACTGGTGAATATATACACATTTATATGTTTTATAATAAAATAAAATGTCTGTCATTAAAAAAGAAAATTGTTGACAGGCCCTTTGGAGTTGACAAAGCTAAATCCAGGGCTTAGATGATATGCAATTGTTCTACTTACAAGTCATCTTAGCTGGAAGGAAGAATCACTGTGCTCTAAGAGGTTAGAAAAGAAAGATGACATAGTTTTTAAGGAGGAGTAGATATAAGGGGATCAAAATGCAGTATGTTTTAGAGGAATGTGATCCTTTTTTGTTAGATTTACTTTTTTTTTTTTGTTTTCTAATTAGGGGCAAAAGCAACAAATAAATCAGCAGGCCAAAAGTAATTTGATTCAAATCAAAGAACAAACTAAAAAGGCCAGGCCACTTCTGTTTAAAAAAAAAAAAAGAAAGAAAGCAAAAAAGAAAGAAAGCAAAAAGCTCTTAAGCAAAGAGATATGTCAGAAACTATTAGTGATAATGCTGGTAGAGTCCCATTGAAAGCCTGACAATCATTTCATTTTTCTGGATGATTCCACATTTCTCCGCTCTCAGTCACAAATAGTAACAACTCAAAAAATCGTATGGAGGAGTTACAGTAGAACATTAATGGGTGGATTTTGTTAATATGGGTTATAAAATATTCTTAAGATTTTCTTAAGAAATTTCTCTAAGGCAAAAGGATAACATATATAAAACTCACAAGAGATCAAACAATTCAAACACCAGAGAAGCAATTCTATTAATAAGAAACTAATGTCAGTATCATCATTCAGCAAATTAACAGATTAGCAGGAATATTAAATGTCTTTCATATATACTAGGAGATCCCAAAAGAAATTCATAAATGAATATCACTAGCAAAGCTAGAAAAAAGACAGAACATGGCTCTTTAGATATAATTAAAACAAAAAGAACTTGAGGGCATTCTTATTGCCTTTCTTCCATAAAAAGGTAACTTTTATACTAGAATAGATTATTTTATTTTGGTTAATCAAATATTTCCCTTAATAAAATCACAATATGTGCTGCATATGAATGATCAATTTTTAAATACTCCATCTATAAGTATTTTATCTAAAACTATACTAAAAATAATTCAAAAAGCCCTTAAAAATCAACAAGATCCTCATTAAAAATACAAAATAAAGGGATCCCTGGGTGGTGCAGCGGTTTGGCGCCTGCCTTTGGCCCAGGGCGCGATCCTGGAGACCCAGGATCGAATCCCACATCAGGCTCCCAGTGCATGGAGCCTGCTTCTCCCTCTGCCTATGTCTCTGCCTCTCTCTCTCTCTCTCTCTCTCTCTCTCTGTGACTATCATTAAAAAAAAAAACAAAAAAAAAAAAAACAAAATAAAGACATTTGACAACATCGAAAAGTTGGTCTTGATGGAATTACATTTTATCATTTTATCAATTCTAAAAGACACATTTTTTTTCATGTGGTAATAAGCCTCTGAAACTGGGATACAACTTTCATAATGGAAGGTATCTAGCTATTGCCACTAGTCTAAATTAACGTTGAATTTTCCCAGAGATGTGCCTCTGCTTCTGCAGTCATCTGGGAGCACCACCAACCTGAGATCATTGTGAATTAAATCCACTGTTGCAGGCTTTTGTGGATCACACTGGTAATAGGACTTTAGACTCTAAACTTGAGGCTAGTGGTTTAAATTCTCAGAGGAAATTTTTTGTATCTTCTCTAGCCAGTGCCAAGACTGACACTTGCAGTTTCTTTTTTGTCCCTTTTTTTGCAGAGCCAGGTTAATTTCTCATCTATCCTTAGACTGAAGGTACAGACTTCTGGTATATCAACTATGTAAAAGAGGTCTCCTAAGATCCTTCAACCTGAGTGTTTTTTCCTTCTTTGCAGTATATAACATAATGACACTTTTTACACTCTACAATGTCCTGGATTTGATGTAATATGGTTTAAATAGGTTTCTGTAGTTTCTATTAAGTAGACTTTAGACTTTCTATATAAATTCATCATTAGCTTGTAAATGTCTTTTATTCCACTATTTCCTCTTTAAGCCTGTAACTTTACATCCTAAAAACTTATAACATGTTTCATTATATTTCATAAGGAACTAAATTACCAGGTACAATGAAAAAGCCAGAAAATAAAATGTCTAGTTATAATTTTTTTCAGCCTAATTCCTAGTATTTATGATGATTTATAAATTTTTAGTTGAAAAAACAAAACATTAGCATTTTCCCTCAAAGTAAACAAAATCCTAAAACTTAAGCAAGTTAGCTCTTAGAGAACTAAGACTCCAAGGACAGAAAAGTAAGCTCTGAATTACTTAGTTATAATAACAGAATTCATCCTATTTAGCAAAGCAAATTTAAGGTAGAAAAAAAAAATACTCATTTTTCCAACAAATTATTACAAATCCTAATTTGGCTTTATGTCTCATAAACTCAAATGAGACTTCATTTCCTTTATTATTTCATTCAGTATAGAAAACAAAACTAAAAATAAATAAGCTAACAAGTAAGTAGTCCTCTATCAAAGAAGCATGGTTTTTCTGTTAAATATCAAAATTCTGATAACAGACTTCTTTCCAAAACTCTGAACAATGTTCAGTGCCAATAACTTCAAAAGGAAAAAATGCCAAGTGTAATGTGAGGAAGGCTATGAGAAAACTGACCTTAGAATGAACCAATGATGTACTTAAGACAATCTGACAACCTGAATGATCAGAATTGAAAGGAACTCATTTCACTTGACCAGAGTTGATCTGCTCTATTTAGCAAAAGCAAACTTTAAGAAGTTCTGGTTTCCCTGATAATTGACTTGGAGGAAAGGCCACTCATGTAACTTCTCACTTAACATTTACAACTATCCTATGAAGTAGTTGGTCATTATTCTCTTATTTTACTGATGAGGATACTGAGGCTTGAAAGTGTTAAGCTTGTCTGTGGGCACTCAGCTCTTAGGGTAGGAGTAGCAGTACCGATCTATTATTATTATTAGCTGGTAATTTCTAGCCCTGGTTAGACCTCTACTACCACTGCCTCAGGTGTTACAATTAGTCTCTGGGAAAACAGTATGGTCAAGGTCCAAAAGAAAAAGACAAACTTGTAAACACTAAGTATAACACTATTTCATAAGAACTCTACAAAGTGTGTAAAGGGGCTACAAAAGAGAAGGATGGTAGGAAGGCAACAAACTGGCTGTCCTCCACAAATAAACTGTTAGTAGTCAATGCTTCTTAAAATAAAGAACACCCAAAACATATTTCCTGGACAATATACCTTCTTTTCAGAGTATTAATTTACTGTTTTTCACTCATGAAAACCTATTAAAGTATGTTCTACTGATCTAATTTCAGAGTATATACAACTCATATGTATTTATAACACACATTTAATGTATATAACATGCATAAAATCTAGATTATAATACTGAATTATTTGGTTTGGGCAGGAAGATGTACTTTGAACACAAAATGTTTCTGACCTGACACTTGATCTGAACCATCCCAATTAGTGATAAAAATTATATTAAGAATGAAAGGAATTTACTTTTCTCCGTGACTCTTCTAAAGTAGCAGAAGAGTGTTTTAAGCTTCTCTGGTTTTCTTGATGAACGACCTTCGAACAACCTGAAGAAAAACAAAATAAAGAAAATAAAAAAGGGGTTTAAAATGCCTTAATGACTGACATTAAGGCAATAAAATATATTTAGCAACGAAATATATTGCTATCAAGGGAAGGCAATTCTATAATAACAGAGACCTGGAAAACTGGATTCAAACGGCATCTGGAGAGGACTAAAACCAAATAGAACCAGGCTTCTTAGAAGTTGTTTGAGTCAGATGGCACTCTCTAACAACCACATTTCTCCCTCTATCTTCCTCCAGGGAAAATGCACCATCTGGTCCTCCAAAGTCAATTAGGCCGGCGAGTTAATGCTCAATCATTTTCCCAATGGAAAATACTAATAATTCATAATATTACTGGGTAGTTAAATGGCTGAACAAAAATAGTCCCTGAAAAAAATCCACACGATTATGTTGGGGGACGGAGGGTAGTGGGCAGTTATGACAATAACAAGCAGGTATGACAAAGTATTTGGGCACAGACCAATCTTTGATAGTTAAACAGATACACACTTTGCACAATAACCAAAACAGTGCCTTCATTTAGTTTCCAGAAACCTGGACTTGCACTACTTAGTCTTCTTCAAAATGACATAGCATTGTTAACGGTAACACATAATGCAATTTATCCTGAGGAAAGAAAAGCAGGGCTTTGGAAGCATATGACCTAAATAAGGAGTTTGCTAAAAGATTTCAAACATAAAAACATGCTTTGGGGATGAGATCTAGCTCTCCAAAGGCATTTGAAAATTATAAAGAAATTCTGCAGCTATAAATGATGAGGTATTATTTATCTGCCTCTAGTCATATGCTCTGGCATTACAACCAGAAACCATTCAAGTAAAAGTCCTTTTTAATAAGTGCCAAAATGGGTAAAAGTTTTCATGATTAGAAAAGCAAGCTTATGTAACTATGCAGAGAGGGAAGAGTTAATTCCATAAGAAAATCCTATTGGCAAATTGAAATGAATTAGGAAAAGGGAAGTAAATGTAGATATCAAATGATCCTGTTTTTGATGATCTGAAATTCTATATTCAGGGTTATTTTCTGAGAAAACGATTTGTGTGAATATTTATTTCCTGAGAAGAATACTAATGTCAGAAAAGTATTTTAAACAAATTTAAAACTGAACTGATTTTTAAAAAAAGGTAAAATTGAACTGATTTTTATTTTTTATTTATTTTTATTTTTTTTTGAACTGATTTTTAAAAATAGTTTGAGTGTCTGTATGGTGGTGCCTGGGTGGCTCAGCTGGTTAAGCATCTGACTCTTGATTTTGGCTCAGGTCATGATCTCAGGGTTGTGAGACCAAGCTCTGAGTTGGCTCCACACTGGGCATAAAGTCTGCTTAAGATTTTCTCTCCCTTTGCCCACCCTGCCTCTTTGACCTCCTGAGAGAAAGAAAAGAAAGAAAAGAAAAGAAAAGAAAGAAAAGAAAAGAAAGAAAAGAAAAGAAAAGAAAAGAAAAGAAAAGAAAAGAAAGAAAGAAGGAAAGAAAGAGAAAGAAGAAAGAAAAAAGAAAAAAAAAGAAGACTGTGTGATAATTTTTAGTCATCTAAAAGAACATACTTATCTAAAATGTTTATCACAAATACTCCTAAAATCCAGCTGCCTGCTAAAAGAAAGGATCTTTGAGAGTACAGGTTTCAGCTTGGTTTCTTCTATCTATCCTGTCAACCAGGATGGAGTTTATTTAAATCAAAATGATAGTCAAAATGAAGAAGCCACTTGGCAGTTTAATTAAACATCCAGTATCAAATAAATATAATTTACTAAATTAATGTCTTGGGAACCATTGCAAAATCCCTTTCCAGGTTTACTACTTGGTAGAGAGAAACAGTATGAATATAAATGCAGCCACCATCTTTTCTTAGAGATGAACTGATGTACTACATAACACAATTAAAGTTCCTCTTCCACAGAACTGTTGTGTAGAAAGGGGAAAAAATGGCTGTTGTCCCTAAGAAATAATTCACCCAAACATAAAAAGTGTCCCTAGCTTCTACTTGTGGTCAGTCGTTTGTAAAATTGCACTTAAGTTCACATATTTCATAACCATGATGACAAATTAGTAAACCTAAGAGCCTCTTGGGACTACAGATTTTATTACCCTAGCAATATTGACTTTCTTGGAAGATTATATGGCAGTAACTATCACACACTACAAATGAGCACCCATTGTTTATCTTGTAGGTCCTAACCGTATAGGTACAAAGTCAAGCAAAATCGCAATGTATTGTTAATTTGTCACGCTAATTTCAAATCACTATGTAACCAAATATGCTTTCCCATTTTCCTGATGGAGCAGGAAGTGCCAAGTGAGGTGGAAGGAAGGAGAGACAAGGAGGTAGAAAGTCAAGGAAGATGAAGCAGGTTTGAAACCCTTGCATGAAATCTAAAATTCCACAACAGTGAAGTCTGAAAGTACTATGCATAGCCACCCAAATAAAATGAATTATCCTGATATTAAAACAAGTGAAAATAACATAAAAACACTGGCAAACCACATGAGTGAAAGTCACAAGAGAGACATAATATCTAAGAAGACAGTATCTAGGGGGAGGAGGGAGACAAGGAGACTGCGAAAGGAGTTCAAGAAAAGAGGAACACAAAAAGATGAGTCTCAGAGGGCAGAGACAAAGGGACTAACAGAGATGGGGCTGGACAGAGGGAAGGAAGAGACAGAAATGCACCCAGAGAGACAGAGACTCAGAGAGAATGAGACCTTTTTATAATAATCAAGCACCATCTGATTTTTTAACTTCTCAACATCAATTTTTTTTAAATTTAGGTTTTCAACTATTGCCTGTGGTTTGTATTTGAAGGCCTTTTTGAGTCAGCAGGCATGTATATGTGCCTGCACTTAAACTAGACCACAGGGCAGCCCAGGTGGCTCAGCGGTTTAGCGACACCTTCAGCCCAGGGTGTGATCCTAGAGACCCGGGGTTGAGTCCCACATCAGGCTCCCTGCATGAAGCCTACTTGTCCCTCTGCCTGTGTCTCTGCCTCTCTCTCTCTTTCTCTCTCTCTCTCTGTCTCTCATGGATAAATAAATAAAATCTTGAAAAAAAAAAAAGACCACAAAAACCCCTCTGCATGTAGGATGGACTTTTTGGCATTTAACTGAATATTAGAGAGTATTGAGAAAAGCAAACAGAAAAAGCCATTCAGGCAACTTTACTTTCATTCTAAACAAAACTTTTTATTTTTAAGGAAATAAGGCAATCAAAGGTTAGATACTTATTAACTCGTGTTTTCCTTTCCATATATATAAATAAAATCACAGTTTAATAAAACCTTTCCCTGAATAGAATATTGGTAATATTACTGGAATTTAATTCTAGTCACACACACACATCCCCTCATGTGATTTCAAGTTAAGGACTAATCCCATTAGTACACAGTAAATCAAACTCAACGCAGTATAACCTCCACTTTAAAATGGATGCAAATGATAATCTGGAACCTAGCCACAAAGTCATTTTTGGCTTTTCTGTGAAGCAATCTGCCATATGGCCCCAACAGCACTTTCAATCCAGGGAAGAGGCAGATGTAAAAGCCTCCTGGGCTGACCACTGCTGCAACCCACAATTAATCTCTGACCATCAGTTTCTAAGCAATCTCAAAAGCATCAATGCTAATCACATTGGAAGCCTTTATATGGATGTTTAGGCCCTGAAAGGCAAGCAGGGGAAAAGGTCAAGGATATTTAACATAACTAAGCAGGGCTGCAAGAACACAACAATAAATAAAAACAGGAAGACTTATTCAATTTGTTGACGTCAGCCTCCCACCACGTACTCTGAACCATTTTTATTATTCAATCAACTAGCTAGCCATAGCCCCTTTGAGGCTAAATACACTCACACACACACACACACACAACTCCCAACTGCCAGAAACTATAACCATAAATAGCAACTAGGCAAAAAAGAAAACACCACCACAACAAAATCTTCCATAATCAGCTTACCAAATGGCTCATCAAATTAGGTACTTGATCTTTCATAAGTCACATGAAAATGGGGAACTTTGGGTTGTTTTCCATTTCTGGAGCACGGTCAGAGCATTTTGCTCGAGTAAGATATAATGAAAGAGCACCAAGTTTGAACAGAAGACAGTATGCAAGTCTCAGTTTTACTGACAAGTCACTTACTCTCACTGAACCTATTAGTACAGAAGCTTCCCTACCTAGAAACCTCTATAGACAGAATCAAAGTAAGCTGTCAACAGACAGCATCAATGATCTTGTACAGTCATAATTTCTGTTTTTCTTTTTTGCTAGTTTAGGCTTATTAAACACATACCATCTCAGTGCACCCAAATGCTGACATCCTGGCTGCTAGGATTCCCTAAATCAATTGTGGAGACTACCACAGGCTTTACCTGCCCTTAATTAATTTTCAACATTCTGGTGATCAAAAGAACATCCATCAGCCAGAACATAAGAATATACCTAATTTCAAATCTTCAACAGATTAAACTCTCATTTGATGAAATGCTATTGAGATAGTATGAGTTTAAATCCCTTATGGTCATCCCTTATGATCACTCCGGGCTGATGAATGACTTTGGTTCATTTTACAGATAAAGAATTGTTTCCAAGGATAGTTCTAGATTCTGATTAGCTATGATTAGTACTATGAAGTACTAATCTGGTTTACTCAAAGGGAGGGCAGATAGCAGAATGGTTAAGGGACACAGATTCTAGAAGCCAACTTTATTCTGAGTTTGAATCCGAATTATACCGCTGACTTGGTGAAGTAATCAATCCTCTCTAAGCCTTCATCTTCTCAATTGAAAAATGAAAAAAACAATACCTAATTTATAAATTTGAAATATTAGGTAAAAAATAACAGTATGGTGATTCATACATAGTAAGTATTTAATATTAGGTATTATTATTATTATTATTATTATTATTAAGGATTATTCTTTTTTTTTTAATTTTTTTTTTAATTTATGATAGTCACAGAGAGAGAGAGAGAGAGAGGCAGAGACACAGGCGGAGGGAGAAGCAGGCTCCATGCACCGGGAGCCTGATGTGGGATTCGATCCCGGGTCTCCAGGATCGTGCCCTGGGCCAAAGGCAGGCGCCAAACCGCTGTGCCACCCAGGGATCCCCTATTAAGGATTATTCTTATGCAAAAAATTTCTCATGCCCAGCAAAGAAATCAACATTTATTTACATAAAATGCTTATATTCTTCAAATCCATATTAAGAAAAATAGCTCAGCCTCTTTTCCTGTCAAACCTAACATGCTGTCACTCAGAGCCAACCAGCTCAGACTTCAGGATAAATGACCAAGCACAATGAAAAAGACAAATGCTCTTTCTTAAGATGTGCCAGCATTCCCGTCAGATGTTTAGCTGAAAAAAATGATGCTTTAAAATTAACACAGGTATTAAAATTAATGCAGGTTCTGGTAATTGTGGCAGGAAATGAGAAGTCACAAAAGCTAAGCCTTCTCAAGACTTCTTGACTATTACCTGTCAGCCACTCCAAACCTGAGGTACATTTTACTATTGAGAAAAGAAGGCTGTTGGTGTAACAGGTGCCCAGTCCTTAGAGGACCCTGCGGACTTGTTTCTCTTACAGGCTGAATGGACAGTGAAGGGGAGGTTATGATACTGTGTCTATGGGGCTATAATTAGGAAAGAAGAAGCTACTACCCACACTAGTTGTTTGAAAAAGACTGAAAAAAATCTGTGGGATTCCAACCTCAAAATCAAATTACAAAAATCATCTACTCTTTTTATTAACTTTGTCTTCTGCTCCATTTCTGATGATTGACTTGTAACTACTTTTCTTCTGATTATAAAAGTAATATGTACTTATTATAAACAATTTCAAAAATACAGAAAAGGATGAAATAAAAGCATTAAATGTATTTATCTCACTACCCAATGGTAATCATACTTTTATTCATTTTTTTGTCCATTTTCCATGTTCATACATGTTCCGATGTGAACATAGACATGTATTAACAGATACAGATATTTTAACATAAATGAGATCATGTTCTACATATAACTATTTATTCCTTATTAAAGCCAACAATTGCTAATTCTATTTTTAAAGATTTTATTTATTTGAGAGAGAGAAAGAGCACGCTCCTATGTGTGAGCAGGGGGAGGAGCAGAGGGAAAGATATAAGGAGACTACATGCGGAGCTTGAAGCTGGGTGCAGGGCTTGATCCCAGGACCACAACCTGAGCTGAAATCAAGAGTCCTCAACCGACTGAGCCACCCAGGCGCCCCTATAATTGCTAATTCTAATCATGCTTAATCGGCTCCCTTTCTGTGCTTTTTCTTGTTTTACGTGATGAGGAATGTATATGTATAATTATCCACAGAGAGTTTTAATCTTTTCTAAGCAAAGGGCTATTAACATTTAACTAAGATATCAGACTGTTATTTGTGAAGAGTTTAAATACTGAATTCTTTTTCTTTTTCTCTTAAGTAAACTCTATGCCCAACACGGGGCTGAAACTCAGGATCCAGAGAGCAAAAATGGCATGCTCTATAAATTGAGCCAGCCAGGAGTCCTGAAATACCGAATTTTTCTTGGGTGAAATTTAACATCTGAAATTTGTTTTAAAATAGTTTTTGTTTGTTTGTTTGTTTGTTTGTTTGTTTGTTTTAAAGAAAAGGTGGGGTTGGATAAGTGAAAAAAGAACAAAATAAAAGATTCTGGTAAGTACTGAAGCTGGCTAAATAAACATAGGTTCATAATATTGTTTCCTTTATTTTTTAGTATGTTTGAAAATATCCCTAACAATTTTGAAAATAACTTTTTTGGAGAAGAGGCTCTCTGCTACAACCTTAACTTAGTAAGAGAATGCAAAGTTTTTATCTAAAAAATAAATTTAAAATGTCTATAATCAAGTCAAAGAATTTAAGAAAGCTTGTAACTAAGACATCTGAGGGACTATCAAGATACATTCATTAGCTGACTACTCATTCCATGGAAACAAACTGTAAGTGGCCATGGAAACACTAATTTTAAAGCATTATTAATTAGAGCTACTGCTTACCAAATCCAAAACCAGGAAAACATAAAACCACTGGGACTATCTTGAGAATTCTGGATAGAGATTTTATAATTTATAGTATCCCTGGTGATCCTGGAGCTAATCAAACATTTATTCCAAAAACCAGAAAGACTACTACTCTATGGAGATCCTTATTATTAATATAACTAATACTCTTCATGGAAACAGATAATTACATTTCTACAAAATCAAATTTCCACTGGTTACTTACATACAAAATTTGACCATTTCCTTTACTATATTAAAAAGAAAACCTGCAAGAGATGCATTGTCCTTAACTACGAGTAGAAATAAATTCTTATTAATTTCTTAACTAAGCCAAAAATTATAGTTAATAAACAGGTTCTTACAATTATAATTGCAGATACCAATGCTCTGTTTTCTCTCAGTCTTACCCCAAATACTAAAGAAATCAAAGGCAAAAACTTTAATTATACATAGCTTAAAAATAAAACATCTCCTAAATGCTAAGGATAAGATGCAGTTTGAAAAATAAAAAACAGTAGACTAAGAACAAAGGGTCTACGTTTTAGTCTTAGCACTCTGCCACTAATCAACTCTTTAAATGTTCCATCTGCAAAATTTATTTTCATTCACTCAATGAATTGGGTGGATTTATTGAATGCCTACAATGCATGAAATTTAATGAAAGATAAGATCCCTATCCACACTCCCCACTAATGGGGCACATGAGTGGCTCAGTCCGTTACGTGACTGACTCTTGAGTGATGACTCTTGATTTCGGCTCAGGTCATGATTTCAGTGCTGTAAGATCAAGCACTACATCAGGGTCTGTCCTCAGAGGGGGAGTTTGCTTGAGATTCTCTCTCTCTCCCTCTGCCTCTCCCCAGCTCTCTCTCTAACAAATAAATCTTAAAAAAAAAAAAATCCCGGTCCCCACTGAAAGGATGAAACACACAATTTTAACAAAGTAGGGTAGGCGGTACAGCAGGAAAAGTAGAGAACACTAAAGGCACGTGCCTGGTTGTAAAAACCTAGGTAGTACCCTGGATACCTCTCTTTACCCACTCATTGATCCAATCTGTCTGACTTGCCCTTCAAATGTCACCATACCTCCACCCCCACTACTCACAATCCCAGCCATCATCCTCTCCTTCTTGGTGCGTTGATCGCCTCTCTAACTGGGTAAACTCATTGTACCATGGCCCCTTTCCACTCAGCACCCACACTGTAGTCAGAACAAACTTTTGAAAATGTAAATTTGATCAAGTGCATCAGCTTCCCCCTCTTCCCATACCAAATCCTTTAATGACTTTCTATTGCCTTAGGAAGGCCTAGTAGGATCGCCTACTGGTTGTCATCTCCTTCTGCAACTTGTCCTCTCTGCTGCAACTGCACTGGTCTTCTTTCAATCCCTGAGGATGTCATGCCATTTTTACCACAATGCCTTTTTATGTACTATACTCCCTGCCCAGAATATAATCATTTCTCCTTTTCTCCTGGGTAAAAACTCCTACTTACCCTTTCATACTTAGTTCAAACGTTATTTCCTCAAGAAAGGTTTCCTTTATTAAACTACACCCTTTTCTAATTAAGCATCATAATGCTGTATACCTCCTCTTCCACATAACAGAGGTTCGTACAGACCTTCCTAAGAACCCAGAGGAATAGCAAACCTATCCTGGCAGGATCAGAGCTATCAGAAGTGCACTGATACATAAACTGATGCTCAAAGAAGAAATAAAAGCCTTGTGGATGAGAGAAGGCACAGAAGTCAGAAACTGGTCTACCCCTTCTCTTGTGACCTGAAGGAACTTAAACTGTAGAGAATACTGGAATTGCTCCCTGTATATTTGAACTAAATGACTAATACTATTCTCTTAAACTTAGCTTAACATAATGACTCAAAATTAGGTTAACAACATGTTCCTCACAACTGGTATTTATACAAAGAGAATATGGTATAAAATGGATATCTCTTGTTGGGATTTTAAAGAAATTATTTTATACAGATGACATTATTTTTCATTGTTTCCCCACTCCTTCTTAGTGTTGATAATGGAGAGAAACTGTACCATAACAAAAATTTTCACTGAACTTTATCTTGCTTGCAAAATAGCAAAAAAACCACTTAACTTAATGCATTGTAAAGGTTAAATTAGATAACTGGACATAAAATGTTTGGCCTATGGCAAATCACTGGACAAATATTAGTTCCTTCCACCCTTCTCTATTTCACTTTTAAAGAGGTGTTCTCTGAAAACATACCGATTGAAGTTAATATCTGGGTAGCTAGAATACTCAGATTTCATCTTAGCATTTCGCCGTGGAAATGTGCAGAAGAAAGCATTAGCTAAAAGACTGGCAATCTGTTCCTGTGACATTGTGATGGAATGATTCATCTTCTGTTTCAGGAGTGGTATTGGCTGAGAGAGGAAACAAAATATACAGACAAGAAGGGCAATAATTAGTTTAGCAATTTCAAAAGCAGAGGCAACAAATTGCATTTGCTAAATTAAGGCAGGAATAATTTCAGGCCACTCTTGAATCCTTAAATCAGCAGTACTGAAGTCAAGGGCAGTTCATCAAGGATGATTGGAAAAGTGTACTTGTTTGACAAACTGCAGATTTCTAATCAATAATAATGATAGTAAAGAGAACATAAACATTACTTATTAGGGGAAAACAAGATTGCTTTAGCAAGTAAGAAATAAAAACACATTATCCATGTAATGAAAAACTAAACAATAAAAGAGAAAAATGCATCACTGAGTTTAGCCATTACTACATATGCTAAATTTTATTCTCACTTATATTTAAGATTGCTGGATAGAGCAATTTTTCTATTAGTCCTAAATAAAATGACCTAAGGAAATTCAATAAATAAATCTTTTCCTTCTAATTCTGAACCAACCTTCACTTTGACAATTTCTTTGAGACCTAAATCTAATTTTATTACAGCAATTAATAGGACATGTATAGACAGACATATGTATAAACTGTAAGAAGACAGGCATTTCCCTACATCATCACTTTAAGCCAAGAAGATATAGGACATTTTTTCTTCAGATTTTTTATGATGGAAATGTCTTCTAGTTGTACCAAATCCAAATCCACTGACCTTTTCTTTTCAGGATAATCCACAGGACCTTATGTTCAGTGGGTTTTATTCTATTTTAAATGTTAAAACTACATGTTTTTAAAGACATGGTGGTAAAGCCAAAGACCAACTGCCAGTTTATAATATCAGTTGTAAAGTTTTAAAATGTTCCAACATAATATTTAAGATGCTTTTCCTTCTGCCTTTCAATAAGACCCAGAACTAGGAATCCTGGATATCTGCATTCATTTCAAACCAACTGTCCTGATCATATCTCACGAATCAACATCAAAAATGAAGCCTAGGAGAGGTAGGCAAGGCAAATCAAAACTGCAATGATGTAACAATTAACTTTTTTCTAAGTATCAGAAAATGTACATCAGTGCTAGAATAAGAGTGTGCTAGGAAAAAAAAAGGTTAAATTTGCAGTTTAACTGTTTCTCTTGGGAAAATACAAAGACAAACAGAGGAAATGGAAAGAATCACTACAGTATCCAAATGCTGTCCTTTTAGGCCTTAGCAATTACCATTCCTAAGAAAGACGGAACAGAGAGCTCATATTGATTTCCATTTTCCCATCCTATACATTTATTTACAACCCAGCAATAAGTTTAGAAAAGGTGACAATGGCAAACTGGTACTTAGTTTTAGTTAAAAATGAGCTTTTAACTACCATTTATCAAGTTATTCATAAAAATAACTTTAAAAATTAATGGGTGGCATTTTAGGCTTAATGAAAGATAAACACAAACATTTCTTAACCCCCAAATAACCAAATAGTAGGATTTTATTTTTATTTTTATTTTAATAAAAATACGATTTAAATAGAATAATTGATTTGTTTTCTTGGAGGAGAAATGTCTGAAAGCTCATACTTGGGGAAAACGATAAGATGTAAATCTTATCAAGTGTTCAGCTAGATAAAAGAAGAGACTGGTTTAACATGAACCAAGATCTTTCAAGAAGCTCATGTCCAAAATTCGTTTCCTTCCTTGAAGTTCCTTTTTATAAATCTAAATTTACCTTTTGGATTTGGACTAGAGAATGTTAATGTAATAAATTGTGAAGTAACCACATATACAATTTAATTTGCCAAAAATATCTTGATATCAAAGTGAAATATTAACTTTCACAGCAGAGATTTACTTTTCAGTAGAGTAGAGAAAACAGACTTAAGATGTTCTCCCCATTAATGGAAGAACAGAATTTTTTTGTTTTTAGCCAGGCCAAAATATAGAGGAGCCACAAGTCTGATTTTGTTCTACCAAGTGCCTTGTTATAGCTTATAAATTTAGATGTTTTTGAATATATATCTCATTACATAAAATACAGAAATGCTCTTGCCTAAGTGCAAGGGGAAGAGAAGATGGTTAAGTGATTCATGTCTAAAGGCTATATACTTATCAAGTATAAGTTCAATTATTAACTACACATTGAATTAAAAAACCATTTAATTAAGCACATGAAACTTGGGGACACAAAGACGATTTCCCTTCAAAAAGAATATACTATAGTAGGGGTAGATATATAAAGATAAATTACAAAATAATGTTCTAAGTGTGACTTGAGTGCTACAGGAGGGATTAACTTTGGCCAGGAGAGGTAGGGAAGGTTTTGCAGGGGGATGTAAAAGTTAAGCAGAACCTAAGATGTAGTGAGACATTTTACTAGGTAAGGAAAAAAGGAAAGAAAAAAGAGTGAACATGACACAGAAGCAAGCAAAAAAACTTCAAAAAAGACAACAAAGAAGAATATTAATATATATTTTCTGTGCCCAACAGAAAAGCTTATTTTGCACACAATGCATTAATGATGTGAAAATAAAGTTACATAAAATTAGAAATGCCACAGTAAAAAGCTAACAACTATGGCACATCAAAAAACATAGAGTGGTTCTCAACTGAAGATAGAATGGCCCTCAGGTATTTGGTCATGTTTTTAGATTGTCTCAATGATTATGCTTGTGGTTTGGGGGATACCCCAAAGACAAACTGCAGTGTCACACACTACAGTGTGTGAAAACTCTCACACGTTTGTACACTGTTCCACCTAAAATGTCCCTAGGGCCTCTGTGAGGCAAAAGCATCAACAGAATCTTGGCTAGCATCCATGCAGCAAGGGGGTTGGCTCTAGAAACAAAAGACAGGCAAATTCAAGCCACTGTTTTCAGAAACATAGGAAGAAAACTAAAAAGAACAAACCAATAGCCTTTTATGGTAATTTGAAAATATGTCCACTAATTCTTTGATATTTCCTCCTTTTTAGAGATTTATTTATTTTTATTGATTTTATTTTAGAGAGAGAGAGAGAGAGTGAGCATGCACAAAAGCAGGAAGGGCAGAGGGAGAGTGAGGGAGAATCTCAAGCAGACTCTGCACTGAGTGAGGAGCAGATGCAGGGCTTGATCTCACAACCCTGAGATCACAACCTGAGCTGAAACCAAGAGTCAGGTGCTCAACCAACTGTGCCACCCAGGCACCCGGGTATCTTCTCCTTTTAAGAGAGTCTAATTACCATCTCCTTGAGTGCAGGTTAGATTTAGTGACTAATTTGTAATCAACAGAAAGATAGCAGAAATGATGGTAGATGTCTTAAAAAACTAGGTCAAAAAAAGCATTGCCAATTTCTTGTTGTCTCCCTTAGGTGGCTTGTTCCCAGGAAGTTAGCAACCACATTGTGAGGACAACTCAATCAACCTATGAAGAGGGCTATCACAAGAAATTGAGGGCTTCTGCCAAAAGCCATGTGAGTAAATCAACTGAGAGGCAGCTCCTCCAGTCTCATTGAAACCTTGAGATGACTGCAGCCCTGACCAACACCCTGACTACAACCAGAAGAGAGATCCTGGGCCAGAACCACTCAGGAAAGCTGCTCCTAAATTCCTGACAGAGACTGTGAGATAATAAATGTTTGCTGCTTTAAGCCATGAAATTTTGAGGTAATTTCTTATGTAGCAATTAATTAATATACTCCCTCTAGAAAGAAATAATATCAGATTCTTTCATTTTTAAAAGCTAAAAAAGCACTATGAGCTCATTTGTTATATAACACATCACTGTGTGGGGAAAGGAGAGGGAGGTAGTAGGCCATTTTGAAGATAAAATATTCTAACTCCATTAGTGTGTTTTGGAATAATGGCTTTTTTAAGTTAGAGATTGTTTAAACAAAAACAGAATAGGAAGTCTCAGTAAGCAAACTTCAACAGTGTAAACTGAAGCTCAGAAATTGAATGCTGCATTTTTAATGTTCTTTTGCAGTATTCCCTCTAGCCTCTAACCTTTTCTTCAGTATAGCAAAATCCTTATTAAAAAAAAAAAAACTGTTTCTCATTTCTCTCTTCTTTCTCTTTGACCCTGGCCATTAGAGTTTAAAAGAAATTCAATTTGTGAATCTCAAGAAAGCTACTGAGGAAGAAGTTATTTCGACTAACCTGGGTGCAAATATTTGGCAGACACAGTGCAATTTTCACCATATCAGGCAAAATGGACTGATACAAATGTTGAGCTTCTGCTTCTTCAAGTACCTGAAAACCAGTAAAATATATTAGTGAATAATAACCAATGAATAAATGTTTGTAATGAAATTAAATTATATACCTGCTCTTCATAAAATCCCATAATATGTGAGACATTATCAGTCTCATCAAACACATATAAAAGTACACCAATACATGTACTTAAGGTGAACTCAAGTGAACTTAAAAATTCATTTTCAAACTTACCTGACTTACTTGAATACTCTGTGAAAACTAATTAATTATTTGGTATTCAAAATACCAAATATCTCTCATATATCACACTTCATAATTAAATAAAACATCTGCAAATAAAAAACAGCACATTCTGCCCTTGGTTACTGCTAGACCACTAGGGACTCTCTCAGAAACCTTCAAGAATCCATCCAGCTTCGATAGTCTAAAACGTAAAGAAATTGCCATAAAAGCCATACTAATTATTTCACAGCACAGTGTATTTTTCAAATCTAACCTATGGGTAGTAAACAACAAGGTTTCTGATGACCTTAGAATTTTTCTCTTCTAGGCACCCTAGGGAAGTTAAAACTACAATTCCCACATCATAATTTGAAGCACAACAAAGGCAACATTCATAGCCCATTTTTGTCTTTTATAATTTCCTACCTCTGCAGGCTTTAAAAATTACTTTAGGTCTTTTGATCTAATTTCTCTCTAAAAATAAGGGTATGTTTTTAAAAGTACTGAAAATGAAAACACTATTGATTTGGAAATTAACTCATTTGGAATTAACCCATTAACCATTTGGAAATTAATGTGTTAAGTCAGGATTAAATAAAGACATTTATCAACTTAAAATTACACTTGAACTAAAGGAGCTCTCACTTATAATCCAGTCTGATTCTGTCATTATTACAAAGAAAAGAAAACTGAGGCCAAGGAGGTTACCTGATTATCCTAGCTTGAGAAAGTCAATTAGCAACTAAATTAAAACTAGAACCCAAGTGTTCCCAACTCTACTACATTGCTCTCCCCACTTCTCATGGGATTAATGGGGATGCAGATGCTTCACAAACCAACAGACTTTCTTCGCTATAAACTAGAATAAAGGAATATTCACTTGTCTATCTGCAACTGCACAAAGTATGTGTGTAAATAGAAAAAGTAACGATTTACATCCATTCTGGTTTTGCAGGGAATTTCTAACACTAAGAACTGTCTTTATACCAATGCTCTAAAATCCAACCTACGTTTACCTCCCTCTTTAAACTGGAACAGTGGGAAAACTAACATTGAGAATGAACAGAAAGGTAACTCAGGGAGTCTGGGATTCAATCACAGATATATAGAAAACTATGTAAGTGAACAACACAAGACAAATATTAATTCTGGGGAAAACAAAAAAGTTGGCAAGAGTGGAAAAGCAATATCTTAGATATGTATAGTGTTTTTACTATTCTGCTTTAAAAAACAGAATATTGATCTTAACTGAAACAAATTTGATAACTATGGTGGGAAAATGGGAAGTAGAAATAAGGTTTTTAAAATTTTTTTTAAAAAAATTTATTTATGATAGTCAGAGAGAGAGAGAGAGAGAGAGAGAGAGAGGCAGAGACACAGGCAGAGGGAGAAGCAGGCTCCATGCACCGGGAGCCCGACGTGGGATTCAATCCCGGGTCTCCAGGATCGCGCCCTGGGCCAAAGGCAGGCGCCAAACCGCTGCACCACCCAGGGATCCCAAGAAATAAGGTTTATGTTAGTGGTGAAGGGGGAAGTGAACAATAGCTAAATTCTAATCCTCTATAATGGGAAGTTAACACATTAAAAAAAAAAGGTATAGGAAGTTAAAACTGGTATACTGTTTATCGTTCTATGCTATTTTTATTATATATACATTTGTGTAACTAACACCAAAATTAAGATACGAAACTATTTCACTATAATCTCTCTCCTGCTATCCATTTAGTTACACTCTCCTTCCTCCAAGCGTTCTTTTTTTTTTTTTTTTTTTTAATTTTTATTTATTTATGATAGTCACAGAGAGAGAGAGAGAGGCAGAGACACAGGCAGAGGGAGAAGGCAGGCTCCATGCACCGGGAACCTGATGTGGGATTCGATCCAGGGTCTCCAGGATCGCGCCCTGGGCCAAAGGCCAGCGCCAAACCGCTGCGCCACCCAGGGATCCCCCTCCAAGCGTTCCTAAGCTCTAGCAACCATGTATGTTTTCCATCTCTGTAATTTTGTCATGTTACATAAATGGAATCAAATAGTATATTTTACAATTGACTTTTCCATCCAGTTTTAATACGTTTAAGATCAACTCAAGTTGATACAAGTACCAATAGTTATCCCCTGTTATTGCTGAGTAGTCGTCCATGGTATGAATATACTATAGTTTGGGTTTTTTTTTTTTTAAAGATTTTATTTATTTATTCATGAGAGACAGAGCCAAAGACAGAGACACAGGCAGAGGGAGAAGCAGGCTCCAGGCAGGGAGCCTGACCCAGTCTCCAGGATCATGCCATGGGCCGAAGGTGGCACTAAACTACTGAGCCACCAGGGCTGCCCTAGTTTGTTTAACCATTACCTTACTGAGGGGCATTTTGTTTGATTCCAGTTTTGGGCCACCACAAATAAATCTGCCTTTTACTTTCAACCTGCCTATATCATTATGTCTGAAATGATTTCTTATAAACAAGCATCACTTTTTTATTCACTTTGTAAGTCTCTTTCAACTAGCAGATTTAGACCATTTACACTTAATCATGAATATGTTAGTGAATACTCATTTCATTTTTTATTTTCCATTTCTTTTATCAGTTATCTTTTTCCTTCCTTGTGGGTTATTTAAACATATTTTAGAATTCTAATTTTATTAATCTAAAATGTTTTTGAGTACATCTCTGAATAGATTTTATTGCCTGCTCTAGGCATTACATTATAGGTAAGTTACCACAGTTTACTGGTGTCAACAGCTTACCAGTTCCAGTAGAGAAATTTTACCTTTGTTCAAGACCCTTTACCCTATTTCATTTATAATCTAATTGTCTTCAATATTTCCCTACATATATTGAGAACCACAGTGTTATAATTATTGAAAAGCAGTTAAAGAGAAAATGTCAAACACAATTTAGAACACAATCTATTTTATTTACTACATTTCCTCTTTCTGTTGTTCTTTCTTCCTTCATGATGTTCCATCTTTTATCATTTCCTTTCTGTTTCAAGAAATTCTTTTAGACATTTTTTAGGATAGGTGTAATAATGACTGTCTCTTCCTTTTCCTTCACCTGGGAATCATGGTTTCCCCTTTATTTCTGAGGAATATTTTCATTGAATATAGAATTCTGGGTTGATAGTTCTTTCCCTTTAGTCTTTTGAAAATACTGTATCATTTCCTTTGGTCTCTATGCTTCCTGATGAGAAATTCACTATCATTCGAATTGTTTTTCTCCTACAGGCTATGCATCACTTCTCTCCTAATACTTTCAAAATGTTTTCTTTGCCTTCTAAAAAGTTTGACTCTATGCCTTGGCATGGATTTTTGGGATATATTCTGTTTGGGGTTCACTTCTCTTCTTCAAGCTATAGGTTTATGTCTTTTGTAAAATTTGGGAAAATTTCAGCTATTATTTCTATATTTCAGCTACTATTTCTTCTATATTTTTCAGCCCTGACCTCTTTCCCATTTCCCTCTAGTACTAAAATGATGTTAGATCTTTTGTTATAGCGCCAAAGCTCCTTCTGTTTTTTTTTTTTTTTTGCCAGTCTGTTTCCTTTGTGTTGTTCAAAATGAGTAATTCTTGTTCTTTTTTTTGAAGTTTACCATTTCTTTCTTCTGTCATCCCATTTCTTCACTGAGCTCATCCATTGCATTTCTTTAAAAATTTCAGTTATTGTATTTTTCAGTTCTAAACTTTCTATTTGGTTTTTCTTTATGGCTACTATTTCTTTGCTGGAACTATTTTTTCATTGTTTTAAGCCAGTTTGTAATTGTTCATTGAAGCCTTTTGTGATGGCTGCTTTAAATTTCTTGCCACATAATTCTAACATCTGTTTTAGGGTTGGGATCCACTGGTTGTCTTCTCATTTCAACTCAGAATTTCCTGATTCTTGGTGAGAAGTCATTTTTTTATTGAAATCTGGATATCTTGGGTATTATGCTATGAGATTCTGGATCTTATTTAAATCTTGTTTTAGGGACGCCTGGGTGGCTCAGCAGTTGAGCGTCTGCCTTTTGGCCCAGGGTGTGATCCCAGGATCTAGGATTGAGTCCCGCATCGGGCTCCTTGCAGGGAGCTGCTTCTCCCTCAGCCTGTGTCTCTCATGAATAAATAAATAAAATCTTTTTTTTAAATCTTGTTTTAAAGATTTTATTTATTTATTTGAGAGCTAGAGAGAGCAAGCAGGGGGGATGGGCAGAGAGAGAGGGAGAAGCAGACTTCCCAATGAGCAGGGAGCCGAATGCAGGATTCGATCCCAGGGCCCCGAGATCATGACCTGAGCTGAAGGCAGACACCCAAACAACTGAGCCACACAGGCGCCCCAAATCTTGTTTTAGCAGGACTTCTGTAACAGGGGAAGGCAAGAGCTGCATCATTACCGCCAATTTAGAGTAGAAACTCAAGTCCTCTATCTGTGAAGAGTGGGGGAGGCACCTTGTGCCCCTCGGGGGAGTGGCATGGGGACCATGAGAGTTTGAGCTTCCTTCTAGGACTTTATTGTATCTTTTCTAGGGCCCCACAAACCCTAGCTGGACAGTCTTTTCTCCACCTTTCAGATTTTTTTTATGTTTATATAGTGTCCAAGGTTTTTGGCTGCATTTAACAGGAGGGACAGGGAAAAATGTCTACCCAAACATTTTTAACCTAAAGACATTTAACCTTATGTGTCTAAATGGGCTGACAGCTTCTACTCCTTTGGGTACCTGTCCTTGTCTTTTAAAATTGACGTACAAGTAGTTGCTGCCATGCTTTGTTGACTGTCACAAGCTTTAAAATATCATTTATTTATCTGATAAAACATTACTGCACTGGACTTCTTCAAACTGTCAACACTTCAGAGCTATGTCTAAATGCTGCATTGGAAACACAAATGAGAACATAAAAAAAAAGTCATTTGAGAACATAACCAACCCAACTACAGTTTGAGATAGAATGCATAATTTAAAAAGCTACCATGATCTTAAGCCTGCTCACAGATTATTAGTATTTTTATGCGAGTGTTACCTTTTATAAATTATTATTAACCTATACAACGCAAGCCAAGATATAAGTAATAAAAGGTTTGCAAAATATAAACCATTTCTTTACTATAGAGCAAGAGCCTCAAACAATAGTAGACGTTTATTTATAATATATCATATATTCTGTTTATTTATAATAATGGCAATGATGATTATAAGGAAAATAAACATACGATGGTAAAAAGGAGAGCTTCATTAAATTTTCCACAAGCAAAGCCCTGCTTTCTATTGGACAGTCTGCATAGATAATTATATGTAGCAGGTGCTTCTGTGTTTATTGTATTTTTATTCTAGTCCCACAAATCCATCATGTGTATGTCTCATTTAGAACTGACACGGTGAGTTTCAAAACTATTATTATTATTATTTTTTGAGTTTCAAAATTATAATACTGTTTTGCTCTTCTCTTTAAATTATAAATCTGTTAATTTAACTGGCCAATAAACAAATATTTTGAGTATTTTTTTAATATTTTGAGTATTTATTATGTACCAGTCTCTTGCCAGGATGAAGACAGAACTGTAAACAATAACAGATATGATCGCTGACCTCAGGAGTCTCACAGCAGAAAGCCGTATGCTCTTTTTGTGACCTCCCTCAATAGGTCAGCCCTAACCCTGATGGATAATCATGGGTCATACTACAAGCTCACCACTGTGACTGAAGAAAGGCTTTCTTTCTTCCTTTAGCAGATAGAAACATGGACAAACTGTGAAGAAAGAGTAACTGATTTGCCAAATGTCAAAACATTATGAATGATTTAAATCTCTAGAAGCATGCAAATGAAGAGATGTTTACTCATTTCTTCTTTCTTAGAATACTTGACCAATTAAAACTAAATCTGTGAACTGTGCTCTAATACTATAGACATATTCATACATGACTAAGTACAGTGTCTGTCACACAGAAAGTATTAAATAATTACTGAACTTTGAGAGAATAAATGAAATCTGTAGCTGATAAAATCAGAAAACTACCATTATTTTATTAAAAGAGTAAGTTTCCATAGATCTACTTCTTCAAACAGTTCATAGCAAGCAACTTTTAAAAAGTGACCAGTCATGGGATGCCTGGGTGGTTCAGCGGTTTGGCACCTGCCTTCGGCCCAGGGCATAATCCTGGAGACCCAGGATCGAGTCCCAAGTCAGGTTTCCTGCATGGAGCCTGCTTCTCTCTCTCTGCCTCTCTCTCTCTCTGTGTCTCCATCTCTCTCTCTGTATCTCTCATGAATAAATAAATAAAATCTTTAGAAAAAAAAGTGACCAATCACAAATCAATGAATATGATCAACATCTAAGTCATTCCATTTTATATGTATTGGTCTGTGCTTCATTAGATCGCTATAAAAAACTTTGAAGTTACTAATAATCTCTTTTCATGAAAATTTTCAAAATAAACTTTATATACAAGGTCTAGACTATTAAATTTTATTAAATAATTTTTCCACAAAAAGTATATCACACCCCAAAAACCGAAGATGAAAAAACTCATAATCCTATGATTCTGAAATTAAAATAACTCAACTTTGTTATGTTAATTTTTTAACTAAATGGTATACTGTATTTTTCTGCGACTTTTTTTTTGCCAAAGAGAAAGCCATAGAAGTCTTTCCATATAATAGAATGATAAATCCTACACAGCAATCCATATTATATATATAGAATTCCCTATTGATAATTACTTTTCCCAACATTATATGAAACTTTCAAAACTACAACAAAGTTAAAATAACCATACAGTTAATACCCATATACTCAGTAGTTTCTATAATTAAATTACATTTCTATATTTACTTTTGTCACATATCTACCTGTCCATCAATCCATTTTCCAATGCATTTTGGAATAACTGAGGACATGAAATACACTCATCACTTCAGCCTGTATATCAATTAATATAGTTTAATATTTAATATTTATATATTTTTTCATTTAAGGTCAAGTTTAAATTCAATGAAATAAATTAATCTTAAGTGGTATACTTAAGTGGCATATTATCATCTAACAAATTTGTAACAAATGTATATAGCTGTATAACCTAGATCCTTCTCAAGATATAAGACATTATGAAAACCTTAAGTCTCTCATGCCCCTTCCCAGGAAACTCCTGCCTCCACACCTGAGGGACTACCATTATTCTAAATTTGTTCTATTACAGATTAGTTCTGCTTCTTGTAAAACTTTATGCATTGGAAACAAAGGACCTGCACTGCTTTATGTAAGGTGCTTTTTTTCCTTTTTAATGTAAGGTGCTTTTTATCTCAACACAATGTTTTTGAGACATATCTATGTTTAATTAGTGACTTTGTTTCTTTTTATTATTTTATTCCATTGTATGAATACATCACCATTTGTTTATTCATTCTCCTACTGATAGACAACTAGGTTGTTACAGGTTTTGGCTATTAGATTAAATATACTAAACATTCTTCTATAAATACAGGAGTTTTTTGTACACTTTCATTTTTTGTGGGTGTAGAAAGGAACAGAATTATTGTCTCAGGGTTGTGTGGGATTGAGTCCACTTTGCTGGGCAATAAGCCTACTGAAGATTTTCTCTCTCCCTATGGCCTTTCCCAGTCCCTCCCTCTCTAAAAAAACAAAAACAGAATTAATTAATTAAAAAACAAAAACAGAATTAATTAATTAATAATAGAGTACATAAATGTTTAGTTTTCTTTTTTTTTAATGTTTAGTTTTCTAAAGAACTCCCAGACCCCTCCCCAATATAGTAGTACCATTGTACACTTCCAAAAACAAAGTATGCAAGTTCCACTTGCTCCATATCTCTACCTACACTTGGTCATATTAGCCTCAGCCTTTCCAGTGTTTGTGTACTAATATCTCATTCCAATTTTATTTTATTTTTTTTTGAAAGATTGTATTTATTCATTAATGAGAGGCACACAGAGAGAGGCAGAGACATAGGCAGACGGAGAAGCAGGTTCCCTGCAGAGAGCCCTATGTGGAACTCGATCCCAGGACCCTGAGCCAAAGGCAGATGCTTAACCAGTGAGCCACCCCAGCTTCCCTCATTCCAATTTTTTTTTTCCTCATTCCAATTTTAATTGGCATTTCCCCAATGACAAATGATATTGAGCACTTTTTAATGTGCTAATCGGTCATTTGTATGCCTTTCTTTGTGATGTCTTATAAATCTTTTGCTCAATTTTTAATACTGTTTAATTTTGAATTGTAGTTATTTATATATTTTAAATACAAGTCCTTTGTTGGAAAAACTTTTTGCAAACATTTTCTCCCTATGTTTAGTTTGTCTACTCATTTTCTTAATGTCCTTAGATGACGAGTATTCATTAATTTTTTTTTTCTTTTATGGCTAATGCTTTCTGTGTCCTACGAAATTTTTGCCTATGTGACAAAGAGGCTTTCTTCTAGAAGCTTTATGTTTTAGCTTTTGTTTTTAGAATTTATTTTCTATGTATGCTGTGTAGAAAGAGCTGAAGTTCATTTTCCCCCCGTATGTACAACCAGTTCTTCAAGCACTATTTGTTAAAAGGATGTTTCTTTTCTGCATTAGACTGCTTTTGTTGAAAATCAAATGATCGTATAATCATGGATCTATTTCTGGGTTTTCTTGGTTTACCAATAATCAACTTGAATCTTTGTTTCATTTTGTTTTTATTGAAGTATAATTAACATACAATGTTATATTAGTTTCAGATGTATAATATAATGATTCAACAATTCTGTATATTACTCAGTGCTCATCACAATTTGATTCTTATGCCACTACTATACCATATTATTTTCCTTAGGCTGCTATAATGAAGTACCACAAACCACGTGGCTTAAAACAACAAAAATTTATTCTCACATAGTTGTGAAGGCTAAAAGTCTGAAACCAAGGTCCTTGGCAGGGTTATCCTCCCTCTGAAGGTTCTAGGGAAGAATCCCTCCATGTCTCTTCCTAGTTTTGGTACCTACTAGCAATCCTTGGAGTTCGTTGGCTTTTAGAAGCTTTCAACAAATAGTAGTTACTATTATAATGATATATATTTTACCCTCTGCCTTGTTTAACATTTTACTACAGTTAAATGACTATGGGACAAGACTTGGTTCACATTTCCCTGACATTCTTAATTGCTCCCTCCCTCTGTGACTCTATAGCATACGCACACACCTGTAGTACAGCACTTATTACAGCTTATTATAAGTACTTATTTACATGTTTGCTTCCTCTCCTCTAATCTGTGAAACAGGGATCCCTGGGTGGCGCAGCGGTTTGGCGCCTGCCTTTGGCCCAGGGCGCGATCCTGGAGACCCAGGATCGAATCCCACATCGGGCTCCCGGTGCATGGAGCCTGCTTCTCCCTCTGCCTGTGTCTCTGCCTCTCTCTCTCTCTCTCTCTCTCTCTCTGACTATCATAAATTTAAAAAAATAAGTAAATAAATAAATAATCTGTGAAACATTTCAACAGCAGGGATTATATCTCTTGTATCTTGTATTCTAGTATCAAGCATAGTATTTTGTACTCAGTATTATTTGCTGAATAAAGAGTTAGAGAAAATGAAAACATTACAATTTATCTTGAGAGTATCCCTAAAAAATAAAAAGCATAAAGACATCCAAAGAAACCACAGCTCAAAGGATAAAAGCAATTTCCCACACTCACACTTAGTGTAATAAATTAGGACTTGATGCGGGCGCTTTGCTTGTCAGGTTTTAGAGAATGCACTGGCCAAGAAACTGGAAGACTACAGTCAGAGGCATAGATCTGCATTTACTTTCCATATTAACAAAAAATTCCTGAATTCTTTATTTCCTTATTATTATTATAAGGATAATTGTAACTCTGTTTAACTTACAGAGTTATGAAGGCTCAGATGTAACTGTGTTTTATGAATTCTAAAGCCCCATATACAAATGCAAAGTAATAACAATAATAAAAATAATCTAATGGGCCAATAATTCACCACCTTTCTGGAGCCTCCCCCTTTCTTCACCCCCACATCAATTAACTGCCAAGTCCTACTGATTGATCCAGCAGGAACTTACATATTCATTACCTCCTCTTAATCACTGCTACAAAGCTACCCTGACTCAGCCCCTTATCCAATTTCCCCAAGAGTGCTACAGTAATCCAACTGCTGCCCTACTGCTAGCCCACCTTTAGTTTCCACACAAGTACATCCCAGTGTTTCCCTGCTCCACCTGAAAGCTTTCAATGGCTTTTCATTGCCTTTATGATACAGTACAACTGTTTGAACAAATAACTATCTGGCCTTAGATGCTTGTCTAGTCTTCTTTAGCACACATACACACCACCTTCTGTTCATTTTATATACTAGGCAACTCAGCAATTCACTCTTCTTTAGCACCTACCTGTGCTGCCACAGATAGAATTTGTGCTACACCTATCTTTCCTACTCAACTTTAAAACTCATGTAACCTTTTGATGTCTTGCTCAAACAACATGTTGCTTCAATGTCTACCTAAATTGATTTGTCAGCTAGAAGGTAACTGTCCCTTTTGCAATTTATCTCTACATTTTTTCACAAGACACTTAAGATTTCCTGCTTTATATTGTAATTATTTATGGATATGCCAACTAGTGCTTACTAGAAGTTCCTTTAAGACAGGATTTATGCCTAGAACAGTGATACTCATACATAACATTCTCAATAAAAATATCTGTTCAATTAACTGACATTTTCTATCACAGGTAATTTTACAAGGACATCCTCCACCTCCTCTCCTCTCTACTGCCTATGAGAATCTCCACTGCTTAGGCCAAATACTAGGGTTTCTTTCCTTCGTTCTTTTTTTTCCTTTTTAAGGAAAAGTAAATTAAATGCAAATGGAGTGAGCTTTTTTATTTTTTAAATATTTTATTTATTTATTCACTCATGAGAGAGAGAGAGAGAGAGAGAGAGGCAGAGACACAGGCAGAGGGAGAAGCAGGCTCCATGCAGTGAGCCCGACGTGGGACTCGACCCCAGGTCTCCAGGATCACATCCTGGGTCAAAGGGGGCGCTAAACCGCCGAGCCACCCAGGCTGCCCCTGGAGTGAGCTTTCTATACCTAAAACTTAATGGAATTGCCTCTAGAAATCCGAAGTCTGAGAGGTTCATATTTTAAAAATTAAAAAGAGGGACACATAAATGGCACAGTCAGTTAAGCAACCAGCCAACTCTCAGTTTCAGCTCAGGTTGTGATCTCTGGATTCTGATATCAAGCCCATGTCAGGCTCTGCGCTTAGTGTGGAATCTGCTTAGGACTCTCTCCCTATCCCTCCCCTATTCCCTATGCACGTATTTTCTCTCTTTCTCTCTCTCTCAAAATAAATAAATAAATCTTTAAAAAATTAAAAAGACCTAAGTCAGAATTACCAAGATCTTTCAGATCCACCTATTCTCAAGCATGTTTTCAGACTACAAAATTAAACGTTAGAGAGGGAAAAAAAAATAATTATAGCACTAAATTATGTAAGAGTAAAAAAATCAACTGGAGAAGGTAAATGTTTCTAACACTTATTTGTGCGTGACTCAGGCTGACACTTTGGAGAGAAGAATGTGACAGCTTACAAGAAAACAAACTCACTCACTCCCCCTTAATTTCTGAAGGCTCATGCAAGTCTGACAGGCCAACCACAGGGTGATCTCTCATGTGTATCATCCATGACAATTACAGCCTCAATAAAAATGTTCCCAAATTTTAATAAAGCCAATTGGTTTTCAGGAAATAGCTAGCTTAACATTTTCATATTTAAGAAAGCATATTTCAGAAATTAGTGAACTATTTTGTGCATCTAATTAAGACTGTCTAAATACTTATCTTAAGGCATCAAAAGAGGTACAAAATGAATGTTGTAGAGGATGACAACGTGAAATGAAAGGCTGGGTGCTAACAGTGGTTAGTGTTGGTGGCACAGGGAAAATGGCTGTGCTGAGCATCCTGCCTCTATCATCTTTGCTTTGGTTTGGTTTTCCTCTTCAAACAGCTATTAAGAATTCCTTATGAATTTTCAAAATGCTATGACTAAATCTGAGAAGGACTGATAAAAATCACAGCTCATTATAAGCATTTGAAATGATTTAAGGAAAATACAAGAGGCTTCAAAATATTTATCTTGCAACTTACACTGGAAATAATCTGTACCTGTCATTATATTAATTTGATAGTTGTCTAATATACGGTAAATCAGGCTACTATAGACACTTTCTCTTCTTCCCCATCATTGATTGTCACAAACAGAAGAAAAAAAAAGGAGAGTGCTAAGCAAGGAAATCTCTTTTTATTCTGAATCTCTAACCCCTAGCCAAACTCACATAAGCCAGAGAAAGCAGGAGGGAGGTGAAAAAGGGCTCTCCTGGGGGCTCCTCACAATTCCATTTCTAGCCAGTCCCAATCACTGTTTTGTTGCTCATGACACAACCCTGTACTAGTTTCTCTCTTCATTCAGAAAACCAATCACAATTACCTTAAAATTCACAGGTTTTTGTAGATGGGTATGGATATTTCACTATCATGTACTCCTAAATTGAAATAATTAACAACTAATCTGGGATCACAACCAATTTAAGAAGAGTATCTTCATCCAGTTCTTAAAACAAACTGTGCCTCTAATCAACAACAGTCATCAACTCAATCAACTATCTCCTACATGAATTTCATTATATTAAACATGAATAGAATTGTGTAGGTTTATGAAATGCGAAGGAAGCTCTTCTCTAAACAGTATTTACTGATAATGACAATCTTTTTTCATGCTAATAATAAAACAGAGTATTCTTACCTTAGGACAAAGCATAATAACGCATCCTCATTATCCTCTGTCTCCAAAGAAGAATTTACTTCTCAATATTGTTATGGTAAATAATTATCCTTTAGGGAACAATCCCACACTAGCACAAGATGCTCTGATAGGTCTTTCTCATCTCTCACTGCTATTACCGTATGACTACATGGCCATATCCATCAATCATGTTAGCAAACACCACCAAACCACAACGCTATTACATACAGCCAACAGATATTCTCAGTACTTTATAGTCACACTATTATCCATCTTTTATAGCCAGGCAATCAAACTGAACATGACAAGATTTCAGAGAGACAGCTAATGATAATGTAAGTTTTCTAGTGCTAGAGGCAAGATGAACTTAATTCATTCAAGAAATGTTGGTAACTTCAATCTTTTACTATAGTTTATACGTTCAAATTCAATGAGAATATTTTTAAACTATAAGAAATACTTTTAAATTACTTATTTTTACTTTTAAAGTAACCTTTAGGGATCCGTGGGTGGCGCAGCGGTTCGGCGCCTGCCTTTGGCCCAGGGCGCGATCCTGGAGACCCGGGATCGAATCCCACATCGGGCTCCCGGTGCATGGAGCCTGCTTCTCCCTCTGCCTATGTCTCTGCCTCCCTCCTCTCTCTCTCTCTCTCTCTCTCTCTCTCTGTGTGACTATCATAAATAAATAAAAATTAAAAAAAAATAAATAAATAAAGTAACCTTTAAGTTAGTTTGATAGCTTCTCACATACCATTAGAAAAATAATTTGCCATATAAATCAAGTAATGTGCATACATACATATTATAGTGCTTAATTCTTATTTCTTAAATTATACAGCATGAATTAAAAATCAATATTCTTAGATCAAACTTCACTCAAATTAACAAGGCTGAAATACACATAATTTTCCCAAAGGTTTGAGGGCACCCCCTGGTGGCAGATTCTTTGGAGAAAAAAAAATGCATTAGTAGAAAACAAGTACTATTACAAGGAAAATATCTTTTTAAAAAATTGGCCAAGTTCTACTTCCTCAAAAACTCAGTTATTTCAAGCAATATCCAATGTAGAAAAAATTCAAAATGTGATCAAAGAATGTTGAGATATCTCTGAAGTTCCCTGTGAAAAGATCTGACCAGCAGCAGCTTCCAGGTAGTAGCAAGACCAGCCAACATGTCCATCGCAGAAGGAACCTGAGAGATGACCTTGTTCAGTAGAGAAGAAAACCTTCTAACCACCAGGCACACATATTGACTAAGCATTTGAAATGTGGCCAGTGTGATTGAGCAACTGAATTTCATATTTTATTTTACTTTAAATAGCCATATATGGCTTTGGCTATGGTTTGGACAACACAGATCAAGTCCTACTTGCCTACTGCTACTCCACTGCAGAGAAAGTCACCAGAGCAATCTAAGGAAGATTCAAAAGTTTCCAGACATTTAGAACTGGATGGTATAAATATATATGACTAAATCTGTACCTTTTTGGGAATTTTTAGTGCAGCTAATTTAATTCAACTGCACTGAACTACTTTTGGTAACTGCAATTCATTTTACAATACAGATGAATTTGGAAATGGTCAGATATTCCTTTTGAAATAATTTTGACTTTATAGCGTATTATTTTAGGTTGTTAATATTCTTTATTCATCCCTTTCTTGTTATCTCAAAGGAAAAGCAGAAGATAGTAACAACTGCTATAGCATTTAGCCACACCAAATAAAATGGATTAAGAGTTCAGGCACAGTTATCACCTGGGGCATTCATTCTTCTCTTACATGTAGAAAATAAAAAGGTAAATGGGTCCCTGAACTGCAGATTAGCTGAGCTCAGGAATCCAAGAAAGAGAACAGCCCAGGAGGCCCCATCTCTACTTTATGCTTAACTTTAGTAGTATCTTGCTATTTAGTTCAAACACCTAATGAGCACTCAGTTTGTCTGGGACATCATATTGAGCACTGCAAGGAATAAAAAGACAGACAATGCAAAGTCTCTATCCTCTAGAAATTCACTACCTTTTGGGGTAAAAATGTCATATAAATAACTATAAGGGTTGTGTGTGCTGGCCTCACCTTTTCTAACACCAACTGCCAATCTCAAATGGTCAAGTATCATTTTACACACTAATTCCTATTCTGTTAAGAAATTGTGGCTTAAGACCTTACATTTGTGTGTTGATTTACTTTCCTTGAATATCTTTGAAGTTAGTTCAAGAAACATTTTTTGAGTGCCAGTCATAAGCTAGAAAACACTAAGATGCCCTGAAGAAGTTCAGCATCTGAAGAATGTAGACATTTTATAGACAGATCATGTGTTATGTGACAAGTACACGGAGGTACCACTGTGAGCACAGAGAGGAGTTTTTAGTAGATACTGTGAAGACAGGAAAGAGTTCCTGAAGGAGATAAAGATTGCTGAGTCTGGACAGGTGGATTAAGAGTAAGTTAACAGCGTGTCAGAGAATCATAACCAACAGTCATCAGAGTATCAGGTTTGGAGCAGGAAAGTGGCCAGAAATGATGCTGGAGAAGTGGCAGAGGCAAGGCCATGGAATACTATAAATATCACCCAAGAGAGCTGAGAATAGATGAGGTGCCACATAAGGTTTGAAGATATATGCTTCAGAGAGCTCAATGTGTGTGAGCACCGTGACGGATGGATTCGAAGGGAGCAACACTGAACACGGGTGTCAGCTGGACGACTGGCAATAATATACTGTCTGGGCCATTAAGACAGCACGTATTAGACAAGTCTAGTAGAAATAGAGGCGAGGCTCAAGAAGTGTTTAGGAAGTAAATTATGGTATCTCAATATAAGACACTGACAGAGAAAAAGAGCTGAAGATTCAAGTGTACTCTGCATTAAGTGGTACTGAAAGCTCTTGGCACTAAGCTAAGTGATAGGGACATAACAAAGAACAAATCAAATCATGGCTGAGGGAGATGAACAAGGAAAAAGTCCGTAACAGAAGTGACAGCTAGGCTGGACACTAAAAGATGAACAAGTATTAATCAGGCCTTTGGGAGAAGGGTGAGACCAGAAAAGATAGAGTAACATCTGTATCCTAAAGTACAATTCTATTTTGGAATTTAAGGAACAGAATAAAACTAGCTTTGAGATAACAAGAAAGAGATGAATAAAGAATATTGAAAACCTAAAAATAAAGGAACTGAAAAAAATTTACCTTTTAGATGATCTTAAATCCCTCTGAGGTGTGAAGTAGGAATAGACAAACAGAGTACACGTGAAGATTAGAAAACACTGTGAAGGTTCAGAACCAAAGAGTAATGCAGAAATATATACAAGATGGCAAAAAGAACCAAAGCCAAGGTAAGATCCAATAATAGGCACTCTCAGTAAGGCCTATCAAAAAAATTTATGATTTATCTCCTGCTTTCCTTCCTCTTTCCCTCCCTTCCTTTTTTTTTCTTTTTTCAGTTAAGAGCAAAGCAAACGGGTAGCCAGATGCTATCAGAGTTGGAAACTAGCAGATACTAAAGATCAAGGAGAATCAGATGAAAAAATAGACTATAGGTACCAGGCTGGGCAGGAAGAGAAAGGCAGGAGAGAGCCAACTGACTGCAACTGTTTTGCAAGGTGTGTTCCATGGAATACCAGCTACAAGGGAAATCCTAAGGGAAACAGAAAAAGATCTTGTTTATAAGTAAGTTTGGGGAAAATGTTTAATTAACCAAAAACTAAGCAGTTTCTTTCCTGTAAGACTCCTCAGAACTATTCCCAGTAGGAGGATATACTATGCAGCATAACAAGTTGACCAGTCAACCTTTTATTCACAAAGAATGTGAGCAACACAATCTGGGAAAACAGTGGCCTAGAAGAAAAGAGACAAGAGCAGCAGACTTAAACAGAGTACAGTAGGAATTCGTGAATAGAAATCCAGGAGGCTACGGTAAGAGAGAAGTTCTACTCAGAGAAGGCACTGGCCCTGGGGATAACCAGATCCAAACCGTGATCATACATGGTCATACAGGTTGACACAAGAGCGGGTCTCACATACAGACTTGAGTCAGACTAGTACTAGTTGATAACTAGTGTCATCAATGTGACTATCAACACCAAAGTTGCTCAAGTTGATGTCAGTAACAGTGCTGAGAGAAAAAGAGGTGTCAAAGATGGACAGATAACAAAGGAAGAGTGGACATAACCAGATGGCAAAGGATTCAAAGGAACAAAGGTTGTTAAACATTGTGTGTGCCCTCATGAAGTCAGTGTGTTTAACTGATGCCAGATCTAAGGCCAGAGGCCACTAAAGGCATCTTTTTTCTGGAGAATTTTTCTTAGTTTCTCTTCTTTGTACCTAACTTCAAATCTTTGAACTTACTGAGCCTCCCTAGCTTTATTCAACTGGTTTGTATGATGATTCTGCCCCTTTCCCTAATCATTTCTAGCTAACCTTATGTCTGGGTGGTATGTTTGACTTGGTTCCTCTCTATGTACTTTAAGTCAAGGCTGACTACAATGGCATGCACCACAGTGCACAGGTTAAAAATGAGACCCACTTCAGCTCAGGTCTACAAGTATCATCCTGGGTTTTCACAGATCTAGGACAGGGTTAAACAATTCAACAATGTAGTAAGGATAAGCACTGGGTGCTGGGGAGAAAACCAATTCCTTAACTTCAGAGGAGGAAAAACTACCACTCAGAAAAGCTCCTTCAGCTAAGATAAAAAGTTGAGGGCCAGCTACTATTCAAGATGTTTAAATAAAATGTTAGAGTAGAGCAGTCATTCTCAAACTTTCATATACATCAGAATTAACTGAGGGCTTGTAAAAACACAGACCCCTGGGCCTCACCCCAGCAGTTTCTAATTCAGTAGGTCTAGGATGGGGCAGGAGAATTTACATTTTTAACAAGTTCCAGGTGATGCTGTCTGCTGGCTGAATCAGGGACTGTACCTTGAGAACCACTGCAGTAGAGTAGGGTTTCTTGATCTTGGCAATACTGACCTTTTGGGGTAGATAATTCTGTTATGAGGAGTGTCATCCTATTCACTGTAGGATGTCTAGAGCCTCTACCTACCAGAGACCACTAGTACCTCCCTCTCAGTTGTGAGAACGAAAAATTGCCAAATGTCCCCTGGGAAGCAGAATCATTCTTGAATGAGAACTATTGCAACCCACTATAGTAGTTAAGAGCTAAAACTGGAATGAGAGGCACCTGGGTTGAAATCCTGTCTTTATCACTTGAGCAAGTTACTTAAACTCTTAATTCTTGGTTTTCAATTATTTGTAAAATGGAAATGTTGATGGTGTTTACCTAATAGGGTGATAATTAAATAAGATAGAACATACCACTTACACCTTACTTAGTACATAGTCCCAATTACAAGGACCACCACTGTCACTACCACAGATAACCAATAGGGTGTTACAGCAAACACTGAGGAGATCAAGTACCTGGGGGACCTTGGAGAAGAGGTTAAGTTTAAGAGGAGATAGGGCTAAGCCTGGAATGGGTAAGAGTTTGCAAGTGAACTGAAACTGAAACATCTGCAACTTAAGCTGTCTAAGCTATCGTCCAGAAGGAAAGGATTATAAAGGAAGAAGACAGATGTCAACTATGAGGAAAGAGGTTGAGTATTTGCTGCTCAACCAGTGAGCTGTGAGGTAAGTACTTTTAACAATCCATTCCCAAAGGAAGATGCCTTTGTGCTAACAGACTGAATGCCTATGTCCTCCCTAAATTTGTATGTGTTAAAACTTTTTCTTATGTGATGGTATTTGGATGTGGAAACTTAGGAAGGTTATTCAGGTCATGAAGGTGAAGATGCCATGAATGGGATTAGTGCCTTAAAAAAGTTCTTTCTGCTTTGTGAGGACATAGCAAAAAGCCATCTATGAATCAGCAAGCACAGTCTCACCAAACACCAAACCTGCCCACCCCTTGATCTTGGACTTGATAGCCTGTAGTTTTATGAGAAATACATTTCTGTTGCTTATAAGCCACCCAATCTATTGTATTCTGTTCCTAGCAGCCTGAATGGACTGAACCACCTTGTTTATCTCTTAGCTGGGCTTCCCAGGGCTGAGGTGGATTAGACCGATATCATTACTTGGGACTTCATTTGAAAATATTCCATATTTCACTATACTAGAAATAGTTCTTGTTGCAGAACATGACTTTTTATAGTGCTTTTAAAGTAATCAAAGAGCATCTGAGGCAACAAGGTACTATGCCACTAAGCTTACTAAAAGCTTCTTTAACATTATAAAGAATAATTGCTCAGACAGCTTAGACCCTCACTGCTTCATGCAGTTAATCATTACCTGTCATTGCCATAGCAATAAGTTATGGGTATGTACTTTTCACAACTCGTACCAACAGTAAAATATGGAGAAGATTATTATTAGCTCAGTTCTCATTAGATGCAGCTACGATGCAACACTGGCACTAATGAAATACTCCCTGCATCAAGAGGACAATGAATCTATCTATCTATCTAGCAATTTTAAAGATTTTTATTTATTTATTCATGAGAGACACAGAGAGAGGCAGAGACATAGGCAGAGGAGAAACCGGCTCCCTGAAAGGAACCTGATGCGGAACTCAATCCTAGGATCCTGATCATGACCTGAGCCAACGGCAGATACTCAACCACTGAGTCACCCAGGTGCCCCACAATGGACCTATTTAGCCCTCATTACCTAGTTTATTGCATTGATGATAAAGACTACACATTGAAAACAGTACATAAATTTGAAAAACAGATTTACATTCTATTTTATTTCCTCTTATTTTTATCTCAGATACTATATACCACAAAAATCCTTCTGGTTGTTAAATATGAGATCTTACATGTAAACAAAAGCGTGAGCAGATTCCTAAAAGAAATATAGTAGGAGCATAAGAAGAGTAAATGTAAATTAATTTAGCAGGAATTACAAATAAAGATATTTTGACCAACTGAATAAAAACAAAGCAAAATAAAAAACACTTCAAACTAGTTGATAGAAATTTAATCACAAAAGATTAAAACACGAAATTATTATCACCCCTTTAACAGAGTAAATTTCTGTATAAGAAAATCAATGCCACAGCAACATTTAAAAGTAATGGTTTCCATAGCTATTTGAACCAAATGATTAAGGTTGGAATTACAGGACACTAATGTATTAGCTTTATTTCATTATTGGAATAAAGAATTCTACTGAATGGATTTTCACTTTTGGCTATCTATATTTTCCATCCTCCTTGTCCTCTACATACATAAATACAACACATACAGTGTTTCACAAACACAAAATAACATCACTAACTTCATCAATGACCCACTCCATGGAAGGCTCAATTAAGACGGATTAGTAAGTTTATAAATAAAGCAAGATGCCTAGTTCCAACTGGAGCAATTAGCCCTATGGAATATGAGCTATTTAAAATAAATCATGAATTTGATACTCTCAAGATATGCTCTAAACCAAAAGTGTATCTTAACCAAACTAGGAGGGAAAGTCCACATATTTCATATGAGTCTAAAATTTAATATTTTAGTGACTATGATTAGCTAGCTCTCTTTTGGCTCCTACAGTTCTCATGAATTAAATTTAGTCAAAAGCTGTAAAGTAATGCAGACTTTATTGTTTCTAGAGACTGTGAGTCTCTAAGTCCAAAAAGGCTAAATTTCCACTGAACTCCAGTTTGAAAGCTAGAGAGATAAAGACATTAGCTGTAGTCTTATGAAGCATTCAAGGCTGCTTTCATTTGATTAGGAATTTGCTACAGGCTCTTTGTGACAAATATAACAAGGACACTTTAAATCTTTTAAGCTTTGAAGAAAGATCCAGAAAACAGATTAGCTATGAAGAATTGCATTTAGAATCGGAACCTAATGAGTAATGTGTTTGTATACATTCAGAAACTTATTTCTGCATTATTAAAAAAAAAAAAAAGGCTATTGTGGTCGCAATCTTTTTTTTTTTTTAAGATTTTATTTATTTATTCATAGACACACAGAGAGAGAGGCAGAGACACAGGCAGAGGGAGAAGCAGGCTCCATGCAGGGAACCCGATGTGGGACTTGATCCAGGGTCTCCAGGATCACACTCCAGGCTGCAGGCGGCGTCAAACCGCTGCGCCACTGGGGCTGCCCTGTGGTCGCAATCATACTGGTTATTACTTAAGGACATTTGCTCTTATTTGAAATGCGGATTGAAATGCTATGCCTTATATCACCATTTCCCAAACTCTTCTAGAAAACACTAATGTTCCATGAAATGTTTATAGAGATGGGAGGTGGGCAGTGGGGGGGGGGGGGGGGAGGGAATGTTTAGAGAGAAAGAAGAAAAAAATCCTGTAATATTTTTGTCTTAAAATTTTTAACAGAGAAAAACATACTAAACACATGTGACATAGTTACTATTAGATAAGTTGCCCTTAAGAGTATGTCCTGCTCCAGAAAGCCAGGAGTCCACAAGATACCCCTTATACACAAATGTATTGATGTTTAAGTGATACACAAACATGCTGATATATTTTAGGCTATTTAATGAGAACTGATTTATGCTATGATTTTTGCCTAATAATTTAACATACTTTAACTTTTTGTCACATAATAAACATATGAATCAAAACTTAACAATTTCTTCCAGCTAACAATTTTTCTTATGTATACATGATATATGTAAGATGAACTTTTTCTATACTACAATCTATTCAAATACAAGCTTATATTTGTTTTTCTACTAATGTTATATCAATCATTATAATTTTTAAAGTTCCTAATAATTAAATTTTAAGGTAGTGCTCACACGAGTTCAAAATATTATTTTCATTAAACTCAAGTATAACAGTATATCCTTCAATTTTTGAGGCAATAAATTCTGGTGTACTTATCTTTACATTTTTTAATTACTTATGAAGAACTGTGAAGGAAAAGACAACTTAGGCATAATTTGCTCCATTTAGTTTACATCCTTCAAAACTCAGTAAGACCCCCATTTATCTTTTAAAATTAAGTAACACATAAGCAAAAATTCAAGTTCATTACCAATGGATGTAATTTTACACATCCACATTTATGGGGAAAAAGGCATCCAGCCTTTCTCTGACAAGTCATAGGATACCAGCTGATAGGATAAAACACATATATTTCAATAACTACAGCAAAAGTAAAAGATGCACAATCTCTGAGATATAATAAATAATTTATTTCATATGTATGACTTGAGGTATATACTTCATGCTGTATTTACTTAAAACCAAAACAAATACAAAAACTGCGGTATCCAAAGAAGATTACTAGCCTAATCACAGCAACAAAACCTTTCTACTTTAAAATGTTTTTCCAGGGCAGCCCCGGTGGCGCAGCGGTTTAGCACCGCCTGCAGCACAGGGCGTGATCCTGGAGACCCTGGATCGAGTCCCACGTCAGGCTCTCTGCATGGAGCCTGCTTAACCCTCTGCCTGTGTCTCTGCCTCTCTTTCTCTCTGCATCTCTATGAATAAATAAATAAAATCTTTAAAAATAAATAAATAAATAAAATGTTTTTCCATGTTTTATCTGTAAATGTCTTCTTTCTTGTATCCTCTCATTCTCTTTTAGAAGTCACAGATGTAATAATAATAATAAAACTCTCATTTTGTTATTTATGGCAGCCTTTATAAACCAACAGAAGTGAGAAAATAAAAGGCCTAGTCATTCCTATCTTTTCTATTCCAGACATAAAACTAAACATGGAAATGAAAATAGAATGGTCACTAAAAACTTTAGGTTTCCTTTCAACCAGCTAATCCATTTGCTGAAAAAGCCTGCTACACAAATCAGTTTTAGAATTTAAAATTTTTATACTGAATAAATTAACATTCACATTTATTGTGAAGTACATATTCAACAAATACTATGGTTTAATGAATATTTATAAAGCAAACATCCATTTTTTTTTTTAACTACCACCCAAGTCCAGACCCAGAAGTCAGGATCACAGAAACAGAAGTAATCTCTCTGAACATACCATCCCATCCCCACAGAAACTTTAATATGTCATGTGAATTACACAAGTTAACTCACTGATGATGAAAAGAAATAGTGCCATAGGTGTTGCAATATAGAAATATTTAAACCAGCTCTAAAATGCATTAACAGAGGACCTTTTTTTAATATATAATGTGTTTTTGTTAAACTTTCCTATGGAAAAAATCACTAGTAATAACAATCCATTTAGAATATAAATTATTGAAGTGCTTGAATTTAATTTTGTGGAACACTACACAGAAGGGCCATAAAACACAGATTATTTGTTCCTAGCACTTCCAACATCTGGCAACAAGGAAGATCAATATTAGCACTCAAGATGCAAAATATACTAAGTAAAGGCCATTTCAACTCACTAGCATCCAAATATTTAAGTACAAATTACAAAATAACAGATTGACCTCTGATCTTTACTGGGCTCTGACAAAAGTAAAAATTTACTTTCATCCAAAGTAAGTATGTTCACATAGCAGGATTAGCAGGATTCTGGATCTCTTACCTCTTGTACTAGATACTAGTATATAAGTACTATATCATGGCACGACATTAAACAACTGTGGATATTAATACCTCCTGTTCTAAAAGTTCAGTTACAAAACTAATACGCATAGAACTAGCCAAAGCAAGGTTTTAAGGAGATAAATTTAAACAGCCCCAAAAGACAGAACATAAAGACTCCTAACTCGGGGAAACGAACTAGGGGTGTTGGAAGGGGGGAGGAGGGCGGGTGTTGGAGGGGAATGGGTGACGGGCACTGAGGTGGACACTTGACGGGATGAGCACTGGGTGTTTTTCTGTATGTTGGTAAATTGAACACCAATAAAAATTAAAAAAAAAATAAACAGCCCCAAAATAAATTTAACTTTTGCAATTAAAAATTAAAATTGATATGATGTTAAATTTGAACTTCATTTTTTACCTTAGCAAAGCAAGGCATGCAGAGTTCAATGTGACATTTAAGTAAACAATTTCCAAATACTGCAAATAAGCAATATTTAAGAATCCCTTTTAAAGAACCACTCCTACTCTAAAATGTGAACACAGATAATGCAAAGCAAATAATTTATCACTTAAAACCTAGCCAAACAATTGTTTCCCTTGCAGTAAAGATCTCCATTTCCTCCTCCAATCCCACTAACACACACATCCTTAACCACTGTGAACCTGGCCAGTGTTATCTTTGTGGGCTGTGAAGTGGTAAAGATTTGTATTAATATCCTTGGAGATTTGATGGACAGAAAAACACACAACTGTATTAAACATCCAAGGACTTCCATTAAATACACTGATGACAATGGAATAACAGTCATAGGGAAGAATATCCTTGAGTCTCTAGATATGCTTTCCACGAACAGATGTCCTTAAATCTCTAACAAATGATTTATCAATTTGATGGAATATTATATAACCATTAATATTAAAGCTGATAAAGCTATGGAACAGTCTTATATCCTAAAACATCTTTTTTTTTTTTTTTTTTTTTTTTTTTTATGATAGTCAGAGAGAGAGAGAGAGAGAGAGGCAGAGACATAGGCAGAGGAAGAAGCAGGCTCCATGCACCGGGAACCTGATGTGGGATTCGATCCTGGGTCTCCAGGATCGTGCCCTGGGCCAGAGGCAGGCGCCAAACTGCTGCGCCACCCAGGGATCCCTATCCTAAAACATCTTAAGTACACGTTTACATCTAGATATGACTATAAAATACTAAATATAAGTGCAAAGACTTGAAGAAAATAAGAAATGAATATTTGGTACAATATTACGGACTCCTCCAACCATCTGTATGTTTACAAAGTAAATAAAAATCAGAAGGTCAAAAATGCAATGCCTCCTCTCTCTAAAGAACTATAAAACTATCATCAGCACCTTGGTAATCACTTCATATTTATGGTCTATCCTAAACACACCAAAATTTGCTATATATTACCTTTCTGGGCAAGGTCACCTGATAAAGGGGAAACAAGGTCCTGTCTGAGTAGTTTGATTAAGAGAGAAAAAAATGACTGTTTTACCTCACAGCAAGGTGTCAGAGGTATTTTAACCAATAGCATGTCTTACTGCCATTGTCAAGCGTCAAATTTAACATTACTTTTTACCAAAATCAACAATTGTGTCCGATTTAAACCCAGAAAAATCATAAAATGCAAATAGACCATGTATAAATTACAATTTAAGTGACAAAGATGATACCAGTTTGGTCAACTTTGAATAAAAAATTTTATCTCTGTAAGAGGAAGAGATATAGATTGAAGGATATTCTGATACAGGCATAAGCCTTCTATTACTTACTTTATGCCTGCCATTAAGCAATATATGGGTCAAAAGCTTGATAAGAGAACTCCGAAATTACTGGTCCTACCTCAAAATCCAAAACTGGTTTGGATTCTGTTAATATGATTATAAAAATTGCCCTTCACATTTAACTCCTTGCAGAAATTAATAAGCTGACCCTAAAATTCACAAGGAAATGCATAAGATCCAAAATGGGCAAAACAAACCAGAAAAAGAACAAACTTGGAGGACTCACACTTCCCAGGTTAAAAGTTACTTCAACGTTTAGTAATCAAGACTGTGTGATAGTGGCATAAAGATAAACATATAGACGAATGAAACAGAATTGAGAGGATAGATAAATGTTTATAGACAACAGGTTTTTCAAAGAATGCCAAGAAAAGTCAATAGGGATAGAAGAGTCTTTTCAACAAATGGTTCCAGGACAACCAGATATCCACATACAAAATAATGAAATCAGATCTCTACCTTGTACAATATATGAAAATTAAAAAAAAAAAAAATTAAAAAAAAAAAAAAAGAAAATTAACACAAAATGGGTACTCATTTGCAAAACAATATAAGTGGACCCCTAATTCATACCATATACATAAATTAATTCGAAATGGGTCATGGACCTACATATAAGAGCTAAAACCATAAAATTCTTAGAAGTAAGCAACAGAGTGCATCCTTGTGACCTCAGATTAGCTTCTTAGATATGACAAAAATAGAAACAAAAAAATTAGAATTTATCAAAATTAAAAATTTATTTGCTTCAAAGGACCTTCAAGAAAATGAAGAGACAACTATATATAAATCAGGAGAAAATATCTGCAAAAACATATATCTGACAAGGAACTTATGACTTAAAGGACACACAACTCAATTAAAAAAACCCAATTTTTAAAAAGATGTGAATGACTATTTCTCAAAAGAAGATGCATAGATGGCCAATAACCATATGAAAAGATGTTCAACATCATTAGTCATTAGAGAAATGCAAATCAAATCACAATGAGATACTTCTTCACACCAACTAGAATGGCTAAAATCAAAAGGAGACACATTAAAATAAAATAAAATTTAAAAAAAGGAGACACATTAACAAGAAGGGTGTGGAAAAAAGTGGAATCCTTGTGTAATTCTGGGAAGATGGTAAAATAAGCCAGGCACTTTAATAAACAGTTTGACGGTTCCTTAAGATATGAAGTTACCACATAACCAAGCAATTCCTAGGTATATATTCAAGGGAAGTGAAAAAAATATGCCTGTATAAAAACCTATAAATAAATGTTCACATCAACATTAATGGTAATAGCCAAAAGGTGGAAACAACACAAATATCCATCAACTGATGAACAGATAAACAATATGTTGCATACTCATACAATGGATTATTATTCAGCAATAAAAAGGTATAAAGTATTGACACATGCTGCAACACAGATGAACCTTACAACATTGTGCTAAGTGAAAGTAGTGCATTTATTATGTATGTGCATATTTCCTTTAACTATTTCTCCTCTATACATTTTACACTCAACCACCCAAATACTATGTCCTCTGTAATATCTGCCCCATGACTGAAAATAAAAATCTTTTCCCCTTCCATGACACACTAGACTCTATCAGACCATTTCTTCCACTCTGCCTAATTATTACAGTCATCTATGGACATGTTCAGGGTTCCCTGCTTTCTGATGATAAGACTGTTGATCAATTCTGCATCTTTAATAAAAAGATGGCTTAATATATAAGGGTGTTCAGTGTTCTTTAAGGAATAAACATCATTACAATAAAAAGAACACAGACTTTACATCCATCCAACTCTTGATCTTAGCTCAGGTCTTGATCTCGGGGTTGTGGGTTTAAGCCCCATACTGGGCATGGAGCCTACTTAAAACACACACACACACACACACACACACACACACACACACACAATTTAAAGTCTAAGAGTACTTCATGTATTCAATGAATGGTTACTGGTCACCTATTTTGTGCTGGAACTCAACTAAGCTCAAATCTAGATCTCCCAACACTTCACTGGTAAATTCATTCAATATCTTTATAATATCGATCAAGTTACTTAAGCTCTAAATCTACTTCCCTTTCTAAATTGAATGTGCTATCTACACAAGTGTTTGAGGACTAAATTCAATATTATATTCCTTTTCATACATATCTTCAATAAATGCAATTTCCTTTTTTACTCCTTTCCTCAAAAAAATAGCTGAACACATTGCTTTTGGTCTATGAAAAAATGTAGTAGAGGATATATCCAGGAAAAAAAATGATCTCAAACTTTAAAGCAAATTAATTTCAAATTTATAACATATTATAAACCTCATGTTTTATTAGTAAAATTACCTAGAGTCTGAAAAGTAATGTTACTTAAATTGCAGGGCTCTCATTCTCACACTACAGTTGCTAGAAAATTACTTTATCCTAACCAAATCTGTTTTTCCAAGAGGCTTAAATATCTTACAGGAACACTTTCTTAGGCAACAAATTTAGCAAACATAGTAAGTCCTTATTCTCTGCAGAAGATACCGTACAGAAGATAATGCTTTATGTGTTAATTAGAGTTTCCAAATGAGATGTCCTCTATTTTTGAATTTCCATGCAAATTTTTATTTATTTATTTATTTTATTTTTTAAATTTTTATTTATTTATGATAGGCACACAGTGAGAGTGAGAGAGAGTGAGTGAGAGTGAGAGAGAGAGAGAGAGAGAGAGAGGCAGAGACACAGGCAGAGGGAGAAGCAGGCTCCATGCACCAGGAGCCCGACGTGGGATTCGATCCCGGGTCTCCAGGATTGCGCCCTGGGCCAAAGGCAGGCACCAAACCGCTGCACCACCCAGGGATCCCCCCCACTTTTTAAATTTATTTTTATTTATTTATTTATTTATTTATTTATTTAAAGGTTTTATTTATTTATTCTAGAGAAAGAGGGAGAGCATGGAGATGGAACAGAGGGAGAGGGACAAGCAGACTCCACACTGAGGATGGAGCCCAAAGCAGGTTTTATCTCTGGATCCTGAGACCATGATCTGAGCTGAAACCAAGAACCTGAGACTTAAACAACTGAGCCACCCAGGCGCCTCTCCATGCAAATATTTAAATTTATCTTGTGGCACTCCCTCTTTGCCTTGCTTTATTCTTCTAAAACTACTATGAATGTGGAATTCTTGCCCATAGAAAATGGTATACTAAATGACTACAATCCTGAGGAAAATGATTTTACAGCATAAACCCAGGGCTATAATTTTGTGCCCACTGACCTAACCATCTGATTTCTGGGAATCACTTAAAGAAACAGTATCAAATTTGGGAAAACACACACACACACACACACACACACGTATATGTGTATATGTATGTGTGTGTATATGTATACCTACATATACATACATAAAGATGTTACTACAGTGTAAATGAGAATAGAGTAAAACTGGATGTGACCTAGATTTTTTTTAATATATATATTTTTAAAGATTTTTTTTATTTATTCATGAGAGATACAGAGAGAGAGAGAGAGAGGCAGAGACACAGGCAGAGGGAGAAGCAGGCTCCACGCAGGGAGCCCGACATGGGACCCGGGATCACACCCCAGGCTGCAGGCAGCACTAAACCACTGCGCCACCAGGGCTGCCCGACCTAGATGTTTCTAGTCATAAAATATCATATAGCTATTAATAATGCTGACGATGGTACAAAAATTTAACAAGGTATTATGAGAGATTAAAGCCAAATCAAAATTAGTTCCTAAAACATAAATATAAGAGGAAATATTTTTTGCAAAGTAGAAGGTAATAATCATGTTAGTGTAACAGATTCATGGGTATTTTTCTTTCAATTTTTATACACATATTATTTTCATAGTTAAAGAAATAAGCGTACTTTTACCTTATCCCAGAAATCAACCAAAGCTGTAAAGTCCCATTTCTTAGAATATGCCACATTGTATTTCAGAATAGCATCCTATGGAAAAAGCATAAACAAAACTTCATGATATAATCAAGTAAATTATCTGTGAATAGCCTTTCTCCTTTATGAACTACTTCCAGTAAACTTCTTAATCAGCATTAAGCTTCCTCCTGCCATTGGCTACTCCACATCAGTAGCGATGAACAAACAGAATACACACTAATTTATTATTCACTTAAGAAAAATGAGATTAGGAAGGTCAAGCAATAGGAAAAAAATATCCTAACTCTTAACAGTTGCATTATAAACAGAGGTGATACACTCTCAAAACTGGATCTTGGAGATAAAAAAATTTAAATATCATAATGATTATTGGCTATCAATAGGTTCATACTATACATGCAAATATATAGTGTTTTTGCAGTATTAAAATTTCATGAGAAGAGTAAATTAGGAAAAATGTCTAAAAGGCTTCCCAGGAGAGATGGAAATAATGAAAAAGAGATTGATAAACACTGCCCTAGGGCATAAAATGGTCTTTTTTCCCCTTATTTTCAGCTATTGTTATAAGCTACATATAAAAAGTTGTCTTCCCCCAGCTGTTCACATAAATTATACATTTATGAAGGCAAGAAAAGTCAAAATAGCACGCCATCTACTGGTATAATATTTAACTTACTAGGCAGTACCGTATTCTTGGTTAACAGTGATAAAAACAAAACAGGCCCCAAATGGAGTCACTTATGCTAAGCCGTACTTCACCAGAGACTTATTTTAATTACAATTCCAGCCTATCTCAAAAATGGAATCTTAAACCAGTCAATGAGGTATCACTTGGTCAGCACTAGTTAGTTCATCAGCCTGATAGAACTCTCCCATCCCCTAAAGGAAAATGACTGCCACAACCAATCTATTTTTTCCTAGTGTAACTTAGTTGCTTCCACTCCCTTCTGCCTATTAAAGTCTTTTGTTTTGTATAGCAGCTTAGAATGTCTTTCCTTCTGCTAGATAAGACCCTGCCTAATTCATAAATTGTTGAATAGAGCCAGTAAGATCTTTAAAATTTACTCAGATGAATTTTATTTAATACCTGAGTGGGGGTATGCATAAGAAAATCTATTAGATATGCAGAAAGAACTATTTCAGTTGACCCAGGAACAACACAAGGAATGAAAATCTGCCTTTAACTTTTGATTCCCAAAAAACTTACCTAGAATAGCCTCCTACTGACCAGAGCCTGATAACATAGTCGATTAACACATATTTTGTATGTTAAATGTATTATATACTGTATTCTTACAATCAAGTAAGCTAGGTAAAAGAAAATATTAATAAAATTATAAAGAAAATACATTTATAGTACTGTATTATCTTAAAAAGTCTGCATAGGAGACTGGCTCAGTTCAAACTGGTGTTGTTCAAGGGTCAATTGTACTTAAATTTTATTTCATCCTTTTAAATTTCTATTTTGGTTATATTTTATGATGTATATGTTATATTACTAAAGCAATAAATATAGAATTCACAAGCAACTATCTATATTTATAATATACATCTTCAATTTTTTTTACTCAAGGTGTAAGTTGAAAAAACACTGTTAAATTACTATAAACCTTCCAAATTTCCTCATAATTGAATAAGTTTTTTTTTAATTGAATAAGTTTTTAAAAATTAACTCTGAAAAATCCTTTGTGCCATATAACAATCACCAAGCACCTAGATTAAAAAGTAAACCAACAATATATACTATTTACTTGGATATCCAAGTTCCTTCAAAAATGAAAAGCATCAATCATAAAATAATATGGTAAAAAAGAAAACTGTTATTTTTCTCACAGCCACAATATAAAATTTTCCATTAAGAGAGAAATTATATTAAGGATTTTTTTTCCTAATTACTGGTATGTGATTTCAGAACCTCATATGAAGTATTAAATAGCAACATCAATAGGTAAGAGAACAATGCATACACTGCAACATACTGCTGATACACTCAACAAAATTGATGAATCTCAAAAATGTTCATTCTGAGCAAAAGAACCCAGATACACTAACATATATACTACGTGATTCCATTCATGTAAAATGTAAACTAATCTACAGTTAAAAAACAAAGAAAAACAAGAAGAAAGAAAAAGAAAAAAGCAAGTCAATAGTTAGTTGCCTGGGGACAGTGCAGAAAAGAGGAATCAGTCAATTGTAAAGGAGTTAAGAGGAAGCTCTGAAGGTGACAGAAATGTGCTGTACCTTGATTGTAGGGAGGCTTCATGGGTATATGCAGATGTTGAATTTCATTAAATTATATACTTTAAAAGCCTGCGTTTTATTTTTTTACATGTAAATCATTCCTCAAAGTTGGTAAGGAAGAACATTTTACAGTCTAACCTTTACACTCTAATTCTTTAAGTGGATTTTATAATTAGCATTAATTCCTAACTAACATTCACTTTTACTTTATCTTCAAATCTGAAAAGTAGCCTACCACAAGGTCTCCTATCATTAGAAAAACTGGATGCTATTCTGTATTCTCAGCTATCAACTTTAATTCATTATTCACAGTAAGCACAATTAGTTAAAGCACAAAGAAGTACATTCTTTGCAAATTACCAGACACATCAATTATAGAAATATTACTGTATAAATGGACATTAGGGGACACTATTCCTTTTTTAAACTTTTAACATCTCTAATCCCACTTAACTCAATATCAAATAAAAGCACCAAAGGGATTATTATATTCAGTAAGAGGGACTTAATGTTCCCCCCCATAGTGTCCTTTCAGCAAAAGAAATAATTACCAAAAGCAGAAAGAAAATCTCTGATGGATTATCCTGTTCTGTTGAACCTACCATAAATTAAACAAGAAAAGGAAATTCAGAGTAAAACAATTACCCCTTCTTAGTCACTGGCTCACTAACGAATTGCTAAAACGGTGAGTAGACAAGGTAATTTAGAACACTGATTATTCTGTGTTTATGTTTAAGAAAAAATATGAAAAATTTCAATAATCCTGCTTATAAGGCCATAGAACCTTAGACAGTGTTTCTCAAAAGGAGTATAGATAGTATTCTTGGGTGTCCTGCTTCCATTTTTTTAAGTTTTAATTGTGGTTTTGGATACAAAGGACAAAAGACAACAAAGTGTAGGAATGAAGCCTGGTGCTTTAAACAGATAAAAATGGTGAAAATTTTGAGCCACCATAAGATATACTGCAGTACAAGGCTGTCAAATTCTGCAGAACCTGAATCAAAGTGCTCATTATCATATTTATTTGCAAGCTGATGTTCTCCATACAGATTCCATCTTTGCATCCACCAACATCCACCATATGTGATTAATAAGTAGTAAAAATAAAATGAAGAATTTTTTTTCTTTATATTCTTTAAAGTTTTTCAGCATACTACCTTGAGGGTCAGATCAGTGATTAAAAAACTTTTATGCAAAAAAGGGATACTGAATGTAAATTGTTTCCATGGTAAAAATGAACACAATTCAAATGATGGTTCATAATGCTTAAAATGGAAAAAAATCAAATTGATATAGCTATAAATATGAAGAGTTTAGTTTTGTTTGTACATATACTACTATACTAAAAATAAGCAAATTCTAGCAGACCCTGAGAATTTCTTCCATTTAAAAGGAGTACATTACAAGATTGAGAAATACTGTCTCTAAAGAATGAAATTTCAAAATACATTACGGCACAACATACTAATGTTTTTCATATAGAGGAAAAAAAAGACAAATGGGAGCTACAGAAATATATAGAGCTTAAGAATAACTTAAGTATAAATAGAAAAATAGTATAAAACCTGAGACACTAACACAACAACTTAAGTCTCTCAAAGCAAATGAAACTCATTTTCACACAAATATAGAAAAATCTGTTATTGTTATAAAAGTTCACACGGCTATAATGCCAAAAATAAACATATACTCACCCATATTTTAGATATTAGAAAAAAAAATCTAATGATTGCTCGTATATTCTTAAGTGAAATATTCTTTAAAAAAATCAAAAAATAAATTGCCAAAATGTAAGATTAATAAATAATTAGACTGCTAGAAGCTATATTAACAGCAATACAAAACAGCATGTTTAATGTATATTTTAATCATTAGGAAACTGTTCCCTTTGGGCAAATATTGCTAGTCATAATTCTTTCCTCATTTACTTTTAAAGACATTTCAGAAACATGATAATTCTAAAAAATAAAGGAGAAGCTTGCTCTGAAGGAAATTGGATGGGGAAATCAAGAAACAAAGGTTTTATTCCAGGTTCTCCAAATTATTCTGTGTGGCTCCAGGCAAGTCATTTACAACTCTCAATTCTTCTACTCTTTTGCTAGTGATGGAGTAGAAACCAGGAACGTCTCTTAAGAAAGTTCCTCAGGAAGCAAGCACTTTGCATGCAAATAATGCTGTTAACCTGTGTCTATTAAAGATCAAAAAATGCCTTTAAGGGAGACACAAGGCCCCCATCTAAGAACTACAAACCAGAAGCAACAATAGCAAAATCAACTACCTTCAGGTTTTGGGGCCTTGTAAATTTGTTGAGAAGTGCAGTCTGAATGAGCTCCCACCGGCTCCCTGCAGTTCGCTCACCATTCTTTAAGGGAAAGGAAAAACAAATGAAATTATGCTAAGCTTTTTTGGATCACAGAATCAGAAGTCAAACAAGCACATACTAAATTTTCAGAGACTAAAAGAAATCTATTTTATGCTTACCTCATCTTCCACAGGGTACAAGTTTTGTTCTGAACAAGGCATCTTAACATGCTTGTTGTCCCACAAATCTTTGAAATGTGTTGGAAAAGGTTTAGGAACTTCTCCTGCTCGCAAAAGGTCTACCTGAAAGAGAGGGAAACAAGGAAACTGTAAGTGCATAAACCCTAAGCACACCTTCTACAAAATAATACAAAGAAAGCAGCCAAAACAAATGGCATTAAAATGCAGACCAGCTCTTCCATAAGAAATCTCAGAAGTCTTCTCCAGCTGTTCCTGCTCCTTATCTCCAGTTGATCAGTTTCCAAGGATTCATGTTTGCTCATTCCACCTTCATCACATCTAGGTCCACCTTACTGCTTGCCTTCTATTCCTCCCATAACTCCCGCGGTCTCCAGACACAATCATCCTCCATAAAGCCCTTATCCCCACTTGGGAACAATCTTAATCTTTCTAATGTATTCCCAGGCTCCTAATCCTATAATGGCTCCCCTCTGCCTATAGTCATCCCCAATGATGTTCCCAGTTTTTAACATCCTCTCTTACCCAAACACTATTTGGTTAAACATCTATTCCGACCTTCAACACTTGGCTTAATTTTCATTTCCTCTAAGAAGTCTTCGAAAACTTTAGGGTAGTTTATTCCCTTGTTTTATTAAATCATTATCACATCAGAGCTCACCTGTTTTTCCTTCTCCCACTAGACTCTAAATTTCTTGAGAATAAAAACCATATTAATTGTGGATTTTCAATATTTATGACAGAGCCTGGCTTATATTTTTGAATGTTTATATGTACTTATACATAAATAAAAATATATACACATACTGCTTACAATAGACATTAAATAAATGAGGAAGAGGATATTTAAAACATGGAAGTTTTACCTTTTGCCTATTCCGGACATTTTCTAGAAATGGAATCATACAACATATCAAACTCAACACCCAAAAAACAATCCAGTACAGAAATGGACAGAAGACCTGATCAGACACTTCTCCAAAGAAGACCTACACAGAGCCAACAAGCACATGAAAAAATGCTCCATATCACTTCTCATCAGGGAAATACAAATCAAAACAACAATGAAATATCCCTCTACACCAGTAAGAATGGCTACAATTAACAAGACAGGAAACAAAAAATGCTGGCAAGGATGTGGAGAAAGGGGAACCCCCTTGTACTATTGGTGGGAATGTGAACTGGTGCAGCCACTCTGGAAAACAGTGTGGAGGTTCCTCAAGAAGTTAAAAATAGAGCTACCCTATGACCCAGCAATTGAACTGTTGGGTATTTACCCCAAAGATACAGAAGTAGTGAAATGGCAGGACACCTGTACTCCAATGTTCATAGCAGCAATGTCCACAATAGCCAAACTGTGGAAGGAGCCAAGATGTCCTTCAACAGATGAATGGATTAAGAAGATGTGGTCTAACATATACAATGGAATATTACTCAGCCATCAGAAAGGATGAATACCTACCATTTACAATGACGTGGATAGAACTAAGGGGTATTATGCTGAATGAAATAAGTCAATTGGAGAAAGACAATTATCCTTTGGTTTTACTCATATGTGAAATATAAGAAATAGTGAAAGGGACTATAGGGAAGCTGGGTGGGGAAAAATTAGAGAGGAAGACAAACCATAAGAGACTCCTGACTCTGGAAAACAAAGGGTTGCAGACGAGGAGTTGGGAAGGGGGATGGGTGACGGGCATTAAGGAGAGCATGAGATGTGATGAGCATAGGGTGTTATACTGTATGTTGGCAAACTGAATATAAATAAATAAATAAATAAATAAATAGGTCTTTAGGTGGGTTCTAATCCAGTATGACTGGTGTGCATGTAAGAAGAGAAAATGAGGACATAGGTATCTGCACCAATTTAAAGTTTCAAAAAAAGAAAAAAAAAGTTTTCTATGCTCATGAGTGAAAAAATTTTTTTAAATAAATTAATTGGACAGCCCGGGTGGCTCAGCGGTGTAAGTTTTACTTATTCTAACATCAATAAATGACAATGAGATTATGAAATACAAAATCTGAAACTGGGAATTAAGAATGACAGCTAAAGCTTATACAACCTTCTACTTAATCTACATTTATAGCTCTTACACAGTATTAAGAAAATCCTACTCTGACACCTAAATACTTGCAAATGATGATGTTTTTTGTTTTTATTAGTTTCAGAGGTAGAAGTTAGTGATCCATCAATTGCATATAACACCCAGTGCTCATTACATCAAGTGCCTTCCTTAATGGCCATCCCACAATTATCCCTTCCCCCAACCCACCTCCCCTCCAGTAATCTTCAGTTTATTTCCTAGAGTCTAGTGTCTCTTATGATTTGAGCCTCTCGCAATTTTCATCTTATTTTTCCTTCCCTTCCCTTTTGTTCATCTGGTTTTTTTTTTTTTTTTTTAACATTTTTTTTAATCTTTATTTATGATAGTCACAGAGAGAGAGAGAGAGAGAGGCAGAGACACAGGCAGAGGGAGAAGCAGGCTCCATGCACCGGGAGCCCGATGTGGGATTCGATCCCGGGTCTCCAGGATCGCGCCCTGGGCCAAAGGCAGGCGCCAAACCGCTGCGCCACCCAGGGATCCCCATCTGTTTTGTTTCTTAAATTTCACGAGTGAAATCGTATGGTATTTGTCCTTCTCTGACTTATTTTGCTTATCATAATACCCTCTAGTTCCATCCATGTGGTTGCAAATGGCAAGATTTTGCTCTTTTTGGTGATTGAGTAATATTCCTGTGTGTTTTCATGTATGTGTGGGTGTGTGTGTGTGTGTGTGTGTGTGTGTGTGTAGCACATCTTCTTTATCCATTAACTGTTGATGGACAATAATGTTTTTAAACTGTTATTTTGAAGTTTAAGAATATTCTTCAGTGTTTTTAAACAGCAGTGGCGAGAGAACCTTAGTGCTATGGTCTGCACTAAAATGAGTTCTGTTGGTAAAATCTGCTGGTTAAAATATATTAAGCATTTTCATATTTGTGTGTGTTAGTTCTTTTATTACAGGCTTTTCACAGTTGAAAATATACTTTAGAAAAACAAGATGAGTCAAATTTCCTAAGAACCCTGAACCACTTCCACATAGCACAATTTGATCATTACTGTGTCCTTTTTTTCATCTCTTATCTGAGCTCTTACATTACTTTTCTCTGTTGTCAGTGGATCCTCACTTCCACAAGGCTGTCTGATTAATCCGGCTACAGCATAACCATTGTGTAGACAGACATTTTAACAATTTCTAATACCTATAGACTTAAGTCCAATTCCAAACACCTGAAGTCCTCTATGATATAGCTCCAATTCACTTGTCAAGTCTTCTCTTCCACCATTCCCCATCCAAATTCTAAGCAAACTATTTTCCATACTAACTCCCCCTTAGAGTTAGCTCATCTTTTTTTCTTTTTAAGATTTATTTATTTATTTATTTATTTATTTGAGAGATAAAGAGAGAGTAAGCATGGGGGTGGGAGAGCAGAGGGAGAGGAAGAGAGAGAATCTCAAACATATTCCCTCCTGAGCACAGAGCCCAATTGAGGGCTCAATCTCACAACTCTGAGATCATGATCTGAGCCAAAATCAAGAGTTGGATAGTTAAGTGACTGAGCCATCCAGGCACCCCTGTGCTCATCTTTTAGAGCTCAGCTCAAACCCCACCCTGTTCCATGTTGCTTCTACCTCTAACTATGATAAAGAATTCTATACTTAGGGTAGCCCGGGTGGCTCAGCGGTTTAGCGCTGCCTTCAGCCCAGGCCTGATCCTGGAGACCTGGGATCGAGTCCCACGTCGGGCTCCTCAGTGTGGAGCCAGCTTCTCCCTCTACCTGTGTCTCTGCCTCTCTCTCTCTCTCTCTGTCTCTCATGAATAAATAAAATCTTTAAAAAATAAATAAACAGAATTCTATAGTTAAAAAAATAATCACATCTAGACTAAGTTGTACAATAAAAGATTTTAAGTAATTCCTGTGAAATCTAATACAGAAACTAAAAAATGAGATGATTATTTAAAGCTACTACCCAATGAGGGAAAGAAATCTAAAATTGGATTATGAGGGGTGCCTGGCTGGGTCAGTTGGTGGAAAATGGGACTCTTGATCTCAGGGTCATGAGTTCAAGCTCCATGTTGGGTATAGAGATTATCTTTAAAAAAATCTTTAAAACTGGATTATGGTGGGGTACTGGGTGGCTCAGTCAGTTAAGCATCTGCCTTTGGCTCAAGTCATGATTCCACAGTCCTGGGATCGAACTCCGCATCAGACTGCCTGCTCAATGGAGAGCTGGTTTCTCCTCTCTCTGCCCATGTCTCTGCCTGTCTCTCTGTGTCTCTCATGAAAAAATAAATAAAATCTTAAATAAAAAATAAAAAAGAATTTTAAAAAAATTGGATTATGGTGATAGTTGCCTAACTCAGTAAATTAATTAAATATCACTGAATTAGGTGAGCACTTAAAATGGGTAAACCTTATACACTTCAATAAAGTTGTTTCTGCAAAAAAAGAAGCTACAGAAAGTATAAAATGATTACCAGGGGCTATTAAGAAATGGAGAGTTATAGTTTCTGTGTAAGATGATGGAAATTTTCTGGAAATGAACAGTGGTAATAATTGTACAATATTGTGACCGTACTTACTGCAATTGAAATGTATGCTGAAAAATGGTTATACAATAGCAAACTTTATATTTTGTATATTTAACCACAATTTTTAAAAATGAGGTTTAGAGATGTTAAGCTTGAGACACCTTTGGGACAGTAATGGTGATGTCTAAAGAATCTGAAAAGCTCAGAAGAGAGGGCAAAATTGGAGAACAATTTCAGGATATCGAACTATACACAACTTTGAACTTTAGGGACTAATCACTACCTAATATGTAGTGGATACTCAACAAACACTATTAATTGACTATAAAACAACAACAAAAAAAAACTAGTAAGTTTTTAGAAAAATGCTAAAAAAGTCAATTTCCGGGATCCCTGGGTGGTGCAGCGGTTTGGCGCCTGCCTTTGGCCCAGGGCGCAATCCTGGAGACCCGGAATCGAATCCCACATTGGGCTCCCGGTGCATGGAGCCTGCTTCTCCCTCTGCCTATGTCTCTGCCTCTCTCTCTCTCTCTCTGTGACTATCATAAATAAATAAAGATTAAAAAAAAAATGTTTAAAAAAAAAAAGTCAATTTCCTTATCAGCTGACAACGATTCATCTTACGGATATATTAAGTAAGCTATCATTATTTTTCTCCAACCTATAGACTTCTTAGTACTTTATATATCCAGAAAAGAGAAGGAGTTTCTATATCTTGGTGTGTTTTTCATGTTAATAAGTATCATAATAAACCAAGACATAAGAGTCTTCTCTCTTTATAGGTAAGAAGTAATAACTACCCGAATAGTTACTGTGTGATTGGCAGATGGTCTCAGGAGAGGGAGCCGAATCCCACACCTAGGCATTCTTCTCATCTCCTCAATAGGAGTTCCGAGCCATTTCTTATCTGGAGAAAGGTGAGGTGGAATGTATTTAAGTATCTTCCTTTCTGTCCTTTGATGCTTGAATTCACATTGTTCTTTTCTAAGATTAAAACAAATGTTTAAGTCACAAATCACTTACTACTTAAATTTCATTAGATATACAAGTACAAAACTTACCCAGAATATTATTGTTTAAAATGTGCTAAGGGACATTTTACCTGGGTGGCTCAGTCTGTTAAGCATCTGCTTTTGGCTCAGGTCATGATCCTGGGATCAAGCCCCGTTTTGGGCTCCCTACTCAGTGGGGAGTCTGCTTCTCCTCTCCCTCTGCCCCTCACCCCACTCTAGTGTGTGTGCATGCTCTCTCTCACTCTCAAATAAACAAATAAAATCTTTAAAAAAAAAAAAAGTACCAGGCTTCTCTTTCTCCTTGGTGTTTATAATCAAAAGAAAAACTTATAAAACTTATGGTAAAGCTAAAAAGCTTACTTTCAAGTCTGTGGAAGGAATTTCTTTTTTTTTTTTTTTTTTTTTATGGAAGGAATTTCTAAACACAGATATCACCTTCCAAAAAACAGGCCACGTAAGAATATGAGCAGTGCCCAGTTAAGTCATGATTCGTAGTATCAGCTACTTCCCAGGTTTCTAGACAATAATTTTTGACAAAGTGAACTTGTTATGGCACACATGATAGAAATTATGGAGAGTAAGCTTTAAGATTCCACATGGGATAACTGCAAAAATGTAAGCTTTATAATCAGACTGGGGTTTAAATCCCAGCATTACCACCCACAAGTTATATTTTCAGTGAATTCTTACTCAAACTTCAGTTTTCTCATTTTTAAAGTGAGTACAGTAACGCCTGCCTGTGCATCAGAGCATTAGAGAAAATGCAGTATACAAAGGCCTAGAAAAATGGATAAACAGAAGCCACTGTCAACCTAGTATTTTTATATTCTGATAATCCCCGCAAACTTCAGAAGGAAGATCATAAAACTAAAAAAAAAAAGGCCAATTAACAATATTTATTTAATCCTTGTTTTCTGTTTCTGGTCTTTTTGAACCTAGGTTTAAATTCACCATAAACAATTAACAGGCAATACAACTATTTCTTTGCTTCAGGATAAACCATAACTTTGTTAAACTCTTACAAAATTATGAAAGATGCATCACACTATTGGAGATATTCTTGTTGAAAAACATTACCTTTTGTCCTCTGCTTTGGGCATTCTCATGAAATGATCTGTGATTTTAGAATCCTTTTTCCCATGTTGCTTGGAATTCCTGCATTCTACATTCAGGCTAGAAGTACTTCCAGATGGTTTGGCATTTAAATCATTCATTCCACTGTGAGTCTCTCCTCCTTCAAATTGAAAATGTAATCGAATTTCACCTCCTTTAGAAGACCGTCTCCTCAACTCAGTGTCGGCTTCTCTTGCTTGGAACCTTGAAGGTTTACTTGCTGTTTGAGAGGAATTGCTATCTTCTTGCTCATCAAAACCTGGGCTTGTCTCTTCATCTGCTTCTGAGTCCTGACAACTATTTTTGGAATTATCTACATCCATTGGTGATTCAGGTTCACTTTCTTTCTCAAATGGAGGAGAATTTCCTAAAGTACTTTCTTGTCTACTCAATTTGTTGGCATTTTTCAGTTCAGTAGCAACATCCTCAGAGCCGATGTCTGACAAGGGACTCTCTGGCACCACATCTATATCTTCCTGCTGACAACCTGCACAGTCCTCTACTGGATGGCAAGACTTGCTGCACTTCTGGTGGCTTCTGGTTTCTCTGGCCTGTTCACCTTCTGTGGTCTGCTTTGCATTTTTAAAATTTACAGGTGTCAAAAATTTTTGGTTATCTCTACTTTCCTCACTATCTGTATCACTGCGATCATCATTTTGGGGTGACTGAGCAACGTTAGCATTACTGAACCGCTCTGGTACCAGAGTTACTGTCGAAGGTTCACTTTCTAAAAGCAGCTCTGTATGTTTCCCTTCATTTTGCCACTTACACATAGCTGCAGTCTGATGCTGGCTCAAATATTGTGTACTTTTTTCAACAGGTGATTTATCAAGACTTAGCTGAGAAACATTTTCTAATTTTTCCACACTATGTTGATAAAAGTTATCTTTTTGTACAGAACTCATCATGGATTCTACTCTTGTATTGTTGTTTTCTTTACTATGTAAACTACAACAGAATAGAAAGAACTAATGAGACAATAGAATTTACGATACAATAGAAAGAACTTATGGTATAAAAAATATCACTTATTCAACCCCTTTCCCACAGTGTTAGAGCAATAATTAAACTACTTGCAATTACCTAAACACAGTCTTTCATGACTCCATGACTTTGCACATATGCCTATTATCCCCTTTTCCCAACTCTATGCCTGGGAAACACCTGCCCTTCCTTTAAATGTTAAACTTCACTCACCTCCTGGCAGGCCTTCCTGCAATGGTAAAGCTAATTCTTTGTTCTATATGCTAACCACCACTGTTCTCTGTTTATACCTTTATTGTCCTATTTATCACACTATGTAATAATCATGTGTTCTTGCATCTGCCATCAGTATACTATAAGCATCTTAGAGACTCTGTAGGTCTCTTTCATCTCTGTAGGTCAAGTATATAGAACAGACTCTAGCATTTGAGAGACTAAAAACTTATTATTTATAAACTGAAAGAATAAATAAAGAAAAATGAGAAAGCAAGGAGAAAAAGTAGCATGAAGCAAGATAAAACATTCGTATATCATGTTACTCATTTTTCTATATAGGCATGTATACCTCTATACCTTTCTGATTCAGTTGTCTTGATTCCTTTAATGTCCATCCAACTGGTAATAGTCTTTTGTTTGAAAACTGTAAAAAAAAAAAAAAAAAAGACACATACCAAAACAATTATGTTTATGCATACCTGCCTTCAAAGAAAAAAATACCTATAGCAGCATTTATACATGTAAGGCATTGTGCTAGGTTTTGTGAATTAAAGAGATTAATCAATCATTCCTTCCACACTCAAGCATTAAGAGATTAAACAGAAATACAAATATAAATGCATTTGGCACACAGTGGAAAGTGACAGGCCCCTGAAAGAGCTGGTATGACCTAATGGATACAGGCTCTGAAATCAAATCACCTAGTTTCTAATCCTAGTTCTCCCAATGGATTCCTATGTGTCTTTGTGAGGGATCATTTTTCTGTTTCTCAGATTCCTTATTTGTAAACCTGCAAGTTAACAGTATCTATCCTGGGGTTATTATGAGGTGTTAAAGGCCCAATCTGGTATATACTAAGTAAATGTTGATTCATAACTACGTTTAGTATTAAAAAGGATCCTGATAAGGAATTAGGTATTTCCAAGAAAATACTATTTTAGGGAATTGGAGTAAGTGGGACAATCTGATAAACAGATTGAACTGTTCCTTGAAAATAAACATGTAGTCACATAAAGGGAAAATTGTAAGGCACCAATGGCAGGGAAATATAAAGAACTTAAAAAGAAAGCAATAGGGGACGCCTAGGTGGCTCAGTGGTTGAGCAACTGCCTTCGGCTCAGGTTGTGATCCCAGAGTCCTAGGATTGAGTCCCACACTGGACTCCCCACAGGGAGCCTGCTTCTCCCTCTGTCTATGTCTCTGCCTCTCTGTCTGTGCCTCTCATGAATAAATAAATAAAATCTTAAAAAAAAAAAAAGCAACTGAAAATATGATTGAAAAGTCAGCTAGGACCATATCACAGAGGTTCTTGAATAACCCACAAAAAGAGGTACAAAAAAAAGTCTCAGGTCACACTCAGAGCTGCATCCCAGAACAAAAATCTAGGAGGGTCCCAGTCATACATGATACATACCCTGGAGGGCAAATCTGAAGGGGCAAGAAGGAAGATTCTAATGGTAGAAACTAGAAAGGAAGTTACTGGTCTAGGTCAGTGTTTTCCAAACCATCTGAATCATTAGGGGGCTGGTAATTAATGGATCCTAGGGCCAGGCCCCAGACCCACTGAATCAATGTATGTGTGATGATGGGAGTCACTAGGGAAGCTGGAATCTATATTTTTTCAAAAAGTTATTTTGATGATCATCAACCAGGTTGGAGAACTAATGGCCAAGGACCAAAACTAGTCATTGTAAGAACAGAAAATAAAAGTTGAGAAATGAGTCATTACAGACTTTACAATGATAGAAGTTAAGGGTGACACTAGGCTTTAAGTCTGAGACTTGAAAGATGGTCACAGCATTAACTAAAAATGTAGACTATATATAAGACAACTGGATTTAGGGGAAAACATGATTAGATCAATTGTGAACATACCAAATTTGAGAAGCCAAAGAGATAATTCTATCTATCTATCTAATTAGGTAGATAATTTGTATCTAAAATTAGATACAAATAGCAAGACAATAGAAAAAGTAGAGTTGATGGCTCAGTAAAGATGCAATATAAATAAATGCAATCCACAATTTACAAAATCATTAAAAACAAGCATGCTTTCAAAATTAACTGTACTGCCTATGGATTAAATGTATATAATATCTTAGTATAAAAATATAAAATTTTAAAGATTCTCTACTATTCTCCAAGCTGCAATGTAAAAATCTATGCACCTTAAGTCACAGACTTACTCTACTCTTATTTATGTCTCCTCAAACACCATAACATGGGCAAAACGGATGCTGTTCCAAATACACGAAAATCAACAGCTTTATCACTGTATTTGAGCGCCATATCATTCCTTACATTCCTTACATAAAATGCAAAGAATTGCATTTAAAAAAACATTCCAACTAGTAAAAATCTTTGATCAGCATTTTCAAAATAGTTTCTATCACAAAAAAAGTAATTATATTTGATATTTCTTGTTAAATACCACTATTTCAGTGACTTAATTAAGTTAACAGAAAATCAGGCTTGAGAAAAAATTAGCTTCGATCAGAAGAGGGTGAACCACTTAATTTCAAGGCTTTTCAGTAGTTCTTTCTCTAATTTCATTACATCAAACACAAGAGAAAATCCTCAAATTACCCAGCAAGGAACCAAAAATTCACTTTTTGAGTCAGTGTGGAGTTCAAAACACCTTTCTCCATAAATATAAGGATTAGTGGTATGCAATTCAATAATTGCACATGAAGCATAGCACTACAAGGGCAAGTGTACAGAATCGAAAGACTGCATACAACATTATTTCATAAGAAATTATGTAGCGTTCTCCTGCAGTTCTGACACTGAGAATGTGTTCTCTCGCCAGCTTCAAGTTTCCTACTATAATTCCTGAAGCCTCTGAAAAGGATAAAAAATGAGGAACCAGAAATAAGGAACTGGTATTTCCTGATAACAAGACATTCTTCTGAGAGACCTATTTTTCTTTTCAATACCACTACTTCTGGCTTTCAAAGGTTTCTTTTGCAACACGCCACAAGACTGCTTTAGAACTTTACCCCCTTATTCCCGAAATGAACATAAAACTATGCTTCCCATGTTACCTGGTAACTTCTTTCTTTTTTACTAGAAATAATCACAGCAAACAAAAAGAAGAGCAATAAGAGGTGATAAAAATGATACAAGATCTGGAGTCAAACCAAATCTTGGACCAAAATCTTCACTCGGTCGCTTACTAGTATTTTTATTCTTTGAGCTTCTATTTCCTCACATATAAAATAGGTTTAACAATAAATATCTCCTGCAAGACTTATGTAGATCAATGAGAAAAAATAGTAGTGTTCAGTCTCACAAAGCAGAAACTCAACAAATGTATTCTCTCCAACACTTCCATCCAATCTCTTTTTCACTGAGATTAGTTCTCCAATTTTATTTTAATTTCACATCATTTACATGTAATCTCATTAGTAATATCACTCAGTAACCAGTGCATCTCAATGTTCAATGAGCAAATCAATTAGGGCTACTGATACACGCAAATGACACAAAAAGCTTTGAAATTCACCTGCATTACAAAGGAAAACCTAAATTTCACAAAAAGTACCCCCCCCCCCGCCCCCAGCAAGATAAGGTATGGGAAGAGTATGGTGAGATCAAAGAGTGATGGACAGTGGGAGTTTTGAGATGAAGAAAGAGGTCTGAAAATGCTTTTGACAGCTTTGAGGCTGAAGGAAAGATATGGAGGAAGGAGGACAAACTGTAATCACCACCACCCATCCTACACTTGGACCATGCCTGGAGCAGGGAGAGAAACTCTAGGTAGTTATAAAAAGCAGAGCTCCCATCAGAATGTGAATAGCACCTTGAATTTTGCCTGTATGCAGATTTGCAGATTTCAACCAATATAAGAAATATACCCAGGAAGGCAAATAACACAAAATTTGAAGATCTTGAATGAATGAATGAATGCCCATTTCCTTTTCTCACCTACTCTAACTATACATGAAAAATTTAAGTACAAAGTTCCTAATTTTTACCTGAGTAGTACTAATTACAAGAATTCCAATTTTTTTTAATTTTTTTTAAAATTTATTTATTTATGATAGTCACAGAGAGAGAGAGAGAGAGAGAGAGAGAGAGAGAGCCAGAGACACAGGCAGAGGGAGAAGCAGGCTCCATGCACCAGGAGCCCAATGTGGGATTCGATCCTGGGTCTCCAGGATTGCGCCCTGGGCCAAAGGCAGGCGCCAAACCGCTGCGCCACCCAGGGATCCCAAGAATTCCAAATCTGAAACAGTAGTTTTTGTTTAGACTTGAACATTCTAATTGATGTCCTGTTCCCAGTATACAAAAACATTTACACATACATGTAAAGTACAGCCCAAGTACTGATTTTGTTCCTCTTCTGCAAAAATCTGCAGAAAATAAAAAGATCCAACCATGAGGATTGACTGCTCTCCTCCAATAGAAACGAATTCTTCCACCTTTATATGCAAATAAAGTGAATGGGCCCACAAATTAGCCTCTCGCATAAGTCAGATACAGGACTTGGAGGTCACTCTCAGCTGCCCCTCTCCTCCACTCTCCCTCGCCAAGTTCTCTGAAATCTATGGCCTAAATCTTAAATCCATTCCTTCTTTTCCATCTTCAAAAGAGCACCAATATCAAAAGAACAGGTACATCACTTTTTAAACAACGGCATTCGTTTCCTGCAACTTGGTCTCCTTGTCCAGTCTTGACTTTCTCTAACCTAATGTTAAACAAAGGACTTTCTTAAGTGAGATACAGACAACATAAGAAAGTATCCTACGTTATAGGTATTTCATGAAACATGTTTGTAATGAAAATGGCGTATTTCCCCAGTTTATAGATTTCTTATTCTGTGTACCAAGTGAAATTTACACGGTGGACTGCAGTCAGAGAAGTCCAAAGGCCACCTAAGCCATCTTTTCTAAAATATTAACTGAATGTTATTTCCATTTTTAGAAGCTTTCAGTGGCTCCCCATTAACACAGAATAAAGTCTAAACTCTTTGAAATGGAACTAGTTTGTCCATAAGAAGTTCCGCCCTTCTTCCTGGCCTCATGTCCTGGCACTCCTGTCAGTCCTGTCATTGTATGCTCCAGTCCTACCACCTTTGCACATGCCATCCCTCTGCATATTTTTTCCTCTCCTTGATCTATACAGCAAATCCTGCTCATCCTTCAATATTTAGTTGAGATCTACTCCCCACTGCCTCTAAGTCCTGAGAGAACTAAGTTCACACCATTCACCCAAAGACTGACCTCTGTGCAGCCTCTTACACTGTTGACCAAAGCATCCTTTTGGAAATGCTCTCTTCCCTGTGTGACACAATAAAAGCCAGGCTTTCATCCTACTCTTCTGGCTGCTCCTCTTCAGTCTACTCTTAGATGATGATGTTCCTAAAGTTTCTGTCCTAGGTCACCTTTATTTTCTCTATGTGCTTTAAATAATCTAATTTACTTCTATAGCATCAATTATCACATTTATGCCAAGGATCCTCAAATCTATTTCCAGCACAAACATATTTATGAGGTACAAACCCATATATTCCGTTCTCTCTGAAACCATCCACTTCTTTCCTACTGCCCACAACCAGGTATAAACCATCATTATCTCCCACCTACACTAACTCCTTTAGCCTTGGACCTACACTTCTGCTCCCTTTCAATCCATTCTTCATTTTCTACACACTAGCCAGAGATCTTGGGGGCGGGGGGAGACGTGTCTGTGCGTGTGTGTGCATGTACATGAAGTCACTTCCCTATAGAAAACACATCAAAAGCTTCTCATTGTCCTTAAAGTTCAAAACCCTCAGCATTGCCCGTTATTTTCCAGTATGATCTGATCTTTGCCTACCTCCCTGCAGCCCCACCTCTCCTTACACTCTCCTGTTGACAGTATGCACCAGCTGCATTTTAGGAACACTTCCTTACTTCCTCTTTTCTAGGTAATTCTTCATCCTTTCTCAGTCCTCAAAATAAACTCTCTCATCTTCTGGGAGATTATCTTTAATCCCACAGATTGGATTAAGACTCCTGACTCCTACCATAATGATGTATGTCCCTCACCTGTCAGCATATCCATTACCCTTTATTATGTGGACTTGTAATTGTTTCATCTCTCCTGATAGATTTTAGGATCTGAAAACAGAGGCCAAATTACTCTTATTCAACACTGTATGCCCAAAAAAGTACAATGCCAGCCAGTACTAACAGCTCTGCACCCCCAGGACAAAGAATCTGAATCAAGAGAAGTTGTGACCTTTGTAGCTTTCCTTCCATCTAGAGGCCGAAGTTTCACATACACAATTAGACTTCCTTAACAACTAAGGCAACTTCTCAGCAAACCCGAGGGAACCAAACAGGTGGCGTCTACTGCCACTTTCCTTCTTGTGAGTGACTACTCATCGGGGTTTCTCACACCACCAATCCCAACGGGGAAAATGCGGCCGCATTCCCCTACTAGTGGCCTTAGTGGCTTAGCAAGAGGACCTCAGACTGGTAGACACAAGACCAGAAAGGGATGGAGTCCCTGTGCCCCCTACAAAGACCAAGATGAGGTTTGGGCCGAAGCGAAGGACAAAGTTCTTTATTTCCCCACGTACCAAGCGAGGTGGAGCTGCCTCTGTGCGGTCCCGCCCGCCCCGGGACGCAGCCTGAGGAGGACGGTGGGACCCTGAACTGCACGGGGGCGTCCTTGGGATCGAGGACGCGTCTCTGCCTGCTGGGGAAGCTCCGGGCGTCCGAGGCGGCCGGCGGAGAAGTTGCAGCGGCGCCCCAGCGGGGTCGCTTGGTGCAGGGCTCACAGCCGGGGCCCGCACTCATGCTTGGGACCCGCAGCGCACAGTCCCCGGGCCGGCCGCGGGGAGAGCCTCATTCACTAACCCTGAGAGGGACGGACTGCGCCTCCTCCTCGGCGCGTCCAGGCACCATTCCCTCTCTGCCGCTGCCTGCTTCTGCAGTTGCTACTCCGCCGGCCTCCCGAGCCAAGCCCTAGCCAGTCGCCTGCCTTCCCTCTTCCACAGGCACCCCCACCTGCCTCAGGATGCGCCGCTTTGACTCTGGCTCGGCTCACTTGCCCACCACCGGAAGGCTGCCACAGGCGCTTCCGGTTTCCGGGACGTACAGTGTCGCAAAGCGGAACTGCAAGGATTAGCGGGTACCGGCTCCCGGAAGGTCACCGTGTGAAGGAGGAGGGGGTAACCCGGGTCTCCCTGCTGTTTCAGGGGCGCAACGGCCGAGCAGACGAACCCGGCCTAAGGCGGTGGTGATAAGCGGACGGGCAGTTTCCTGCGACACCATGGAGAGCGGCGGGGGAAGCGGGAACAAAACCACCGGGGGCTTGGCCGGCTTTTTCGGAGCCGGCGGGGCAAGTTACTCGCACGCGGATTTGGCCGGAGTCCCGCGTAAGTATCGGGCCTAGCTTGGGAACATTTCTTACTGGTTCTTGCGACCCTTTCAGACGAATAGCGTCCTCTGTCCTTTTTTTGGCTGGCGTTCACTCCTTTCGGTACCAGTGATGGAGTTAGTGTGTTCGCGCTGCCGCCCTTTCAACATTGAACGAGTTTTTGCAGCCGTGGATCCCCGAGCAGTTCTGTCCGACCTGGACTCGGGAGACGTTGCCTCTTTTCTTCCTTTCATGTCCCAGCCTGGTGCCTTCTCTTTCCTCTCACACATTCCTTGTGCTTTGGGCTGTGTGCTTGACTCTAGATTAAGAGGTGAGCCTCGCTCTGCAAGTAAGTACATTCCAGATAGCTTGGAAGTAACTTTTAAGCACAAAGTCTCGTGTTTCGAAACTGAAAGGTAGCCGTCAGGTCAAAGCATTTAATATTGAATATAGGCAAGAAAGAAATTTGAATCGTGCCATCTGGGGGAGCTGAGAAGTGAGCTGCACTTTAAAGGTCATTTATGGACTTGAAAAAAGAAGCCAGGTAAGAAAGGAAAAATACGAGATCAAAAGTGCAGAAGCATGAATACCCTGCCTGTACCCTCGATCCTGTGAATACATCTTCCAGTATTAAGTTGAACGTGTTCAACTTATCCAGGTCTTTTATGCTCAAGAACAAAAGAGCCCTAGTGTCATCTCTGTCAAAACTGAATCTGGAACACATTTTTCATATAATAAGTCTCCTGAGGTCTGGGTTTTGGAGCGCAAAGGGCACTCACTTCCTTAATGTGATAAGCATTGTTACATTAATTTGATTACAATTTTAAGGTAAATTAAGAGGTCGAGGGTGAACACCATTCATTGAGCACCTGAAATGGGCCAATGACTTTTCTGGGTGCCGGACTACCGATGGTTAAAGGAGAGATGATTGCTGCTTTCGTGGAGTTTACATCGTATTGAAGTGAGCCAAGTAACACAAACACTTCAGTTAGTGATAAGTTTATGTAAAGGCATCAAAACAAAATCGAGAAATGATGAAAGCAGCACACCATTTTAGAATGGGTCAGGGAAAGCAGCTAGAGGATGTTGACGTTTGAACTATGACCTGAATACAATACAAATGCTAGGAATGGGGGGCAGGTGTACAAGGGAAAGAGGTTAGTCCAAATGCCCTGAGGAAAAAGAACACTTGACACGTTTAAAGGACAACTGATAGGCCTGTGCATCTACAAAGTTGCAAGGAAATTGGAGCCGTAGGAGGTCATGAGATCAGGAGGACAAGGAATGGCCATTAATGCAGTGTTTTATAAGCCATGGTAAGGATTTTGGATTTGATCACAAGTGTGAATGGAAGTCATTCGTGCTGTTTTCTTTTCTTTAAAAAAAAAATCACTTTAGTTGTTATATACAAAATGAATCAAAGGGACTAGAGCAAGTTAAGGAGTCTGTTTAAGTAGATTCTTACTGTAGCCTAGGTGAGATTTAGTGATTGGACTAAAACGATAGCAGTAAGGGTGGTGGTAAGGAACAGTTCAGGATGAATATTGAATATAGAATTAGTAGGGCTTTCAATTGATGAAAAGACTAGAGTCATGGGTATTTCACAAATTTGTGAGCAATCAACAGATGCGCAAGAATTCAAGAGTTAAATTTAGAATGTGAGAAAGTTATTTTCCCGGATAGATTTTTCCATTTTCAAAGTTAGTGGGGTTCAAATCTGGCTCTCTGAGAGTTTCCATTTTCTTTTGTCCTTACCCACATTCCTTTGGTGATAACCCAAGAATGCTCTACACTGCCACAGTAAATGACCTTTGTCAGCAGCCGTCCATACTAAGATTTGAAGGAAGTACCTTAAAATATTTATGTATAATACGTAACCTGAACACTGTTTTTCCCATGGAATTGATTGGTCTCTTATCAGTCTTATTTTGCAGTTTGTATAGATGTCAAGCATCCTTGTGACAGAGTAGAGGAAATTAGCTTTATAATTAACTTGAGCTATGCTTCCTGCTACTTTATTTGATCCACATTATTGCCAGTATCTCTTTGGTATGAGAGCCTGAGCCACTCATGAAAGACCTGGTTTGAGGACGTCAGGAGGAGACACCCCTAAAACTGCCACACAAGACAGGAGAAGCATAGAAAAGCAGAGAATTTCATATTCAGTGACCCTGAAAATCAAAATTGCAAAACACAAGAAACAGCATAATTAACACTGAATGAAATAACTTTTTAAAATTTCATTGCAATGTGATGTTTTCTTTCTAGTGACTGGTATGAACCCTCTGTCTCCTTATTTAAATGTGGATCCACGATACCTGGTGCAGGTAAGATTAAGGCTAGTCCTTTTATGAATTTACTAGTTTGGTCATGTATCTTACCGCTAAACAACAACAAAAAAAAAGCCAGGTTCTTAGACTGACCAGATCTATGATACATATTTCTGGAGGCATTAACTCTGGTCTCCATTCACCCTTTTTTATTTCCTTGGAAATTCTGGAGATTTGACTTGCGTCTCCCTGATACTAATTAATTAATTCCCTTTAAAGGTTTTTTGGGGTCTCAGGTGGGGTTTTTTTCTTTCCCATTTAAAGATATTAAATATTTTCCCGTTAAAAATTAAAATATACTAACAAAATTTACCATCTTATCTATTTTTCAGTGTAGTGTTCAGCTTTATTAACTACATTTATAATATTATGGAAGAATTACCACCTCCCATATCCAAAACTCATTTCATGATATAAAACAAACTGTACCTATTAAAAAATAACTTCATTCTACCATTCCATTCACCTATCCCATGGCAACCACCCTTCTGTTTCCTCTAATTTGGGTAACTAAATACCTCAAATAGGTGGAATCATACAGTATTTGTCCTTTGTGATTGGCTTATTTCATTTAGCATGCTGTTCTCAAGTTTCATCTATGTTATAGCATGTGTCAGAATTTCCTTCTTTTTAAGGCTGGATAAAATTAATCGAATAATATTCCATTTTGCTTATCCATTCCTCAGTCCCTGGATTGCTTCCATATCTTAGCTTTATGAATACTGTTATGAACATTAGTGTACAAATGTCTCTTCCTGATCCTCCTTTTGATTCTTTTAATTATATATCCAGAAGTGAAATTACTGGATCTTAGGGAAATTTTATATTATATATTAATTGAGGAACTACCATTCTGTATTCCATAGCACTGTACCATTTTACATTCCCAAGAACTGCACAAAGGTTGCAATCCTCACCAACGCTTGTTATTTTCTGTTTTGTTTTTTTTTAATCATAGCTATGCTAATGGGTAATGAGGGTGGTGGTCATTGTGATGTTGAGCATCTTTTTATAAACCTATTGCCCGTTTTATACTTCGGAGAAATGTTTATATAAATCCATTATCCATTTTTTAATTGAGTCTTTATTGTTGTTGAATCTAAGTTTTCCATATGTTCTGAATGTTAACTCCTTATCCATGATTTGCAAATATTTTCTCCCATCCTGTGGGTTACCTTTTTACTATTCTGATACTGTCTTTTGAGGCACAAAATTCTTTAAATTTTACAGAGGTCAGTTTTTCTATTTTTTTCTTTTGTTGCCTTTGCCTTTATGGTCAGATCCAAGAAGTCATTGCCAAATCCAGTGTCACAAAACTTTTCCCCTATGTTATCTTCTAAGAGTTTTATGGTCTTAGATGTTACATTTAGTTCAGATCCATTTAATTTTTGTATTAGGTTTTAGGTAATCATCTAAATTCATTTGATTACATAGATATCCAATTTTTAAAGCACTATTTGTTAAAAAGAGTGTCTTTTCTCTTGGAATGGTCTTAGCCCTCTTGTTCAAAATCATTGGATCAGGGACGCCTGGGTGACTCAGCAGTTGAGCATCTGCCTTTGGCTTAGGGCATCATCCTGGAGTCTCACATCAGGCTTCCTGCATGGAGCCTGCTTCTCCCTCTGCCTATGTCTCTGCATCTCTTTCTGTGTCTCTCATGAATAAATAAATAAAATCTTTAAAAACAAAACAAAATCATTGGACCATATATGTGAGGGTTTATTTCCAGGTTCTGTAATTTGTTTCATTGGTCTATATGTCTGTCTTTGTGTCAGCATCACACTTTTGATTACAGTAACCTTATGGTGAGTTTTGAAATCAGGAGCATGGTGATTGTTCTTTTTCTTTTCTTTTCTTTCTTTCTTTCTTTCTTTCTTTCTTTCTTTCTTTCTTTCTTTTTTTTTTTTAATTTTTTTTTATTTATTTATATTTATGATAGTCACAGACAGAGAGAGAGAGGCAGAGACACAGGCAGAGGGAGAAGCAGGCTCCATGCACCAGGAGCCCGATGTGGGATTCGATCCCGGGTCTCCAGGATTGCGCCCTGGGCCAAAGGCAGGCGCCAAACCGTTGTGCCACCCAGGGATCCCTCTTTCTTTCTTTCTTTTCTTTTTTTTTTTTTTTTTTTTGTTCTTTTTCAAGATTGTTTTAGCTATTAGGGATTCATTGAGATTCTGTATTTATTATAGGATGGGTTTTTCTATTTGCAGAAATATCATTGGTATTTTGATAGGGATTGCATTGAATCTATAGATTCTTTTGAATAGTATTGACATCTTAACAGAATAAAAGTCTTCCAACCCACAGACATGGGATATGTTTCCATATATTCAAGTCTTTAATTTCTTTTAAGAGGTTTTATGGTTTTCATTGTGTAAGACTTTCACCTCCTTGGTTAAGTTCATTCCTAAGTATTATTCCTTTTGGTGCTATTATAAAAGGAATTGCTTTTGTAATTTCTTTTTCAGATTGTTCATTATTAGCACATGGAAGTCCTTTTAATTTTTTGTGTTGATTTTTTTGTATCCTGCTACTTTGCTAAATTTATTAGATCTAACATATTTTCTTAGTGCCATGTGTAGGATTTTCTATGTATAAGATCATTTTATCTACAAAAATAAGAAATTTTGCTTCTTCCTTTCTGATTTGGATACCGTTTATTTCTTCTTGCCTAATTGCTGTGGCTAGAACATTTAGTACAAGTATCCTTCACTTTTTGAAATTCACATCGTTCCACTTTTATGAGAGACCTACATTATGTAGATCTGAATCTAGTACCTGTTTACGCTGGCCAAAAGAAATCAGAAGAGGATTTTTGCTTTTACCAAAAAAGTGAAAAGCAAAAATAGCATTCAGCATTTGCTCTGCAGTGAACTCTTCTAATGGCACCTTTCAAGCCATTAGACCCCCCCTTCCTGGGGGTCTACACTCAGCATTTCAGCATTAAGAGATCGCAGCTTTGAACTATGTGAGCCTCTGTGCTTTATCTTTGTTCATCTGATAGCAAGCTGTGTCCTAAAGTATGAGAAAAGCCTGAGAGGTTATCTTTTGGGTCTGGGAATACTCCATTTTTCCATGTAAGTTGATGAGAATTGCTTCTTCACATTATGCCATTTTGACTTACAGAAGATTTCATGGGAATGCTCTACTCATAGATAATCAGGGGAGGCTTGTACTATCTCAAACACAAGAGACAGAAATGGTCGTCCTTGCCTTTTCCTGATTTTTGAGGGAAAGTTTTTATCTTTTACCTTGGAATAAGATGTTCATTCTGGGCTTTCCTTATATGGCTTTTATTATGTTGCAGTAGTTTTCTTCCTAGTCCTAGTTTGTTGAATTTTTTTAGTCATAAAAGTGTGTTGGATTTTGTTAGATGCTTTTTTTTTTTTGCAGTAGTTGAGGTGATCATATGCTTTTTTTTTTTTTTCCTTCTTTCAGAGTGGTGTATTACGTTGGTCAGTTTTCATGTATTGGACCATCCTGCATAACATGAATAAATCCCACATGGTCATAGTTTGTAATCCTTTTAGTATGCTACTGAATTTGGTTTCCTAGTATTTTATTGAGAATTTTGTGTCAGTGTTGATAGGAGATATTGGTCTGTAGTTTTCTTGTAGTGTCCTTGTCTGGCTTTGGTGTAAGAGTAATGCTGGCCTTAAACAAAGTATTGCCTCCACTTTAATTTTTGGAAAAGTTTTAAAAGAATTAGTGTTTTTTCAATGTCTGGTAGACTTCACTAGTGAAGTCATTAGGTCCAGGGCTTTTCTTTGTTTCTTTTTTGAGAGAGAGAGAGAACACAGGGTGGAGGTGGGGCAGAGGGAAAGGAGAGAAAATCTAAAGCAGGCTCCAAACCCCCGCACAGAGTCTATGTGGGATTTAATCTCAACCCTAAAGTCATGATGAGCCAAAATCAAAAGTTGGACCCTTAACCAACTAAGCCACCCAAGTGCCTCTGTTGTGACAGTTTTTATTCCTGATTTCAGTCTTCTTACTAGTTAGTTATAGGTGTATTTGGATATTCTGTGTCTTGGTGAGTTTTGTATCTCTAGGAATTTATGTATTTCATCAAGGTTATCTAATTTGTTGGCATGCAGTCTTTCATAGTATTTTTAATTCTATAGAATTAATAGTGACTTTCATGTCTGATGTTAATATTTTGAGGGGTTTTTTTTTCTTGTTCATTTAGCTAAAGGTTTTTCAATTTTGTTTCTCTTCAAAGAACCAACTTTTGGGTTCATTGATTTTTTTTTCTCTACTGTTTACTTTTTTATTTTTATCTTCTCTAATCTTTATTATGCCCTTCTGCTAGCTTTAGGTTTAGTTTCCTCTTTTTCTAGTTCCTTATGTTGCAAAGTTAGGTGTTTTGTTTTTTTTTTAAAGTTAGGTGGTTTATTTGAGATCTCTGATTTTTTTTTTAAGATTTTATTTATTTATTCATAAAAGACACAGGAGAGAGGCAGAGACACAGATAGAGGGAGAAGCAGGCTCCCTGTGGGGGGGCCCAAAGCAGGACTCGATCCCAGGACCCGGGATCATGACCTAAGCTGAAGGCAGACGCTAAACCACTGAGCAACCCAAGCGTCCCTCTCTGAATTTTCTTTTTATTAATAAGCATTTATAGCTCTGAATTTTCCCCTTAACACTGCTTTGACTGGATCTTATAAGTTTTGATGTATTTTCTTTTTTATTCACAATTATTTTCTAATATCTCTTATGATTTCTTTGATCTTTTAGTGGTGTATAGTTGTATTTAATTTCCATGAATTTGTGAATTTTTCATTTTATTTCTGTTACTGATTTCTAACTCATACTGTTGTGGTTGGAGAAGATACTTTGTATGGTATCTTTTAAAATGTATTGAGACTTAATTTGTGTCTTAACATATAATCTGTCCTGGAAAACGTCCCACATGAATTTGAGAATAAGGTCTATGCTATTATTGTTAGGTAGAGTGTCTTGTATATGTCTCTTAGATCCGTTTGTTCTTTTTTTTTTATTGTGTTAAGTCCTCGTTTTTATTATCTTTGGTCTGGTTATGATAGTTATTCATTATTGAGAAGAGAATATTGAAGTTTCTAATTCTTACTGTAGAAATTTCGATTTCTGCCTTTAATTCTGCTATTTTATACTTAATATATATTAACGATCTATTACTAGGTATGTAAATGTTTATGATTGAATCTTTCTGTTGTATTAAACCTTTTATTAATATTCTCTGTCTTTTGTGACTTATTGATTTAAAATCTATATTTTCTGATATTAGTATGGCCACGCTACTGTCTTTGGTTATTATTTGCATGGAATATCTTTTGCTGTCATTTCACTTTGAATCTTTTTGTATCTTTGGGATTAAAGTAAACCTCGGTGTAGTTGGATCCTGGTATTTTATCTATTGTGCCAGTCTTATATCTTTAGTTAGAGAGTTTGATCAATTTATATTTCAATGATTGTCTATAAGGAAGGATTTCTATCATTTTGCTGTTTGTTTTCTAGCTTTTTTGTCCCTCATTTCTTGCATTACTATATTTTGTGTTTGCTTGATTTTTTTTTTCCAGTGCAATGTTTAAATTTCTTAATTTCCTTTTGTATATATTCTATAGCTATATTCTTTGTAGTTACCAAAGGGATTACACTTGATATCCTGAAATTTTAAATCTAATTTAAAATCTAATTAAATCTAATTTGATCTAATCTTAAATTTGAATTTTTACTAGTTTAGCTTTAATTACATACAAAAACACTACTTCTGTAACAAGTGTGTACCCCTTCTCTCAGTTGTTAATGTCATAGATTTACATCTCTATACATTGTGTGCCCCAAGACATAAACTATTCTTTTTTGTTTTGTTTTTTTAAGATTTTATTTGTCCCTTCATGAGAGACACAGAGAGATAGGCAGAGAGAGAAGTAGGCTCCCTGCAGGGAGCCCAATGTGGAACTCAGTCCTAGGACCCCGATATCATGCCTGAGCCAAAGGCAGATGCTCAGCCACTGAGCCACCCAGGTTTTCCCTAATGATTCTTTTTTTTTTTTTTTTTCCTAATGATTCTTTTATATATTTTAACATCCAAAATTTTGTGGAAAAGAAAATGTAGAGTTTGAAACCAAAATTACAATAATGCTCTTTTTATAATTGCCCATGTATTTGCCTTTATTGAAATCTTTCTCTCTCCATAAGGATTTGAATTGTGATCATATCTTGCAGGACAGGTCTAGTAGTTAAACTTCCTCAGCATCTGCTAATGTCTGAATATTTCCTTCACTTTTGAAGGGCAGTTTTGATGGATGTAGCATTCTTGGTTGACAGGTTTTTTTCTTTTAGCATTTTAAATGTATTGGCGCCTTGCCTTGTGGCCTCCAAACTGTCTCTCTCAAGAAATCTGATAGTCTTATTGAGGATCTCTTATTTGTGACAAATTGCTTCTTTCTTGCTGCTTTCAAGATTCTTTCTTTTTCTTAGGCTTTTAAATTTTTACTCTTAATGTGTCTCAATGTGAGTATCTGATTTTATCTTGAATGTTCATTGAACTTCTTGGATGTTCATATTCATCTCTTTCATCAAATTCCAGAAGTTTTCAGCCATTATTTCTTCAAACATTCTCTCCTTCTTCTGGGACTCTCACAGTCTGTGTTACTCAAGTTTGTGGTATTTCACCAGTACCTTAGGTTCTGTTTGCCATTTTTCAATCATTTTCTTCCTGTTGCTAAGACTCAATAGTTTATATTGTCCTGTCTTGAAGTTTGGTAATTCTTTCTGCCTACCTAAATCTGCCTATGAATCCCTCTAGTGAATCTTTCAGTTACTGTACTTCTCACCTCCAGAATTTCTTTTTGTTTTTTTTTGTTTGTTTGCTTGGTTTTGTTTTTTTAGATTTTCTTTTTCTTTATTAATATTTCCTTTCCATTCCATTCATACATTGTTTTGACATTTTCTATATCTTCTTTAGTTCTTCAACCATCTTTAAGACAGTTGTTTTAAAGTCTTTGCCTAGTAGATCCACCATCCGGACATGCAGGTGGTACGTTTTTGTTGATTTTTTTGTTTTTCCTTTGGATGTCACCCTTTTCTATTTTTCTGTATGCCTAGTGGTTTTTGTTGTTGAAAATTGACATTTGAATCTAATAATGTGCTTCTGGAAATAAGATGTTCTACCTTCCCCAGGATTTGCTCTTTGATTATTACTTTTGTTTACTCTTTTGAGGTTTTTTTATTAATGTGGTATGTCTTTGTGCCAAGGACCAGCCTACAGTATAAATTTAGGTATTTCTTAGTTCTTTTCTGAGCCTGCACTTTTCCAGGTCATGTGTTATTACTTTCTTATTTTACCCTTATGCACAGTTGCTTTTGAATGTCCAGTCTTTAATATCTGGCTCCCAACAATGGGGAAAAGAGAGCTTGAAAGGGAAACAAAAAGGGGAGTAGCTCTTATTTAAATTCCCTGGAAGTCTGTGGGGGTTGGGGGACATGCAACAATAGCTTTGTATCTCTGTGATCAGAGCACAAATTAAAGGTTTATTTTTTAAAACAACAGGAACTAATTTTTAAAGCACACCAATAGGGCAGCCCTGGTGGCTTAGTGGCTTAGCGCCGCCTTCCGCCCAGGGCATGATCCTGGAGACCCGGGATCAAGTTCCATGTCGGGCTCCCTGCATGGAGCCTGCTTCTCCCTCTGCCTGTGTCTCTGCCTCTCTCTCTCTCTCTCTCTCTCTTTGTCTCTAATAAATAAAATCTTTTTTTTTAAAAAAAAAAAAAGCACCCCAATAAAAATATTGAAGTGTATAGTTGCAAAGTTGTAAAAAATTGTTAATGGTAAGTTATTTAAGTGGGAAATAGTAACATAAATAGTAATTAAATTCTATAAATGAGAATGTAAAATCTGGGAATCTTAACGAAATCTTGAACCAGATATTTACGTTAAAAAACACATGTGTTGGGATCCCTGGGTGGCGCAGCGGTTTGGCGCCTGCCTTTGGCCCAGGGCGCGATCCTGGAGACCCGGGATCGAATCCCACATCAGGCTCCCGGTGCATGGAGCCTGCTTCTCCCTCCGCCTGTGTCTCTGCCTCTCTCTCTCTCTCTGGGACTATCATAAATAAATAAAAAATTAAAAAAAAAAAAATTAAAAAAAAAAAAAAACACATGTGTTGGGACAGCCTGGGTGGCTCTTTGGTTTAGTGCCGCCTTCGGCCCGGGGTGTGATCCTGGAGCCCTGGGATCGAGTCCCTCATCGGGCACCCTGCATGGAGCCTGCTTCTCCCTCTGCCTGTTTCTCTGCCTCTCTGTGTCTCTCATGAATAAATAAATAAATAAATAAATAAATAAATAACCTTTTAAGAATGTATATTTCTACTTGAATTCATTTTACTTTATATTAGATTATTAATCTAATATATTAATATTATTAACTAATAATATGTTATAATATGATGTATAATATATAATAATATATTAAACTATTAATCTTTCTATTAGATTATGAATTTATTTATTTGAGATATAAGGGAGAGGGGCAGAAGGAGAGAGAACCTCAGACTCCTCACTGAGTGCAGAGCCTGACAAGGGGCTCCATCCCAGGATCCTGAGATCATGTCCTATGCCAAAACCAAGAGTCGGGGATCCATGGGTAGCTTAGTGGTTTAGCGCCTGCCTTTGGATTAGGGCACGGTCCTGGAGTCCCGGGATCGAGTCCCGCATCGGCCTCCGGCATGGAGCCTGCTTCTTCCTTTGCCTGTGTCTCTGCCTCTCTCTCTCTCTCTCTCTCTCATGAATAAATAAATAAAATCTTAAAACAAAACAAAACCAAGAGTCAGAAGCTTAACTGACTATACCACCCAGATGCTCCCTATATTTTAAGGTTTACATTTGCTTCAGCCTCTCTTTTTTGTTATTTGGAGAAGATGGTAATTCAGCACAGGTTAAGTTGCAAATTGCAGTGTTTTTTTAAAGCTCAATTTACAACAACAGGATATTAGACTAAACTGATCAAGACACTACAAAGAGTATTGGATATCTCGGGAATGCAAGATTAATTTAACATCTGAAGATCAACATGCTAAGTTATATCAGGAAAGAATAAAAGAAGAAACTCAGTAGACATAGAAAAACATCTGACAAAATTCAGTGTTCTTTTGTGATAAAAACGTTCATTAAGCTAAGAATAGGGACATCTGGGTGGCTCAGCAGTTTAGCGCCTGGCTTCAGCCCAGGGCATGGTCCCAGAGTCCCAGGATCTAGACTTGCATCAGGCTTCCTACATGGAGCCTGCTTCTCCCTCTGCCTATGTCTCTGCCTCTATATATGTCTCATGAATAAATAAATAAAATTTAAAAAAAAAAAAGCTAGGAATAGAGGAAAACTTCTTCAAACTGACAGGTGGCATTTGTAAAGTAACCAAAGCTAACATCAAATGTAATGATGAAAGACTGAATACCAGTAATTAGGAACAAGACTCTTATCTACTATCTTCATTTCTGTTCAGTATTTTTTACCCAGGGCAGTTAGGCAAGAAAATGAAGCAGCATTCAGATTGATAAAAGTAGAAGTAAAACTAGATAGATATTTGCAGATGGCATGGTCTTATCTATAGAAAATCCTCAGTGTGCTCAGTTAAGCCTCCGACTCTTGACTTTGGCTCAGGTCATGATCTTCAGGGTCCTGAGTTGAGCCCTGTGTCAGGCTCCATAATCAGTGTGGAGTCTGCTTATCCCTCTCCCTCTGCTCCTCCTACATGTGTTCATGTGTGCACTCTCTCAAATAAATAAATAAAATCTTTAGGAAAAAAAGGAAGAAAGAAAATTTTTACAGAAACCACAAAATACTATTAGAAATAATAACTTCAACAAAGCTTCAAGTTAGAAGATCAATATACATACTCAAGTTATTTTTTAACCAGTAATAATAGACGCTACAAAAATGAAAGTACAAAAACAATTTGATTTACAACATCATCAAAAAGAATAAAAAATTTAGGAATAAATTCAAGGAAATACAAAAGTTATACTCTGAAAAATATGAAACTTTGAAAAAACCTGAAAGAAGACTTAAATAGAAAAATCAGAAGGTTGCATTTTTTGGGTAGAGAATATTATTAAAATTACAATAATCTACAAATTTCTATGCAGGTTCAGCACAGTTCCTTTAGAAATCTCAGCTGACTTTCTAGAAAGGTCAGTCAATTTCCTTTCCAGAAATTGACTGGCTGACCCTAAAATTCATATGGAAATCCAAGGAATGCAGAATAACCACTAATCTTGAAAATAATTCCACACTTCTCCCTTATAATCTACAAAAATTAAGACATTATTGTATTAGTATGAGGATAGCTCCACTGATCAACAATATAAAATTAGGGGCCCAGAAATAAGCTCTCACATTTATAGTCCGTTTTCAAGGAAAGTGCTAAGACTGTTAAGTAGGGGGAAAATGGTCTTTTCAACAAACTGTGTTGGGACAACTGAATCTGTACACAAAAGAATGAACTGAGACCCCTGCCTCATATCATATTCAAATATTAACTCAGAATGGGTCAAAGACATAAATAAGTATGAGAGTTACAAAACTGTGAACTCTTAGAAAAAATTATAGGTATAAATATTTGTGACTTTAATTTAGGTGCTGATTTCTTAGATATGACACCAAAAGCACAAGTGATTAAAAATAATTAGTAATTGGATTTACTAAAAACTTAGAACTTTTCTGCTGCAGACTACAAAGTTAAGAAAAGGAAAAGACAGTCCACAAATTGGGAGAACATAATTATAAATCATATTTGATAAGGACTTACATCAATAATATTTAATTTGGGCAGCCCGGTGGCTCAGCGGTTTAGCGCCGCCTTTGGCCCAGGGCCTGATCCTGGAGACTCGGGATCGAGTCCCACATCAGGCTCCCTGCATGGAGCCTCCTTCTCCCTCTGCCTGTGTCTCTGCCTCTCTCTCTGTGTGTCTCTCTTGAATAAATAAAGTCTTTTTAAAAAGAATATTTAATTTTGGGGATACCTGGGTGACTCAGTGGTTGATCATCTGCCTTTGGGTCAGGACATGACCCCAGGATTCTGAGATCGAGTCCCACATCAGTTTCCCCATGGGGAGCCTGCTTCTCCCTCTGTCTTATCTTTAAAAAAAAAGAATATTTAATTTTTTAGGGAACTCTTAAAACTCAATTTAAAAATGGATAAGGGATCCCTGGGTGGCGCAGCGGTTTGACGCCTGCCTTTGGCCCAGGGCGCGATCTTGGAGATCCGGGATCGAATCCCACGTCAGGCTCCCGGTGCATGGAGCCTGCTTCTCCCTCTGCCTGTGTCTCTGCCTCTCTCTCTCACTGTGTTCCTATCATAAATAAATAAAAATTTAAAAAAAAAAGGACTAGCTTTTAAAAAAAATAAAATAAAAAATAAAAATGGATAAAAGATTTGAATAGACATCTCTCCAAAAAGATACAGTAATGTTCGATAATCACATAAAAGACATTCAACATCACTTACTAGGGAGATGCAAATTACAAAATCAAAGTGAGATACCACTTCACCCTTGCTACAGCAATAATCAGAAACACGCACTAACTGGTTTTGGTGAGGACATGTGGAAATTGGACCTTCATGCACTGCTGCTGGAAATGTAAATTGAAACAGCTGCTTTGGAAATAGTCTGACAGTTTCTCAAAATATTAAAAAATAGAGTTACCATATGACCCAGTAATTCTACTCAGAGATATACCCAAGAGAATTAGAAACATATGTCCACAAAACAAATTGTACATGAATGTTCATATCAGGTTTATTCTAACGAGCCAAAAAGTAGGCACAACCCAAATGTCTTATCAACTTAAGAATAAACAAAATGTGGCTTCTCGTGCAGTGAGATATTTAGCAATAAAAAAAGGATGAAGTAATGATACATGCTGCATCATGGGTGAACCTTGTAAACTTACTACATAAAAGAAACCAAATCATAAAAGACTCTATATTATATTATTCTACTTATATGAAATGTCCAGAATTGACAAATGAATGAGACAGCAGATTGATTAGTAGCTGCCAAGGGTAGGGGATAAATGGAGAACTGACTATTGCTCATAGGGACCAGGTTCTTTTTGTGGGATAAAGATGCCCTAAAATTGATTATAGTCTTTATTGTAGAATTCTGAATATACTAAAAACTATTGAATTGTGCACTTTAAATAGGTGAATTATATGATGTGTGAATTATATATCAGTAAATTGAGTGGGGTTTTGGTTTGTTTGTTGTTGTTGTTGTTGTTTTTTAAGAGTGATGGTTAGAACTTTTTGTTTCAAGTTGAATCACTAACAATATTTGACTACCTGCATTTCTTGAGTGTGTTTCAATAAAGGCAAGTTGTTTAGGACTTGTATAAAACTTGTTTTTGCAGGAAATGTTTGTCAAATGTTTATCAAATGTCAGTGTTATCTACACTGTATGTTTATTGATTTATTTCAAAAGTACCTCGTTAGTATTTTGCTCAAAAATTTGAAACTATGTTTGCTTAAATGTTGATCTTAAGCTTAAAGGTTGTACTGTAGCTCCATTAAAAATACATTTTGAGGGATCCCTGGGTGGCGCAGCGGTTTGGCGCCTGCCTTTGGCCCAGGGCGTGATCCTGGAGACCCGGGATCGAATCCCACATCAGGCTCCCGGTGCATGGAGCCTGCTTCTCCCTCTGCCTGTGTCTTTGTCTCTCTCTCTCTCTCTCTGTGACTATCATAAATAAATAATAATAAAAAAAATATTAAAAAAAAAATACATTTTGAGGGATCTCTGGATGGCTCAGCTGTTTTGGTCCCTGCCTTTGGCCCAGGGCGTGATCCTGGAGTCCCAGGACTCCATCAGGCTCCCTGCATGAAGCCTGTTTCTCCCTCTGCCTAGGTCTCTCTCTGTGTCTCTCATGAATAAATAAATAAAATTTAAAAAAACTAAAAATTAAAAAATAAATAAAGATACATTTTGACCCTACATTGCTAGGTGAGGCTTGGTATGGTTAGATATCAATAAAACTCTGTGTTTTTAAAAAAATTAGGATTCCTTTAAAAAAAAAATTAGGATTCCTGCTTAAGCACAAACATTTGTAGTAATCTTTTCCATTCAAATGCAAAAGGGACTTCAGAATTAAAAAGTTTTTCTCATCTCATTGTTAAAAAAACCATGGGAAGTCTGAATTTAAAGACTACCTTAATCAGAGTTGTACTTTGTGGAACAATTTTCCGTACTTTTGAAGGGCAAAGACATCTTAAATACTACCTGTGAGCTCACTGTATACTGATTTTTGGCAACAACTTTTATCCAAGGTACTATTTGTGGTTTCTCTCTCTCTCTCTCTCTTGATTTTATTTATTTTTAAGAGAGAGAGAGAGGGCATAAGCAGGAGGGGCTGAGGGAGAAAGAGAATCTCAAGCAGACTCCATACTGAGTGCAGAACCAGACACAGGGCTCAGTCTCAGGACTCTTGAGATCGTGAGCTGAGCCAAAACCAAGAGTTAGACGTTTAACTGCACTGCCCAGACACCCCTTTGGTTTCTCTTACTGTTGTTTTGTGTTGTCACCATATTTGCATCCTCACTGATATAAAAATTATATTAAGTAAATAATCTTCCACTTTTTAGGCCAGATGAACATCCAATATAAATAACAGTATGAATTTGAATATTTCTAACATCCAGTGTCATCCAGTTGAAATATAAATATTTAACATAATTTCAGCCTTCATACTATTTTATCAAGTACAATGGTGCCCATCCTTGGATGCATTTCTCTTCTATAGTAGCAAACAATGGTATTGGTGGTCTTCTAGTGACACTAGTGTCCTACAGTGTCAGCACATAAGAATTTTTCATTGTACAGTGTTTGTTAACGTGAGCTTTACAGTGTATCTTCCCTAGATGTATGTGTAAAGATACTTCAAGATCAACCTTGCTAAGTGTTTATTTCTTGGAATTCAAATTTGGTTAATAAGCTGTTAATCATATTTTTGTTAGAAACCAAAAGCTCTAGTGTTATGAAGGTTTTCTCCCCAGGATTAATTTAGCCAGTGTCTGCTCCCTCAAAAATCTTTGCAAATTTTTGTTATATGAAACAGTACAGGGGATCCCTGGGTGGCGCAGCGGTTTGGCGCCTGCCTTTGGCCCAGGGCGCGATCCTGGAGACCCGGGATCGAGTCCCACGTCGGGCTCCTGGTGCATGGAGCCTGCTTCTCCCTCTGCCTGTGTCTTTGCCTCTCTCTCTCTCTCTCTCTCTCTCTCTCTCTCTGTGCGACTGTCATAAATAAATTTTTTTAAAAAATTAAAAAAAAAAAAAGAAACAAACAGTACATTTTAGGGGCACCTGGGTGGCTCAGTTTTAAAGCATCTGTCTTTAGCTCAGGTCATGGTCCCAGGATCCTGGAATTGAGCCCCCTGTCAGGCTCCCTGCTCAATGAGGGTCTGCTTCTCCCCTCTCTCCGTTCATGCTGTCACTCCTTCTATCTCTGTCTCAAATACATAAGTAAAATCTTAGGAAAAAAATTAAAAATGAGGGTACATTTTAATTGCATTTAAGATTAAGCCCACGCCAAAAAAATATAAATAAATAAAGAATTAAGCCCTAATGACAGCTAACCATGAAATTGTTTTCTTTTTTTAATGAAATTGTTTTCAATTGATGTACATTTGCCTTCAGTCCTCGTAGTGCTTTTATTATGGTTGACCCTAGCAAAGAGTAAGTACATGCACTTGTGTTTATTAATATTCATCTTAATCATTTTTAAAAATGTCCTATTTGTGAGCCCTCGGTGGCTCAGTTGATTAAGCATCTGCCTTCGGCTTAGGTCATGATCCTGAGGTTCTGGGATTGAGTCCCACATTGGTATCCCTGCTCTGGGGAGCTTGCTTCTCCCTCTCCCTCTCCCTGACACTCCCCTTGCTTGTTCTCTCTCTCTCTCTCTCTCTCTCTCTCTGTCAAATAAATAAAATCTTTTTTAAAAAGAAATAAATTTCCTTTTGAAGTCAGTGATCCATTTCTAGTTTGAAAAACTATACACCTCATTAATTCAAATACAACATTTCTAAAATCCTCAAGCCAGAAGCATAATTTAAAACTAAGCCATTAATTTAAAAGTCAGGAAGCAGGGTGCCTGGGTGGCTCATTTCATTGAGCCTTTGATTCTTGGTTCTTTGATTCTTGGTTTTGGCTCAGGTCATGATTTCATGGGATCAATCGACTCTGTGCTCAGCTGGGAGTCTCCTGAAGATTTTCTCTCTCTCTCTCCTCCCTCTGCCCCTCCCCCCACTTTCTCCTTTCTCTCTAAAATAAAATCTTTAAAAAAAAAAAAAGTTAGGAAGCATCCAAAATTTGCAAAACTATATATAATATAATATGGGATCTCTTCAGAATTTGCTTATTATTGCCCAATAGACCATTTCTGAGTGATGAGAGTAAATGTGCTTGCTTTGAGTAAATTTGTGACTTTTTGGTGAGAAAGTATGCAAAAGCTAGGAATCAAGAACCAATGCAGAGCTACAGTTTTCCTAATCAGGAATGCATTTACCAAAGTTCTGTATTTGGTGAAGGGATGTTTATTAGTTAGCAAATTGCCAGCCATGTGTGCTTCTGGCTTATTTTAACCAGTTTTTATGGAAAGCTTGGCAAATGTGTACTGAATGTGTTCTTTGTAATTGTATTATAGAACAATCATTGTGCTCTTACAGTAGCATTTTCAACTAAGGATTTTTGGGTGACCTTCATGGCCATATTTACTGATATATATAGTTCACATACCATATTTACTGTTTCCAGTAAATATCAAATTTACTGGAAAGAGAGACTATATAGCTTTCTAAGATTATCAAAAGTATATATGCGCCCCCAAACAGTTGAGAATTAAGAAGGTAATTTTGCTTTTGCATAATTAATCCAAACTGTTGTACTTCTGTAGTTTCTGCTTTTTTTTAATTGAGCGGACTGATAAATAAGTAGCTACAGAATGAAAGTTCTCTTTTTCCACAGTTATGTTTCAGTTGAGTAAACTATTACTTCTTATGCTTTTCCATTAACCTTTTTCTTTAGCTGTCCTTCCTAAACATTCTTGCACTGTTGCTTCATATTTAACATTAAGTAAGGCAAATTACATACACGTAGAATCTATCAAACTTAATATTGAGAAGCAAAGTTCTGATGAGAATGCCTCCTAAGAACTAGTGAGTATAACTACATATGTAGCACATTTTATTTCACTTTGATTTAGGTGTTAGTATTGTTGTAGAAACTTAATTTTATTTGACTAAGTGTAATTGAGTTTTAGTTGACTTAAGGTTTTACTTTTTGTGAAAAACTAGTTTGACAAATTAAAAAACACTTTGCAACTCCTGGATCTTGAGGGGAGCTCAGCTTGGATTTTGTTATTACCCTTTTAGGATACTGATGAGTTTATTTTACCCACTGGAGCTAATAAAACCCGGGGCAGATTTGAACTGGCCTTCTTTACCATTGGAGGATGTTGTATGACAGGTGGGTATGATCACTTTTTTCACTGTCCTCAATCCAAGTAATCAAAAGTGTGTAAAATCAAAAGTAATTCAGATATTGGTTCCAGAGTTTTAAAAAATCATTTAGGGGTACCTGGCTGACTCAGTCCGTTGAGCATGTGACAGTTGATCTTGGGGTTGTAGGTTTGAGCCCCACGTTGGGTGTAGAGATTACTTAAAAATAAAATCTTTTTAAAAAATTATAAATAATTATTATATACATTTTTCATTTTCTCCTACTAAAATTAAAAAGAATTCAAAGTGCAGTTTTTTAATGGAAAGCTGTATTATTTGGTTGAATCATTACTGTGAATCACTAGGGGCTGCATTTGGAGCAATGAACGGTCTACGGCTAGGATTGAAGGAAACCCAGAACATGTCCTGGTCCAAACCAAGAAATGTACAGTAAGTCTTATAATCATCTGATGTAGTGATGTTTCAATATTAACCTCTACTTTGTTGGCTTGATGAGCACAACCTTGAGATTACAAATGTTTAGGGTATTGACATACATTTTGATTGATTTTTTTTCTTAAAATAAAAGTAATTAAGGAGTCAGGTTACTGAGGCTTAGATTTTAAAAGGAGTGATTTGGGATCCCTGGGTGGCGCAGCGGTTTGGTGCCTGCCTTTGGCCCGGGGCGCGATCCTGGAGACCCGGGATCGAATCCCACATCGGGCTCCCGGTGCATGGAGCCTGCTTCTCCCTCTGCCTGTGTCTCTGCCTCTCTCTCTCTCTCTCTCTCTCTCTCTCTCTCTCTCTGTGACTATCATAAATAAATAAAAATTAAAAAAATAAAATAAAATAAAATAAAATAAAATAAAAGGAGTGATTTTTGAGTCAGTGTCCCTCAATTAGCTGTTGCTTCCCCGACCTAACTTCTCTACTTTTTCATTCTGTAGGCCTCTGTGACTTGCTTTTCTAGTGGTTGAATTGCTAATACGTTAGATTGTTCAAGGGTGTGCAAAACCATAGGACATGATAGTAAAGAAAGAAGCATGTAAGAGTGATTGCTGGATCTGCTGTCATTTGAATTGAACTACTTAACTGACTTCGCTCACTGTTTCTGAAAGAAGGCTAAAAAAAAGTTTATCACAGAGTCCCTAGAACTTAGGGATAGTTCCCTGAGTCTTCTCTTAGGAAATTGAAGTTTGTGGAGAAGGAAAGTACAGACATCTTCACCCTGCCCAAGAAATAAACATGACTGGTCCATGTAGATATTCTCTAAATAATATGATGTTTAGTTTTGGATGTTTTTACACTTTATATGGGTGAAGTCACACAGTATATATTTATACAATGGCCCATCATCATTTTTTTTTTTTAAGATTTTATTTATTCATTAGAGACACACACAGAGAGAGAGGCAGACATAGGCAGAAAGAGAAACAGGCTCCATGTAGGGATCCCAATGTGGGACTCCATCCCGGGACTCCAGGATCACGCCCTGGGCGGAACGCAGGAGCCCAACTGCCGAGCCACCCAGGCATCCCTGTCGTCATCTTTATATGTTGTTTAGCCAGCAGGTGGCAGCAGATTTGCTAAATTAAACCTTGGGAATCCTGACTGTCAAGTTTTTCATATTCTTGTTACTATGTGGATCTTGCTTTACTAGGCCAGATCCTTGCATATTTTTACATTTTTATTAATGCTTGTCCCTTACTCCAGAGCATCTGCATGGGGATACTTAGCCGAAGTATCTGCCTTCTGCTCAGGTCATGATCCCAGCGTCCTGGGATCGAAATACCTTCCTTCCATCCCCCTGTCAGGCTCCCTGCTCTTCCCTCTCCCTCTGCTTGCCATTCCCCCTGCTTGTGCTCTCAAGTGCACTCATGTTGTCTCTCTCTCTCTCAAATAAATAAAATCTTTTAAAAAAATTTGTCCTTTACTCCAGTACTTTTTTTTACTTTTTTGGGTTATGCAGAATTTTGAAAATGTACAAAAGTAGACAGAATAGTACAGTGAAGACCCATGAACCATAACCCATCCTCAGCAGTCGGCCAAGATTGCAACCAAATGTGCCCCATCTCATTCTCTGCTCGCATATTACTTTAAAGCAAATCCCTAACATCACATCATTTAATACCAATTTTAAAGTGGAGGATATGCTAGAAAAGACAACCTTTGTTGCTTAAAAGTGATAGTTATTAGTGTTTTAGAGAGAGTAAAATTGATTTATATTTTTTTAGGTAAGATTTCTAAAATATATATTCTTAAAATATGTATATAATTTTTTATATGACCATTCTAATCTTATTGGATAGGAAGCATTTAAAACAGGAGACAACCGGGGTAATAGGTGGCTCAGTTGGTTAAGGTCCTCCTTTGGCTCAGTTTATAATCCCAGCTTCCTGGGATTGAGCCCTGTGTCAAGCTCCCTGTTCAATGAGGAGTCTGCTTCTCCCTCTCTCTTTGCCTGCCCCTCACCCTACCCCTCTTATGCTCTCTCAAATAAATAAATAAAATCTTTGAAAAATAAAATGAATAAAGTAGGAGGCAGCCTCTAAAAATGGAAAGAAGGTAAGGTTTGGGACCAGTCAGATCTATGTAGCTTCAAAGCCTAGTTTCTTACTTACTGTTTTGTGATTTTAGGTAAGTTTTTTTCTACACTGAAGGGTTGTTGAGAGGTGATTAAGGTAGCTAAATAGGGGCTCAGTAAGTGGAGATTATTGCCCAATCATATCCCAGACAATTTCACTAACTTGCAGTGCTTCCAGCGGTATAATAACACTAATAGTTTTAAAAACTTGTTACAAATGACAGTATACTGAACCTAAAATAAGTTAGTAAATATGTAACAATTAGTTAGAAACAATATACTTCATTACTAATTTTTAAACAGCTTTTTAGAGATAAATAGAAATTTTTGTTATTTGGACATTATATGAGTTTTTTAATTGCATTAAATGAGTTTTTTCACTTTGTTACTGGAATTACATAATTTCCAGCAGTAGTCAGCTGTCCGGATAGACCCATTCCTGTGATGGTGTTACACTGCTGGGAGAGGAACGTCTTCTTCCTCCAGTTGCCTCTGTCACTGTTTTGGTGGCGCCTGGCACTGGTACAAGGCAGAACTATGCTTCCTTGACAGTATGCTGAGCGTTCACTCTGGCCGCTTGGTTCTAGTCAGGGAGCAGACATAGTATGTTTTCTGTGTGTATTCTACTGAGACAGCTTTTTCCTTCTCTTTGAGTATTTCCCCTTATTTCTGCTTTTTTTTTTTTTTTTAAGATTTTATTTATTTGACAGCACAAGCAGGGGGAACAGCAGTGGGAGAGGGAGAAGCAGGCTCCCCACTGAGCAGGGAACCCAATGTGGGGCTCAATCTCAGGACACTGGGACCATGACTTGATACTTTGACTAAGCCACCCATGCACCCCTATGTTACTTCTTTTATGTAGATCAATTACTATAAACTTTTTTTTAGTAAAATACATTCTAGGCTGTCAAATCCTTTGTGTATTTGATTTATATTTAATAATAACTTTCCTTACTGCCCAAAAATATTAGAGGTTTAACCTTCATTTATATTTATATACAGTAAAAGTCATCCTTACTAAATTCTGAGGAGATACTAAGGTAAGTCTTAAAATTAAGAAAACTTTGGGGGGTGCCTGGGTTGCTCATTCGGTTGGACATCTGACTCTTGATTTTAGTTCAGGTCATGATCTGGGGGTCCTTGATACCAAGTCCTGCCTCAGGCTGTGCACTCAGCGGGGTGTCTGCTCTCCATCGGGTCTCTGCTCGTGTTCTCTTTCTCTCTAAAATAAATCAATAAATCTTTTTAAAAATAAATAAATTTAAAAAATAAAAATAAATTAAGAAAACTTCGGGTATTGGCTTTATACATTATAAATAGCTACAGTAATGGTTTTTCAAATTATTAGAGAAATGGTAATTCTAAGTACAAATTCTTTCTCTCTCTGCCCTGGTAGGATTTTGAACATGGTGACTAGGCAAGGGGCACTTTGGGCTAATACTCTAGGTTCTCTAGGTAAGTAGAGATCTCACTTAATAAATCATTAATGCAACAAAAGAATGTGTATGTATCATGAACAATTTGGTCAACCAAAGTTCTGGCCCTAGGATATTAAACATTTTATTTAAATCTACTCTGATGAGTAGTGTAGGCAATACTTAGGAAAAGACCATGAACAACATAAAGTAATTCCAGATGTTAAAGCCTTTTCTCAATGTTTTAAGTCTTTTTAAATATTATATACTCCCCTGTCCAAGCAAGATACCAAATCATGTTTTAAGTAGATATGAAATCCAGGTAACTTAGATCTAAGTCAAGTGCCTCTTTCTGTTAAGAAAGGTTCAGGGTCCTATAGTAAGGTACGGTAGATTAATTCATCCCTCTTGCTCTAGTTTCCTAATAGCCCATTCAGCATTCTATTTACTTCAGTAGATTTCCCAGACCCAATTTCCAGAGTTATAATAGGACCTTTGTAGATATTGAAAACATTTGTTGTTCTAAGCAAAGGGTAAGTTAGTAGGACTTAGGACCAAATTCTTTCATATTATGTTGTTTATAAATGATTGACTCTTTTGGTTACTCATAGCTTATAATAAATGTACCAGTGGTATTTATACTGTAACAGCCAAGAATGTCTTTGTAACTTAGTTGAAAGTCTGAAAATCTTTTAATTGTGGCAGATTAACTAAAGGAAAATGTAAGCATCTCATTGAAAAAAATAGAAAAGGCATCTGTTGTGAAAGAATAATACCCTAGCTTTGTCATGGGATTTGGAAGCAGTACATTTTCACACCATGAAGTCAAATTGACATTTGAGATTCTAGGAAATGACTGCTTCAATGTGCTGCTCGTATACAGTCACCCTTCTTTGTTTCTGTTTGGTTGCTTATGTAACTAGAGTAATCTGCCATCCTGGTGTGCCCAGGGGACTGTCTTTGTTTTAGCATTGCAAATCTCATGTTCCAGGAACCTCTCTTCCCGAGTGAACTGGGATGCTGACCAATTACCTTGTGTGTTCCTAGCATCATATGATCAATCACAGTGTTTTATTCAAGTTCAGTTTCAGTTAAAGAAGTTGAAATGGCAAGAAGAGCCTTTACAGAAGTATAAGAATATCACAACAGAGGTGTTGTAAGGCAGAGTTTGGTGTAATATTGAAGGGTCAAATAACGGCATAATTTTGAGAAATGATAAAAGGATTAATAGGAATCTTTACAGGTATAGGAGAAAGGTAGTTTGGGGGATGATTTTGTTACAACTATATCGTGCTAGTGTTAATAGTTTTTTTACATGTGAGGGAACCAAACCTCAAATTTTTTTAAGTTAACATCTTTGTTACAATAGAAATGCGTGTGTCTTCATTTCTAAATCCAAAGTATATAGCTGTTATGAATAAGATATAAGTGAACATTAAAAATATTTTTCCTGGGAGTCCCCAGCGGGACTTTTTATTAGTAGCTACTATTCTTGTTGCTTCTGAAGCTTTCCACAGAATTTCTTAGCATATCCCCAGTTGTACACACATGTGCCTGCTTTTACATGCTAGTGATATGGTTTTTCCTGCTTTTTCTTTGGAGTGTGTAGTATTCCAGTATATGGAAAGTCCATTTCTTGGTCTATACCCTTTGATGGGCATTTGATTTGGTGCCAGGCTTTTGCAATTACAAATAGTGTTCCAGTAGTCATTCTTTATATATCTTTGAATGCTTGTAGAATGTCTATAAGATATGTTTATCTAAACATAATTGCTATACTGACTTTTAATAACTTTTTTATTACTGATCAGTTCCATTTCCCCTTTAGCTTTGCTCTATAGTGCATTTGGTGTCATCATTGAGAAAACACGAGGTGCAGAAGATGACCTTAACACAGTAGCAGCTGGAACCATGACAGGCATGTTGTATAAATGTACAGGTAGGTACTACTGAGTTAAGAGGAGCTCTCAGTAGTTTTAAAACTAAGTAGCCACAGTTTTCAAAGGATACTTGACACATTTTTTGCAGTATAATGGAGAGCTGAACAAAACTCCTGGTTGTTTTGTGTTTTGTTTTTTTTTAAGATTTTATTTATTCATGAGAGGCAGAGACACAGGCAGAGGAAGAAGCAGGCTCCATGCAGGGAGCCCGATGTGGGGCTAGATCCTGGGACTCTAGGATCACACCCTGGGCCAAAGGCAAGTGCTAAACTGCTGAACCACCTAGAGATCCCCTGGGTTTGGGTTTTTATTTGGTTTTTTATTAAGTGTACATTCAGTAATGTTAAGTGTATTTACATTATTGTGGAATATCACCACCATCTAACTCCAGAACATCTCTTCATCTTGAAAACTAAAACTGTGTATCCATTAAACAATTTTCCCCTTCCTTTTTATTTTCTAACTATGAATTTAAACTCTTAGGTACTTTAGGGTACCTCATATAGGCAGAATCATACAATATTTGTCTTCTTATGACTGGCCTGTTTCATTTAGCATACTATTCTCAAGTTCATGTTGTAGCATGTTTCAGAATTTCCTTTTCAAGGCTGAATAAAAACTCCCTTGTACATATCTACATTTTATTTATCCATTCATCTGTCAGTGGATATTTGGATTGCTTCCACCTTTGACTACTTGAATAATGCTCCTGTGAACATGGGTGAACTAAATACCTTTCAACTTTGAAAAAATAAACAGAACCTTAAGAGTTGAACCAAAATGACCTGACTGGAGATCAAATACCAAATTCTCCTCTAAGATGGAAAAGAAATTAACATTCACTGCATTATGATTATGCCCTCAGCTATAAGCACTTAATGTAACTTACTTAAAACTGTGAAGTCATCATCATCACACCCCAATCTTATAGATGAATGCAGTATTAAGAGGACTTTTCAAAAGGTCACATAACTGGTGATAGGCCCAAATTTTTCATCACATTTCTGCTTGAAATAGCTTAAACTACATATGTACTCTACTTATACCTCTGAAAATTACTTCTGTTTCATTGTTTTACTATGCATTAGAAATGATTAATGGAGTAATTTTGTTTTTTGGAAATTCCTCCACCACAAATATCAGGTAGCACTTTTGCTTCATTTTTAATAGAAGAAAGAAAAGCTTCAGTGGGATCATGAAATCCAAGATCAGGAAATCTGATATATCATTTCCTGATATATCTGAGAGTGAGAGGGGTTTTTTTCCTATATTGAAAATGGATTAGGGGTTCCTGGGTATTCAGTTGGTTGAGCATCCTACTCTTGGTTTTGGCTCAGGTCGTGATTTCAGTGTTATGTGATCAAGCCCACCACCCCTCTCTCTTCCTTCAAAATAAATAAATTTGTAAATCTTTTTAAAAAAGAGAAGAAAATGGATCATATTTGGAATTTTATTCCTAAGAGTTCACAGTATTTCTTGCACCACATGCACATGTATGTACTCACCTAAACAGAGCTCCAGGTAGATTGAGACAATAAATTCCTTTTATGTCTATGAAGATGTTACCTTAGCTAGAAAAACTTTCTTAAAAAATCTAAAAATACTTCAAGTTGAAGATCTTTAGGATCAGACAAAAGAATTTAAAACTTTAATTGGCAGCACAAGGGTGCATTCAGCAAGAGTTTACTTGGCCCAACCTGTGTTTACAAAAGATCAAATTAATATTTAAAAAACAAGAGATTTCACATAGAAATCTGGAATTCCAGCTTCTTTTGAATAAATGGAAGACAAAAAGCTTACATTATTCAAGTTGACATATGGCTAGGGCTGAGTGGGAGCTGTTTCTGTACCAGTACATGGGCACTAAAGCTCCAGTTCAAAGAATACATTGGGGGTTGGAAAGTCCCGGTCTTCTTATTCAGGCAGGGTAAGCCACTGTGGCATTTCCCAACCTGAGGGCAGGCTTGAATATAAGAATGTACTGAATTATTCATCTTAGAACATATTATACATATTTAAAAGGGAAAGGAAAAGGCTGAATTCTTGATTTTGGAGGAAATGGGAGCCTAGCTTTCTGTGTCAAGGACTTCCTTGCAGTAATAGCATTTATGACACAGGCTGAGACACCTCCTGCATAAATTATAAAAGAGAAAGGTCTTGGTTCAGAAGAGAAGCAAAAAAAGAATATCCATAATTCTATGTCAGGTGACTGCAGATTTCATTTTCCATTACAGTGTGAAACATAGAGGAAGTTAATCTGCTGACCAAGAATTCCAACGTTGGCTCTTAGTTTCTGGCTGAACATTTTAAATTTAGCTCAACATATTGAAATCAGTCTACAGAGGAGTCTTGTTGATTTCTGGTTTAGAATGAATTTAGTAAGTACAGAATTACAAATTTTGTGTGATAGGAATACAAATACAACTTCTAGATTCAGGGATTTGGAAAAGAGTTAAGGCACTCTTGGTCTAGAGCCAGCATAGACTCTTAAGGACAGAAGTTTACATTTAGGGAATAGCTGATTCTTGCTGACATAAAACATTTCCAACCCCCAATGTATTCTTCGACAACAGAAATGAAAATTAGAAAGGTTAAAGTAGTATAACTCAACTTAGGTATGGAGCTCCTTTAGTGGAAAGAAAACTCATGAGGAAAAACACATGAGAAAATGGGTAGTTATCAAACTAAAAGCTTAGAGGCTAATTTAAATGAATAATTCTCTTGAGTGATTTTAGTTCACATCTGTTTAATGAATTTATGTAAATATTTTTCAAAGGGTATGAAATGTCATTATTAGATTTTCTATGGCATATGAAAATCTGTTTAATAGTGATCCATATTGGGGCGCCTGGATGGCTCAGTCCATTAGATGTCTGCCTTAGGCTCAGTCGTGATCTCAGGGTCTTGGGATTGAGCTTCCTGTTAGACTCCTTGCTCAGCAAGGATCTGCTTCTCCCTCTGCCCTTCCCCCTTGCTCGTGCTCTCTCTCTCTCTCAAATAAGTAAATAAAACCTTGGAAAAAAAATATTGACCAGTATTCTACCAGAACAGGAACAGCTGTAGTTTTGCTATTGTTCATAAGCTTAGGACTAATGTTTAAAAGGCTTGGTCACTTATCTGAAATCAGGAACAAGGCATCAGAGACTAAAAGATATGGGCACCCCTTTTTCCCCTCACAAAAAATCCCTGACCTGTTCATTCTATGCCTTCCATAAGATTGTATTAGAGAAGCAGACTAAATAAAATTAAAGGATATTCAAATACATTTCTTCATATTAAGCAAATATTATCAGGGTTATTGTTAAAAGGGGTACTTTTATCAATGAGTGCCAAGCCTTCAAAATTAAACTTTGAAGATTGTATTAGAGAAGCAAACTAAATAAAATCAAAGGATATTCAAATACATTTCTTCATATTAAGCAAATATTATCAGGGTTATTGTTAAAAGAGGTACTTTTATCAATGAGTGCCAGGCCTAACAAAATTAAACAAAGACTTTCTTGATGACTTCTATTAGTGGCAGCAATATTCTTCCAGTAAATTAAAATACACATATATAATAGGCAGAGGGTTAGCTGCTGTAATATACAGAACATTTTGACAGATCACTTAAACCAACAGTCCAATAAAAAAACAGAGTAAGGATTGACAGCGCTTCAGGGAAAAATACAAACCACTAACCAATAGAAGCTATTCAGTGTCCCAAGCAACCAGGGCAAAGCAAAATAAAACATTAATATTTTTCACCAACTGCCTTTAAAAAAAGTGATGACAGGTAACTAACTGATGGTCACCATAGGGGAGTTGGGTGGGCGGATGCGTTGAAATAGGAGTAAGGAGTGCACTTGTGATGAGCATCAGGTGACTAAAATAAAAACTTAAAGTGATGGTATTGGCAAGGGAAGCAAACAACTGGCATTAGTTATTAGTAATTTGAATATGTAGATCCTTTGCTGAAGTAATCTTTCAGCAATTTATCCTCCAGCAAACTAAGGCATACACACAAAACTATATGCACCAAGGTTTAAGACTGGCTTCAAGGAGAGGGCATATTTGAACAAAGATGAGGGAGCATGTGAGATGGCTGTCTGGAAGGAGTGATTTAGGTAAAGGCTAACAACAAAGTCCCATGGGGATTAAAAGGGGGGCGGGGGAGCGGGGTGGAGAGCAGTAGACTCTGGAGTTATCTATCGTAAAAGTGGCAAGGGACTAAATCATATAGAAAATAGAGCAGCTTCGCAGGCCACTGAAAGAATCTGACTTCACTGGACTTTGATTCTTATATTCTAAATATTAGCATTTCCATTTACTTACAAGCCTTAAATTGTTGATCATAATTATCAGGTAAACTTTCACTGTTCTGGGTCCAGAGTTTTCAAGGGAGATGTTAAGTCAGTGTTGATAAACCCTCTAAAACTTGCCTAAGATTCTCAAAGGGGACTGGGCTACCATACCACCACAGGAAAGCAACCTCCAAAATGACTAAGAATCTGATGAGAAGAAAAAAAAAAAGTCCTAAAAAGATAGTAGTGTGGGGAGTCAAAAACTACTGAGAAAATTTAATAAGTGTAGTCTTGCACAAGAGAACTGGGATTGCTGGGGAGGGACTGGTGGTGCTTGGGAGGGACTCCCTCACCATGGGAAGCCCTAAAGGCAGCTGCTCTGCTGCTAAGAATCACACATATTGCTTCCACTCTGTAACAGAGAAAGTGAAGGGGGGGGGGGCAGGAAACAGCATCTTGTATGTTCCAGTTGCTATTGATAACCCACCTTTTCTCTCACCATCCCCTCATGTCATCATCCATGAACTTCTATACCTACTTCTATACTATAAAGTATTTTTCATTGACCATTTTGACTTTAGACTTCTACCTTCAATCTGTCTTATCACTATTTCTGGCTTAATCTTCAAGTATGGTACTAATTCTAATACTCCCTGTCCAAAAACTTTTGATGATGACATATTGCTTTTCAACTTACATTTCTCATCCTAGCCTTCCATGCTCTAATCCTAGCCTACATTTTCAGACTTTTCCCACACCTTCCTTGCATATATCATATGACCAAACACATAAATTTGAAATCCAGTCCTTCTATAAGGCCTAGATCAACTGTTATTACCCCTTTCAATAGATTTATTTATTTATCTATCTATCCTGGAGGCAGTTAAATGTGGTGTAAAAAACAAAGGGCTTTGGAGTCAGACTGGGTTTGACTTGACTAGCATTAGATCCCTAAACAGCTACATGTGCAGAGAAGAACTTGTCTCAATTTGTTACACAAGGGTATATTCCCTTCACAGACTTGTAAATAAGATAACTTATATAAAGTAAGTTACTTACATCCCACCATAAGCACATTTTATGTAATTTTTATAAGGCTTAACAGTTTTCTTGGTAGGAAGTCAGTAGATAAAAAGATTGAAAAATCGAGAACTAGCAAAGTAGTTGTGTTATTTAGAAACATGAAGGTAAAAAGCAAAGAATGAAATGGTTGCCTTTGGGAACTAGGAATTAAGGTGAAGATAGTGTGTGTACTACATTGTTCATCACTAAAATCTTGGTACTATTTTGACTTGAAATTTTTCATATGGACTACTTAAAATTTAAAGTGAGCAAAAACCTATGTATCAATTAGGCATTAGAAGAGAGGAGTGAGGAGTTACTATTTAATGGGTACATAGTTTCAGTTTGCAAGATGAAAAATGTTCTCTGGAGATGGATGGAGGTGATAGTAGCATGATGCCTTTATACTTAATGCTACTATACTGTATTGTCAAAAATGATAAAAAAATTTTTTATAGTATTTAGTAGTAGCCATGTCAGTGTTGTAGGTAAGGCTGGAGGGGCCAGCATCATCTGCTGGCCAGATGCCTATCCACTATCTGGAGGCTGAGAATGTTTTATATTTTTAAAAATGGTTGACCCTTGAACAACATGAAGTTTAACTGCATGGGTCAACTTATATATAATTTTTCTTCAATCAGTACAGTACTGATTTTGTATTTTCTCTTACGATTTTCTTAGTGATCCTTTCTGCTTCATTCTAAGAATACAATATATAATACAATACATACAAGGTACGAAATATGTGTTTATCAACTCTATGTTTTCAGTAAGGCTTCCGGTCAACAGTAGGCTATTAGTAAACTTTTTGGAGAGTCAGAAGTTGTACATGGATTTTTGACTGTGCAGGAGGTGGGGTGGCATCCTGTAAGTAACCCCACTCACTGTTCAAGGGTCAACTGTAATTACATTTCAAGTGGTTATGTAAATACCTACATAATAGCTTTTGGGACCTGAAAGTCTAAAATATTTACTTCTGGCCATTCTAAGAAAAATTTGCTGGTTCCCCAGCTCTAAAGTAATTGTCAGTTCAGTGTATTAGCTCTGCCACTGTCCAGCTCTATACCCCACAAACAAGGTACTTTAATATTCTGGGCCTCATCTTCCTATGATCAGAAGATTTGCCCTTTCTGGCAAATGTGTAAGGACCAAAAGATAGAAGGTAAAACTGAAACACGTGTCTGGTGTTTGTTTTCCTTTATAGAGATTGACCATTGACCTTATTTGGTTACTGTGTTCAAAGCAAGAATATTTGCTATCAACTTCCTGTGCTTAGTTGGGCAGAAGTTCTTTACAGAAAGTCTAAAGCCAAGGCCTTCAAACGTTTAATAGAATCAGTTAGAAAATGCTGGAATTAATGGAAAGTTACAACTAAAACCTGGCTTGGTATGTGATAAGAGGCTACCCTTAAATCAGGATTAGCTGTGCTTAGTAAATCAAGCACTGCCAATGTTTAGTGTCTGCTTGCTGCAAATAACTGTTGTCCAACCTTCAAAGAAGTGACTTGTTTGAATTGTTTGTTTCATTTTGGTCAGAAAGTAGAAAGCTTTCTAGGAGACAAATTGTTGTTAAGGGACACTTAAAATGCCACTGGTGTCCCAAAAATCTGAGTCTTGCAATTCTGTTTCATTGTTACCCCTAGTGCACCTGCCCAAGGAGGCTTGTTATTTGATAGCTGAGAACTAATAGGAAGGAGTCTTTGAAAAAAGTGGCTAAGGAGAAACCATGTTCTTAGGCACACTCAAAGCAAAGGGCCTAGTGTAAGGAACAGTTTGCCGGCATTTCCAGACCAGTGTGCAGAGTTCAGAGCTCTGTAGATCCAGGGGAGTTCATCTGAAGTTGAATGTTTGGTCCCAGGAAAACATCTGCAAATGTAGTGTGCTTCCAGGTACCTGCCCTCCATCACTTTTCTGCTAATAAACAGGAGTGAGGCCACCTTTCTTTTGTTTTTTTGTTGAGTCAGAATGGAGTACTGTATGTTTGTAACCTGCTTGAAAGAGCCCTCATTATACTCAGTTTAGATCTAAAGCAGCATGTTGATGCTGTTGCAAGTAGTAGTTATTCTCCTGTACTTCATAGTTTGTTTTTTTCCTCTTAGTAATTTGGTCTAACTATAATTCACCTTTAGTCCCTAGAACTTTGTTGATTTACTAAAGACATGATAGGTTAACTTATTATTGGGCAGACTGTTTTAACTAAGGTTGAATTTTTCATCCGCATTGGATACAGTTGCAAAGTCAACTGCTATACTTAGTCTAAATGTAGCAAGATGATACAGAGATGATATGGGCTTCAAGGAGAAATCTTCCATTGAATTTTTTTCTGATTCCTGCTTCCCACATATTTGATGATGTTTTTAAGTGATGCCTGCAGTTTCTGTTTCAGTCTGTTTGAGAGAGATAATTAGGGCACTTCATGGTGAAAACCTACGCAGGTCGGCTATCAGACCTCTTCAGACCAGAGAGGCTCCTGGAGGGGGTGGCTTTTTAATCAGCTGAAGCCATCTGGCAGGACAGGACATTCATTGCAGAAATGGTAGCCTGAAGTGTTCTAACTTGGCAGTGTTACTGAATTTCACAGAATTTCCTGGTTTGTAGCCAAAGGACCTCTGGTAAGGTAGTCACTAGACCACAGCTCCATTCCAACTTTGCCTTCCTAACAAATACGTAACTTGGAATGACTATTCCATAGGTATAGACTCCCTGAGGTTTATGGTATCTACTCGTTTGTGAAACCATAAGAAGATTGAGTTATTTCCTAAAAGCTTATTTGGGTACCCCTTAGTCCTCTTGGTAGACTCCGGGGATCATTTTCAGGTAACTGATTAAAACATTTTTGTTTTTACGTTTCAGGTGAAATATATATTGCTACTTGTTTTTCACATGAAAAACTTGTTCAAGGTTTAATCTTTCAGTGTTTTTCAGTGAGGATGATGAAGCTGTGTGCCTTGTTTCTCATTAGTTATACTAGATTGGCAGATGTGTCAGTGTAGGAATGGACAGGGAGGAGGGTGGGGACAGGTGGTCCTTTATCAGCACTTAACACAAAAATTTGATTATAGCTATCTTATCACCACTACTTCTTGAGTCTTCAGAGTTAATAGAGGACCTGTCCGGAGTCCAAAGGTTAATATTGTTTCCAAAGAGGGTGTCACCTTGTTTATATTATAGCCTTGAATCAATTTGCAGTGCCTCTGAGGTCCTAAACAGTAGGACTGGCAGGAAATTATTCATCTGTTTGGGACTTCAATAACATGCATAAGATCTTGTCTGAAGTATTGTAGGAACAAGTGAGATGGAGAAAAATCAAGAAATTATTCATGCTCATCTTAGCTATAAATTATGAAATTAAAGGCGAAAAGATTGTGACTGAGAATACAATATATGTATTAAACAAGTGATTTAAGGGAATCTCTTGAACCTCTCTTGGTTTATTGTATTATTTTTAGGACTTAATCTATTTGAGGTGGAATATTGATAAACATGAATTATGTCTCAATTTCATGATAATGTTACTTAATCTTTTGATGCTAGGACACTATTCAATACGAGGCTGTTTCTCCCCCTCCTCTTTTCCAGGTGGTCTACGAGGGGTAGCACGAGGTGGGCTAGCAGGACTAACGCTTACCAGCCTCTATGCACTATATAACAACTGGGAGCACATGAAAGGCTCCTTACTCCAACAGTCACTCTGAAGATTTCGCCAACTTATGAGTGGAGGACACTTTAGTAGTCATCCAGATCAATTTATATGTCAGTCTGGAGTTGCTCTCTCTTCCTACAATTAGTTTGAAAAATTGGAGATTCCAGTTTGCTGTGGTAAAGATCATGTATGGTTGACCAGGACTGGCATCCTGCTAGCCAGAGTGGAAGCCCAAACTCCTCTGGTGGCTGAGTAATGTGGTTCTTCCCTACCCTCTGAACTGAAAAACTACTTACAGGATTCAGGTCATGATTGTTGTCTATACCGTATCCCCACATTTATTTAATGATCTGAAACTGTAATGTTGCCTTGTATTTCCAATAAAGGGTGAAATTAGAACCGAAGTGTAAACACAGTGTCTCTATTTAAAAGCATTTTTCTGGATATAAAGTGAAAATTACTCTTAGCATTTTTGTCTGCCCCAACTAGGCCAACTCATTTTCTTGGTTGTGTTGAAATAAAGGGTTACTTGGCATCATTAACATCTAGGTTACAAATTTTCTTCAATAGAATTGACACTAAACCTCAGGATACTTGATATAAACCATCATGCTAAATTCTCTGCTCACTAAGTCACCTCCCTATGGAGGATAATTACAGGATAGAAACAAGCTACAGGGTTTAAGGAAGCCTTGGGAAAGCTAAAGGTGAGGGCAAGTTATTTGTTTTCTCACCTATGAAATGAAATTAAATAAAACTGCACTGCAGGTCACACATATACATAATACATACTAAAACAACTGGTGTTTATTATGAAGGGAAAGGGTAAAGTAGGGCCTTCCTGCATGCACCCAGTAAGGACTCAGAGAGAGAGGAAAGCACTGAACCTTACCTGAAGGCCTCTAGTTTTTTTAAAAAGAGAGTTTAATATATTTCATAAAAATTAAAAGAGCAGATCTGAAGTCTGCAGGAAAAGACTCAAAATGAAACTGGTAATATACCTAGCTTTTGCTATATTAAGATTCATAAGATACACTTGGTATTTAAGTGAATATAAAAGTTCTCAGCTGTACTCCTACCCAAAGGTCACTGTGGTAGAACAGTCTGTGATAAGGCAGTTTTAGATACACACAACTATGCCTGTTTGTGCTTTTAATGAAGGGAGGTACAAAATGCTTCCACACAAAAGAATGTTTTACATACTTATTAGCATGATGATGAATGTAAAATTAGGAACACATCGTTAAACCTCAAAACTACAAAGTTTCCTGCAACATAAGATAATGGAAAAGGCTCCTTAAATTTTTACCTGCCACCTTTATTATTAAAGTTCTAAGTGGTATTGGGGGAGGAGCGACGACCAAAAAACAGGTTCTTTTCAGCTGTGTTCAAGAAGTCAAATGAAGCTGTATGGCAAGGACTGTGGGACTGTGAAGTTTCTCCAAAAGGGCTTTTAGATGACCACATCACAAACTTCAAAAGTATTAATAACATACAGGAAAGCTGAATTTAAAACTTGTCTGAAAGCCCAGAAAGCAGCTAAGATATCTCACCTTTGAGAATTTAAAAACATTATAAATTGCATTTCCTACAGAGATACTTTTTAAAGCATGGACGGGACTTTTAAGGATACTGGGAAAACATCAAAGTTTTCATAAAGCTTCAGTAAACACCCCAAGGCACAAGTGTTCAAAACGGCCTATTCACTAAAATGTCACTGCATTCTACTTCCAAAGGTGTAGGTACGTTATGCTTGCAGTGAGAACATTTCATTTATTCCTAATTAAAAGCACCAGGTGTCAGGCTCAGCTTCCCTTTACACAGGATGCACCAATAACCCTTAGGATAGCTAACAGTTCAAATACTAAGTTTCCAACATGTCTTGCCTTTCGTTCTTTGATTGATTACTCAGCAGGAGGGCTCTTTTACCTGTGTTCAGAATATTATGAAAGTGGCTAAGACTACCCTGGATATAATATTGAAACAATATGGAGCTCTTCTAAAAGCTCATTAGATACTTTAATAACATTTAGATAACAGACCAAATTTGCAGTAGCTGAATCTCTTTCAAAAGAAGAAAAATAATGTAGAATCTAACATGTAAGTTAAAATGTTTTGTTATAATCAATGTCAAAAATTGCCAAGATTGTTAATACATGTTGTGGTAAGAAAAAAAAATCACTATGTTGGCAAGGTTAACTATTTGTGTGAAATACACTATAGATTAATTAAACAGAAGAATCATTATTTCCACCACCAATGGAAGAAAATCCACAGCACGGGGAGCATCTAAAGGAGGACAATCAAAAGATTAGAGAAGCTTGCTAGCTTTCAAATATATCAACACACTTTGATTACAGAACTATTTCATTTTTAAAACTACAGTGTTTTAATGTACTTCTAGTAACAATTCAATCTAAGGAGCTGTAGAGGCTTATGAAAAAGACCTATCCACCAAGATGCTGTGTTTGTTTCTAGTGTAGGGCTGAGTTAATACTTTTGTAAGAAGGAACTGAAATCACCTCAGCATCAACAGTCTTTTTCTCTTATGCAGTAACTTATAATTCGATGACTTATTTCTCTTCACTAGCTCAACTAGGCAGGAAAGGAACTAAGCTGGTCAGACCCAGAAACAATGATTTGGCAAGCTGCACAGTCACTCGGCCCATGGATATGGGATAATTTGCAGAAAAGTTGCTTGACTTGGGTTCCATTCCTTCACATCTGTAAAGAAACGTCCACAGATTAGAGTCCCTTCACTATAGGATAAAAGCAAATCTCCCCCGCCTTAAAGCTCATACTTGTTTCTCAAGCTAATAGAATCCACAACAGACTCTGAAAATTCCCGACAGTTATATCATCTTAAAAGGTCACTTTCAAGTATGTCCTAGTTATTTTATAAAGCAAGTTCAAGTGAAAATACCTGAAACTGTTACAATCCCCCAGCCATCATCACTTGCCTAGCACACACACCATTAACAGGACTATAGTTCAGTGAGCCAAGTGTGAATTCATATAGAAGACAAAACATAAAAAATTTAAAAAAAAGGGATCCCTGGGTGGCGCAGCGGTTTGGCGCCTGCCTTTGGCCCAGGGCGCGATCCTGGAGACCCGGGATCGAATCCCACATCAGGCTCCCGGCGCATGGAGCCTGCTTCTCCCTCTGCCTGTGTCTCTGCCTCTCTCTCTTTCTCTCTGTATGACTATCATAAATAAATAAAATTTAAAAAAAAAAAAAAAAAAAAACCACATTGACAAGCTGGAAATCTAATTTTTTTTTTTTTTTTTTTACACTAGAGACATGTACACACCTGTAGAGGAGTTCGATACAACCACTTTTCTTTGTCTACTTTAAGCTGCATACAGGCAAAGAGGTCACAAACTGCTGGGAGGCCATAACGGTCTTGGGGAAAGTTACATTCCTCCTGTAGCGGTGAGTTAAGTAATACTTCCTGCAAGAAGACAAAAGCGGTGGGTTGCTACATGACAACTGGGAGGCAAGACACCAACTTAACTCATCTGCCCAACAGTGTAGTGTCTCTAAAGAATGCGTACATGTTGGCCATTCTCTCAAATAAGAGAAAAGGTAAAATTGTTTATTAATCTTTCCCAAAAACAACCACTAAAACTAAGGTGGTGTTGTTTTTCTTTCCTGCAGGATGGGGCCTGAAAGCCTGGAAAATGTACAAAAATTTCAATCTGAATCAGATGTTCCAGCAAGATTAATATGCCAAATAACATTTAACATATTTCAGGATCTGGCCCATCTGCAAGATTTGGGATTAAGAAAGTATAAATCTACTAAGTATAGTTCAGATGTCTGTGCTCACCTTGGCCTTCTTTCGAAGGAGCCACTTGTCTTCTCCTGAGGATAACTGGCTGAGGTTTCCCATCTGCTTTCCTGGCAAGACCCAGTCAGCTGTATTAAAAGGATGGCAGAAAGTGGCCACTGGGTTCATAGGCTTTTGCTTGCTAGCTCTGTCTTCAGTACCAGGCATTTCCTTGGGACAACCTTCTTTGCATGAGGGTGTGATGAGCCACTCTGACAAAGGGCTGTTCCTTATGACTTGGAAGGAATCAGCAATTCTAGAAGGAGCCACTGCCTTTGACATCTTAGCTTGTTGTGCTGCCTCTTTTCTGGAAGGACAGAGCCACACACTCAGGGAATCTATACACTTCTCAGACTCAGGATTTGGTTCCACAGGCATACCATTTTTGTCTTTTCCTTCTTTCTTCAGAAGCCATTTACACAGAGCTTCCTTCTCACAGTTCTCATCACACACACACTCTGCAAAGCTCGTACAGGGCTCATTGGCTTTGCACACCTCCTCCACTTTATATGGGTCCTGATGATTCTGGACAAGCCAATCCTCATTAATCATGCTGGGAATGGACAAGGGTTTCTTGGCCTCTAAGTGGTCGTTCAGGCACTTCAGATTGCCCAGGTTTTCAATCTCCACACCCTTGGGCTGGTTGCCCCGACAATTGGTACAGGAATCGGGCTTGACAAGCCAATCATTCACACTGTATGGCTCCTGGAACACCTGCAACAGGAGCTTAAACTTCCCACTGTTTTCACAGCTGCCATTCCCAGGCTTCTCCAGCTTATGGGATTCCTGAGGAGTCACCAGCCAATCAGAAAGGTCCATCTCGTCCTGCTCAAGAAGGTCCAGATCTCCAATCTTTTCAATTTCAACAGAGTACGAACTGGTAGTAGAATGGCTATTACACTTCTGGTAAGTTGGTTTTTCGGGAACCTCTTGTTGCTGACTCTGGTGGAGCCAGTTTTCTAAGCCCTTTAGGTTGCCCCAGACTTTACCGAAGAAATTGCAGGCTCTGGCAGAAGTCTACACAAGAAGTATACAGTATTAGTCCATAGAACATTATGGCTGCTTTGGGGTTCAATGATAAGAATTCATTTATTTACACTCCCTAGAGTTTCTAAATTTAAGTATATAAGGCCAAGGGAAGGATTTTCTGTTGGGATATTAAAATACGTACTGAATAACCAACAATTTTCTGCAGTTTTAAAAAAACTTAAAAATACTAAAGACAAGCTTTTGTAGCCTAATTGATAGAAAAGAGGCTGGTAGTTCTACATTCAGCCTTCATAAACAAAGACAAAAATGAACAAAGGATATGATTAGGCAAGTCATCCAAGAAGGCTAATTAACCTAAAAAATATTCAACCTCCATAATCAAACTTCAAAACAAAAGTAAAATTGTTCTTTGTATCAAATTCAGAGGAAAAAAAACTTATAAATGATTGCCACTATTTGAGAAGTTTCAGGGAAAGATACACCCTCAATATTCTGCCAAATATTCTGAATATAAATTGGTATAAACTTCCTAGAAAGCCAAACTGACGATATGTATCAAAAGTCTTAAAGGGTATGCAGAATTATAATCTAGAAATCAATTTCTAGGATTTTACTGCTAAGGAATTAACGTGCACACACTAACTCCTGGCTGTTTAGGGGAACTGTGTTCATACCCAGAAAAACTGGAATTTCAATTATAGCCAATCAATGAAATATTATATAGTATTACAGATTCTATGGAAGAAATTAAATGAAAGAGAAATATATTTATGCTCTACTTAGAAAAAAAATTGCTAGTCAAAACAGGATTTACAGAATCATGTTTATGAAGTTTATGTATGCATACAAAAATGGAAGTATGTAAGTAAGAACATTAGTTAGCTCTGCATGTTGGGGTTCTAGGTTTGTATTTCTTTATAGTTCTCTGTTTTCTAAACTATCTAGAATAAAGAGGCATCACTGGTGTAATAAAGTTGCAAAAATATTTTCAGCCTAATAGCAAAAACTAATGACATAAACTAAAACCATCTACTACTCCATCTACCTCAGAAACAATAAGGCAGCAACATACCTGACTATTCTCCAAGGTCTGCTTTTGGGTGAGCCAGTCCTGGAGGTTGGTGCTGGGTATGTAAGGAGCCTGTCGAACACTGGCAGGTTTGCTTCCAAGGAGCCATTCGCTGAGAGAGACAGCGGTAGTGCTGGATGCTGACTTCTGCTAATTACATAATATTCTGCTGCTTAACAAGGCAATGCCAAATGCCATAGAAAGTTCACCCGTAAAGCAAGAGACCCAAGCTTTCTAATTTCACTGACCCTGCACAATTCACATGACTTCCCTAAGCCTCCATCTTCACAATTATAAAATAAGAAGTATAGCTCATCTCCAGGGTTGCTTTCAACTCAAAACATCTAGCACTCTATATTCACATTGCCTTAAGAATTATGAGAAGGAAAAATAAAAAAATAAAAAAAAAAAAAAAAAAAGAATTATGAGAAGGTTGCCAAAGAGCTACCCCCAGAGAGCTAATGATAATGTCCTATGAGCTAGTTGGTAACAATCACTTTCTCTCTTAATACCCATAAAATCTCTAAATTTCTGACATTCAGTCTCAAAGGGAGTGTTTAATTGCATAAATTAACTCATTCCACTGCTGCCATTTTGCAAAAAAAATAGTAGCAAACAAAACAAACCAAACAAACAAACAAACAAAAACCAAAGTGATTTAGTCAAAACCCAAAAGAGGGAAGCCTGGGTGGCTCAGCGGTTTAGCGCTTGCCTTCGGCCAAGGGCGTGATCCTGGAGTCCCGGGATTGAGTCCCACGTCAGGCTCCCTGCATGGAGCCTGCTTCTCCCTCTGCCTGTGTCTCTGCCCCTCTCTGTCGCTCATTAATAAATAAATAAAATATTTTTTTTAAAAAAACATATAAACCAAGTAATAATTTAGTTACCAAAAACAAAATGACATTTACCTGTTCTGGCAATGGGATATAACCTCTTTTCTCCAGGAAAGACCCAATATTTGATGAATTAGCATGAGCAATAAGATGCTCAGGAATTTGCTATAAAATGAAAGCAAATTAATCATGTTTATTAATGTTATGCTTTCATTCCAAAAAAGTAAAATTGTAATTCCTAAATTTCAAAAATAGCAATGCATTACTATTTTACTAGAATATCCTTTACACTAAATTCAATGCCTACACAAGTAGTTATGAAATCTGAGAATTCTCTACTATATAAATATCATCATAAAAGAGAATTTTTTACCATAACTGGTAGTACTACTGTTTTTAACAAGGCCCAAATCAGATCATGTTTAATTTTTTATCTTAAATACCATTCAACCCATAGACTTTATAAGAACTATGTCAAGGTATCAAGAGAGACAAGATGAATTCAGAAATTATCAGTGAGTCAATACCACATTCCAAGAACTACCAGCCTAATGCTCTATCAGCTTAATCAGAACATGAAATTCTGTAGTTTACCAAATTTTCAAGAAAGCCACTATTCACAGTAAAATATTTTAAGACCATTTGTGAGTCCACAGGTCTGAGAAGTGCACTATGAATTATCTGAGATCAACACTACTCACGATGGTCTTAAGGGATCCAAACGTGGTGATGGCCTGGCGCAGAGCAGTTGTGTCTGCTTCAAACAGTAGGATAGTCGAATCTTCAGGTTTGAGGGTCAAATTGCCCAGTCTGGAGAAAAAATAAACAATATCTGACTACTTTTAAGGAATAACTGTTTTAATCTAAAACAAAAGCCAAATTGTGAATAATCTGAAATGACTGTACTTTTCTAAGGAACTCATCAAAGGTAGAGGACTTCATTATGAACCACCAGGTATAATATTAAGCATATACATAGAGTTAGTATGATCTTATTACTGGAAAACTCAAGTTAAATCCAAGACATACAAGGAGTTACAAAATTGACTTGTTTTTGTTTTTTTTTTTTTTAAAGAATTTTTATTTATTTATTCATAGAGACAGAGAGAGATAGGCAGAGACAGAGGCAGAGGGAGAAGCAGGCTCCACGCAGGGAGCCCGATATGGGACTCGATCCCAAAATTGACTTGTTTTTAAAAATACATCAAAAGTCAAAACAAGTAAAAAATATCTTTACCTCTCCAGGCACACAGACACTTGATTAGCTAGATCTTTGTTTTGGGTGCACTCCAGTTGATGAATAAGACAATTGAACTGGCCCAGTAACTGTAAGAAAAAATGAAACTATCTAGCCACAAGGTTACTAAAAGCACCAAATATATCCAAGTAAACAAACAATACTTGGTACTAAGCTTTTACCTGATCTATATTCATGGTACATTATAGGAAAGACATTCTCTGGAAAACCATACTCAAAACAATTATAGCCTTACAGCCACCTTACCCAGTAGAGCTGTTGGGCCTGCTGCTGAAGTGTCTCCTCTTTAAGCTGATAGATGAGATCTACCTGTTCATACAGCCACACCTCACGGCTTCGGAGGCATTCCAGATGACGGCTTATGCAGCTGTGAATCTGGGCTTTGACCTAGTAAACACATACCTATTAGCTTCACTACTGTTATAAGCCTAAAGAATGGTGAGTTTCTTTTTTTTATTTATTTATTTATTCATGAGAGACAAGAAGAGAGAGAGAGAGGCAGAGACATAGGCAGAGGGAGAAGCAGGCTCCATGCAGGGAGCCCGACGTGGGACTCGATCCGGGGTCTCCAGAATCACACACCCTGGGCTGCAGGCGGCACCAAACCGCTGAGCCACCCGGGCTGCCCTAGAATGGTGAGTTTCTTAAACTTCTGAGGGTCACAAATCCTTTTGATTATCCAATCACATATATGGAACCTCTCTCCAGAAAAATACGTATCATATACTCAAAATTTTGCCTGTAATTTCGGGGTTGCGGGTCCCGGTAGCACACCCATGGAACCACCAAAGGCCCACAGACCCAGTTTAAGAATTTCAGCCACAAAAGCTCTAAATCCTCCTTCCATACCCCATCCATCCAAAGAGGAGCGGGTTTATTTGGGTGGCCTGAAATAATCAAGAAAAAATAAAAGGATATGTAATACTGATCTCCTAAGTTTTTCATATAATTTGAAAACCTATATATAGTCTTACAAATTTGTCAGCGGAGTAAGATAGAAGTATTAACTTAATGGCTAGCTAGCCCTTGTCTCTTTTCTCACTCTATGAATGAGCAAGCCAGTTCCATTAGGCCAATTAAATAAAGAGATGTGCCACTACATGTCAACAGCCAGAAGACCAGTGGGGCAGAGTTTAAGTAAACCTGTAAACTAAATGTTTCTGAAACCAGAAGTAGTGATTCAAAAGAGAACAAATAAAAAAATCCAAAGGAGAGTGCTCATTTCAGCAGCATATATACTAAAAATCCAAAGGACAGAAGTCAAAACACCTATAATTATCCATGAGAATCCTCATGAGAAACTATTTTAAAACAAAATTTTTCTATAATAAAGTTGTATTTCAAAATCATGTAATACTTGGTCTTCCCACTCACCAACAGAATATTAGGCCAAGGGAACAAAGAGATTTCATTTTGACCTGACTCAACAGCTAAAGTGATTTACATTACATGCCACCAACAAAGCCATGCCACAACCAAGTTAAAAGCTGGTAGGGGCCATGATGCAGCACCATCCTTTATGCATCAAGGACACAGCTGAGCAGTAGAATACTCATTCATTTTGTTATTTTTTTATTGATGACAGTGCTTGGCATAGGGACCACAAAGAGGAGCAATTAAAAAATGCATGCTGAACTGAAATCTTTGAGGTGGCACAAGGTTTTCCAGACTCTTCTACCATCTGTTTAATTTCCTTTGGGAATCAAAGGCATCAACATTTCAGGCATACCAAACAAGACATGGGGTGAAACCTGGTTAGCACAGAGAAGCAAAGTCCTTAGCCATGCTCTAACCAGCCCTGTGCTAAAAACCCAGACAAGAGAAGAAAAAAGCGCACATCACACCTCTTGCAAGTTATCTTTAATTTGCTGTTCAGCCCGGAGAACTCCACCAATAGCAAGCTCCAAGTCCCTCCGTGCATCACAACACCTCAAAAGGGGTTCTCTATTACTGGAGCGGCCACTCTGGTCCTGTGAGGTACTCATTCTGCTCACTGTTCCTGTGAGAGGAAAAAAAGAAAAATCTAAATTGCACTGTAATTTCAACCAAAAACCACCTTTCAAACATGCCCCAAATGGTCATTCCAATGAGCTCCCAATTACTAACTTACTTAGATCACTTCCAAAACAGGACCCGGCACATAGTGTACTCTTAATAAATACTGCTTCTTCTTCCCTGCCCACCACTACTGCATTCCTCCATACAATTCTATGCATCTACTTTAGTGATACTTTACATGTAAACAGATTATTCCTAAAAAACAAACAAAAAACCCACTAATTTTCCAGAACTGATAGGGCATATAGCCTCCAGAAAGTTAAAAGAACACTACAGTGTAAGTTTCTGTTTATGAAACACATAAAGTCATAGGGGGCATATGTTCTTGTTTTACAGATTGAGAGGTGAAGACTTAAAAGGTCTAGAAGGATCCATAATCACTCTGAAAAGCAGCTACAAACCGGTAACTTGGTAAACAGTTTAGAACACTGTTTAGATCTAACATTTACCTGGACTGGGCAATGGAAATTTTAAATTATTTTCTCTTTTAGGTAGAACTTTGTTTTTTTAAACTTAGGAAGAATTTAGGAATGGTTTCAGAGCTACGAAGCTCTCAAGAATGTAAATCTAACAAAATAATTTCATAGTATTCTAATATAAGGGAGATGCTCACAGACATTGGTGTGGGAAACTACAAAGTTTTCTAATAATCTTGGGCTTAAAAGAGATAAGAAATAGAAGTGGAAAGAACAGCACACAACCAATGATATACTGAGACTGAGAAGAATGTAAGAAAAACCATGAAACCAAGCTTGATAATAACTGTTGGAAGAGGGACACCTGGGTGGCTCAGTGGTGGAGCATCTGCTTTTGGCTCAGGTCATGATCCTGGAGTCGGAGTCGTGGGATCAAGTTCCATACGGGGCTCCCTGCAAAGAGCCTGCTTCTCCCTCGGCCTGTGTCTCTGTCTCTGTGTATCTCTCATGAATAAATAAAATATTTTTAAAAACACTGGAAGAAGTCTGGTGTCTATCTTGGATAGATCTAGAATCAGAGATGGTTTCTCAACATTTAGAAAAAAAACAGCAATCATGGGATCCCTGGGTGGCGCAGCGGTTTGGCGCCTGCCTTTGGCCCAGGGCGCGATCCTGGAGACCCGGGATCGAATCCCACGTCGGGCTCCCGGTGCATGGAGCCTGCTTCTCCCTCTGCCTATGTCTCTGCCTCTCTCTCTCTGTGACTATCAAAAATAAATAAAAAAAATTAAAAAAAAAAAAAAAACCAGCAATCAATGTAGCTCAGCATGTGTTCACATAGCCCTATGACACCAGAGTTATTTCCTTCTTGGACAGTTTTACTAAACCGGCCATTCAATGCAATCCTGCGGCCACAGTCTATCTGGATGCTCAACACATGATCTGTGACAAGGATATATTCTATCTTTGGGGATAAAGTGAAAATGAGCTAAAAAGAAGTACAACTAAATGGAATCCTAAGATTAGTTTTTACAAACAACTCAAAAAAGTCACAGACTGAAGCCAGTCTGTAAAGTTTTGAGGCATGTTTTCCCTAATTACTCACCTGTTTTCCCTAATTACATGGATAAGAACAGAAAGCAGGTATGACAGTCACAGTTATCAAAGGACTTTGATAAAAACGGATTCTACATACCTGTAAAATGAAAATGTAAATGTTTAAAACCTGAATGGGGGATGACAAAGTGGAAGAGAATAAAGTGTATTTTAAAAGGATGAAGACTGGGGATCCCCGGGTGGCGCAGCGGTTTGGCGCCTGCCTTTGGCCCAGGGCGCGATCCTGGAGACCTGGGATCGAATCCCACATCGGGCTCCCGGTGCATGGAGCCTGCTTCTCCCTCTGCCTATGTCTCTGCCTCTCTCTTTCTCTCTCTGTGACTATCATAAATAAATAAAAAAATTTAAAAAAAAAAATAAAAGGATGAAGACTTAGTTGAAAGTAACCTCTATATGAGTTAGCACTGTGTTGGGTCTGAGAGAAAAATAACACCATTTGCATTTACAACAGTATAGCATTTGTCATAGGACTAACCTGTTCCATGTCTATTAAACTAAATTTGAAATTTCTTTCTGAATAACACACTTTAGAATACACATTTAGAAAAGGAAAAGGGACTTTAAAACCATGAAAAATTACTCCAGAAGGGAAGCTGTTTAGCCTAGATAAGAGAAGTCTCTGGGAGGACATGATTACGACAAGTAACCTATCAAAAGATTTGTTCAGGATCACCCAAAGAGGGTAGAGGAGGATTAACAGGAAACATCTGAGGCAGTATGTGAAAGAACTTCCTATCCGTTCTGGAGGCAACGACCTCCTCTGAGGAGCCAGCTTTTGGCTAAACAGCAGCCTAGCCAGTGTAGTGTGTAGAGTCCCCCAAATGGCTGACTCCTCCTCTGAGAGGACACGAACTCTGGCCTAGACTGCATCTTCAAGCCTAGGTTTACGACCAGACAGCTAGCTAGAAGCTGGAAAGGAATAAAGGCGGTATGATCCTCACCCTCAGAAATAAAATGATGGGAGGAAGAAGCCTAACAGGCTCCACAGTGAGGAACTAGAGATCCTCTAGGAAACTTAAAGATTTGGGAAACTGTAATTTCTGTTATTTTGTTACATCAGTCTGTTTCCCCATAATGACCTCTGGAAAGGAAAGGCCTCCTTAACTAAATTTGATAGGAATCCCCGTGGAAATTTTTCCTAACACATATGTTAACACTTGGTGCACTCTGTAGGGACTTTGAAAAATAACTGTACAACACAAGTGAAGTGTTGCCTTACACTTGAGAGCTGGAGTGTCACCTCATTACCACAAGTTGCTTCACTTTGCACTTAAAAGTTATACGTAAGGCATGTTTAGCTGTCTTTCTAATTATTAACCAACTTTCACCTATGCCAAGTTTCCCATTCTTAAGTCCTCACCATTTGTGTGGCATTCCACAATATCTGGCACAGTGTAAAATGTAATCAATAAAATTAAATTAAAATGCACTTCACAATGTCAAACCCCAGAGCTCTAGATCACACAGGTGGCAAATTCCAATGCATATAAGTGCTGACTGTTATTACTAAATCCCTAAAGTAGGTCTTCTAAACTCAATCACAAGTACTATACAAACTGTCTAACAAGAACAATGGGCAGCCAGGGTGGCTCAGCGGTTTAGTGCCGGCCTTCAGCCCAGGGCGTGATCCTGGAGACCCAGGATGAGTTAGTTCCGTGTGGGGCTTCCTGCATGGAGCCTGTTCCTCCCTCTGCCTGTATCTCTGCCTCTATCTTTCTCTCTCTGTGTCTCTCATGAATAAATAAATAAAATCTTTAAAAAAAAAAAACCTGTCTAACAAGAACAAAATATGGCAAAACTATACAAACTGGGTTTGCTCCTTATCAGCTATGGACAGAAGCAGGATGAGATTTAAGTTACAAAACTCATTTCCCCCCATATTTATCACATTTTCAAATTAAAATAAGTGTTATCCTTCAAAACAGTAATCTTGTTAAGAATAAGGGTCTTTAGAGCCCATCTGTTCAGCCACTAAGAAATCCTTTTTTTTTTTTTTTTTTAAAGACTTTATTTATTCATGAGAGACACACAGAGAGAGGCAGAGACACAGGCAGAGGGAGAAGCAGGCTCCATGCAGGGAGGCTGACGCGGGACTCGATCCCAGGACTCCAGGACCATGCCCTGAGCCAAAGGCAGATGCTTAACCGCTAAGCTACCCTCAACTGCTGAGCTACCCAGGCGTCCCAGAAATCCTGTTTCATTTCTTTATGATCAGTCCCCAGATGCTTGTCTCTGCTGCCTTTGGCTGTGCCCCTTTGCCTCCCTGTGGGGCAGTGGAGGGGCAGTCAGCTTCTCTAGCCTAGATCCCAAGAAAGTAGTTATGCAAATGCTTGCCTTTTTGTACTGCAGTGAGGAGGAAGCCCTCAGAACTAGAATTAAGAATCCACTATAGGAGTGAACTCAAATCACAATGAGGTGAAGCCTGACCTACCTTTATGAAATACCACGTCTAAAGAGACTTGTGGGAGGTAAATAGTTCACACAGCCATTTTCAACAATTTAGCATTTATTTCAGGTTCCAGAGCCAGTGCAGCAAGCATGACAGTTAAGAGGTTACCCTGGAAGCGGGGGTGGGGCGGGGGGCGGGTGAGCAGTGGGGAGGCGTTTAACAAATGGGAGTTCTTCATCTGCCAACATAAAACCCATGGGCTGGTTGCTTACTTCTCTAAGCCTCCACTTCCTCTGGAAAAACGGAGACAATGACAGTAGCTACAAATGGCCACAGAGAAGCTGAAGTGAGACATTATCAGCCTGCCCGCACTTAATCCAACCCCTGCACTCTGCACTTTTTAACACTATTGTTAGGTTTAGTTGAGTTATTGGGACTTTAGGAACCATCACCCCTGGATTAGAGAGAGCAGCACTGAAGCTAGAAAAGGCTTTGAAGTGAAGAGGCCTTGACTCAGAATCATTAGGCCATTTATCAATGCTATGACCTTGGGCCATTTGCCCTTTTAGAACCTAAACCCTAATTCCTAAATCAAGATAATACCCACCTTGCAGATTTAGGGGTAAGGATGTGGTACTTGTTTAACAGATAGTAGTTCCCTATCGAATCTTTCACTATACAATATAGCAAAAGGCAAACCGTTTTTATGGCAAAAACTCAATAGTCTAAACCCTGTACTTACCAAGTATGCACACTATTGTCTGGTTTCTTACCTGTAAAAGTACTGGACCAAATCGGCTCTAATTCCAAAATTCAAATCAATGAAAGACTATTTAAAAATGTCTTTTCCTCTTCATCTTTGTAATCCAAACCACTGCCCCCACCTTCAAAAGAAGACTGCTTAAATGTGCATCTTTTGAGACAAAGTCAAAAGTTTAAATGCTTCTGAAACTTCCCTACCTCTAGGATTCCTGTCCTAAATTTAGGGCAGGAGGAAGAAAGAGGGAGAGATGCATGCACTCCTCAAATAAAGCTCCAGGAAAACCTAGAGCTTTCCCCAAAGAGAAGTTCTATAAACTATATATGCAATCTTTGCATAGTGGTTTACACAAATCTAGTTATGAAATCCAAAGATCATGAAACCAGAATTAAGTAACTAACCACAAATGAAGCTCTATCGTTATCATGTGCTTTAACCATAAAATTTCAAAAAAGCTTTAACCCTCGTGACCCACATAAAACCACAACTTAAAGTACAAAAATTTAGCCATCTCTTTAGTAGACTTTTCTCATTTTATAGATGAAGCCACTAAGGCCCAGACAGTTTAAACCACTCATTTAAAGGGCCACAGCCATAACAGGTTTGAGTTTAGAACTAAGGTTTCTAAGGTCTAGTCCTGGATGCTCTCTGACCAGCTTGTTCTTCCTTTTTTTTAGTGTATTATCACCCACAAATTACTTGTATTTGCCAAGACTACAGTTTGAAATTAACATTCAAAAAAAAAAAATTCCAATGGAGTACTATTGGAATAATTTCCATTAAGATTCTGTGCATTTTCATAGTCCTCGATAAATTAAGACAATTTCTTAGAATTTTCTTCCTTGGATAATGCTAACAAAAGTTAGCATAGTACCCGTGCATGTCAAGACAGTTTCAGAATCATCTAAACACTGCCAAATGCCAGTGCCAAGTATGAAGGACAAGAGCAAGAGTCCTGGATCCTGACCCCACATCTGTATCATAATCACTCAAAGTTCCATTTGTCTGTCTGAATGAAAGCTTAAACCATGTCACCTCTAACTGGGCCTTTCAGGTTTCAGTGTTTTGCCACCTTTCCCACCTGCCCCTTTCTTAAAAAAAAAAAAAAAGTTTTCCACTTCTCAGTTATTTTCCTGGCTTCCAAGTCACTGCCAGAAGCCGATGTTCTAAAAGCAACCCAAAGCATACATCTACGTTCTCTAGATTACTAAATTTTAAATATTGCCAATGTGGTTATCTTTGATGAGACATCTACTAGACTGCACAAATTTTCAGGAAAAAAAAATGATAAAGTAATTAATATTCCACATCACCTTGAGACATTCCTTCACACGTTCTTTATTGTCAAAAAAAAAAGTTTATTTCACAATTCATTAACTCAAACGCTATATATATCTTACCCTAGCCCCAAAACACTTTCAATTCTTCATCAACACAAGTATCTTTGGAATTCAGGACGATTCTCCATAGTTTCCTTCACACCTCGCAATAAAGGCCGATACCTGACACAGGCTACGGGGACAATGAAATCGCGGTGTCGCACTCCAAGACGAGCACTTCAGAGTCTACACGTACCTACCAGCACATCAACTTCCCGAAGCAGTAACTGCAAACCGGCCACAAAATTCCCCACCTAATGCCAAATAAGACTTTTGTAGCTCAAAAGCAACACGATTCGCGCGACCTCCCAGCTTCCCCCGCACCGCGGAAGAGCACCGCCGCTCCGGGGCCGCAGTCCGCAGGGCGCCCGCTCAGCACGCATGCGCCAGCCCGGCCGCAGCGCCCCCTCCCCGCCCAGCGTGGCCCGCCGACCGCAGGCGCCCCTGCTGCGGCCCGGGCTGCCCACTACCTGCAGGCTGGGTCTCCGCCGCACGACCTCCTAGGCGAGCCGAAGGCCGCTTGATCCCCAACTGGGCTGGCGAAGGTCCCCGAGCCCACGCGCCGCACGGCCCCGGCGGCCGGGAGCGCGCACGTCGGCGGCGGGCGCCCGGGAGGTTCCGCCCACTCGGGCCCTCCCCGCAGGAGCGCCTGCCCCGCCCGGCCGCCTGCCGACGCCAGCGCAGCCCGCAGGAGCTAGGGCGCCCCTCCAGCCTCGCCTCGGCCCTTCTCCAGCTCTCAGCCTGTATCCACCCTGTTCCGCGCCCCCAGTCGTCCAGGCGTCTACGCCTTCAGGGTTTTGCTGCCTGTCACTGCAGAGAAACGACAACGTGGTCTTCGGAAGGCTTACCGCGCTACTCCGGGACGTCCCTGCCGGGTACTTTATGCCTCCTGAGGTCACCAGTCAGCCCCGCGGGCGTTCAGCCCTCGCCTCTTGTTCCAAGTGTCCGTTATTACTGTCTCCAACTCAATGAGAATCACATGACTTCTATGTGAAATGTTTAGGGCAGTACCTGCCATATACAGTATTCCTATCTGATTATCGTGCTCATCGTACAGTACATTTAGTTTGGTGCCCTTTTCTGCAAAATCACCCTTATTGCCTGCATATCCAATCAGGCCAGCAGACAAAATCTAGACAGCACTAGTCATTGCCTTTCAATCAATTTTATTAATGTAAAATACTTGCTCTTGTCTATTCACAAACTATTTTTGTAAATAGTAAGAGTAAAGCAAAACCACACAACAAAAAGCAAAAGACACTCCAGGCCATCACCTCCAATTAAGCATCCCTCAGATTTCAGATGAATAGTCTGATCTATGCTGCACAAGGTTTCTGGGATCCCATTTCAGATAGTCATTACCAAACATTTCAGACAGTCACTACCAAAAGTTATGAGAAAACAATTTCTTCTCTATTGGATAACACATTTTGTAAAGATTTAAAAAAAAAAAAAAAAAAAAAACACAGGACAGCCCGGGTGGCTCAGTGGTTTAGCGCCGCCTTTGGCCCAGGGCATCATCCTGGAGTCCTGGGATCCAGTCCCTGCATGGAGTCTGCTTCTCCTTCTGCCTGTATCTCTGCCTCTCTCTGTGTCTCTCATGAATAAAAAATATATATATATTAAAAAACCAACCAACAAACAAACAGGGGCTCCTGGGTGGCTTAGTCAGTTAAGCCTGCCTTCTGCTCATGCCATGATCTCAGGGTCCTGGGATGGAGTCCCTCATTGGGCTCCCTGCTAGGCAGAAAGCCTGCTTCTCCCTCTCCACCCTGACCGTGCTCTCTCTTGCTATCTCTGTCTCTCTCAAATAAATAAAATCTAAAAAAAAAAAAAAAAAAAAAAAGACATACTTCTAAATGATGGAAGTTTAAATTTTGTGGACTTTTGTACTTTAAATGGCTAGAAAAGAGGAATTTTCAGTCTAGTAAAACATAACTGATGTCAAGAAGAACTTTCATCTTTAGGTGCCCCTACAAAATACCCACAATGTAAATAAATACAATAGAAACTGTGTTGACCATCACCTACATAACCAATTGTCTCTACGCCCTCTCTAAAAGATCCTGACCAACACCTCCACACACTAAATAATCCAGCTCTCCCTCACTTGAATTCCTGAGTTACTGAGAGTCAGTGTTTGTTCTATCAGCTTATTCCAGCTGTAGTTGTCACTACAATGATGTGATTTATTCCAAATTACATAAAGACTGGAGGAAAAAATAATAAAAATCTAGAAGAATTCTACATTCAAACCACTTTGCAGGCTCCTCTTTTCTCCCTTAGGTTTCATTATTTGCCCTTATATCTCTATGTTTACATTCTAAGGGTGATTTTACCTCTCTTCTGCTTCAAGATTTCTATGCTGTCTCAGAACGAGAACCATCCACTCCTAGTAGGTCATCTCATCTAAAGAGGATGTAAACTCCCCACTTGCCTATAGGATAAAGTCCAAATTTCTTATAAAAGGAATAAAGTTCTCTATTTTCTCACTCCAACATGATTTTCCTGCCATCTCCTCAGAGCAGCCCCCACACTGTAACCTGCTACACAGCTCTTCCATTCACAGCCTAGGCTGGTTTACCTGTCCAGCTTGGCTCTCCCAGTTCTCGCCGTCAGCAATACCAGTTCCCTTCTCCTTACCTGTCCACTTTTCTAACTATGCTCAAGTCACCACCACTATGAAGACTTTCTGGCCAAGCACCTTTCTCCTCAATAGTTTTGGCCAACAGAGTTTGCTGCTCCTTCCTCTGGACCCACTCTAATCTATACAGGTTTCCAGCGTGAGACCTGTAACATGTTACTCTAATTACACAGTACATGTCTGCCTCCTTAGCTTGAGATTCTCAAGAGAAGGTACAATGACTTATTTGGCTTTGTATACTCTAATGCTGAACAGAGTCTGGTAAGGGTATTTTGGCTTACCAAACCCCTTCACACTCTACGTGGTCTATTGAATTGACAAAGAATGGTGTCCCTAAAGTTGTGCAATGCTGTAACCTTAAATTCAACAGAGACTTAATGTGTATGTTTGAGAAATGAATAAATGATAAACAGACGTTCAAGTTCAGACTAGCCACGATAAGAATAGTATAGTTCTTCTTTAAACATAGATAATCAACTTGATGTCACAGTAAGGCCTGCATTCAGGATGGCTTTTCAGAGGTGGAAATGTTTCTAGTGTTACTATTTTTAGTTTTCTTTCAAACAAGACAAAACTGGCAAGGGTACTGCCACTGAAACCATGATCCCAGGACAGGCACTGAGACAAAGCATCTTTCCTCAGGCAGACCCGTCAAAGTTTAGCTATGCAGATTCACAAACATCAGGAAGTCTGTAAGTTAAAGAGGAAATATTAACTTATCTACAGCCAACTCAGGATTTTTTTTACTTCAGATTTGCAGTACCACAGAAATTCTAGCTGACATCACAAAAGATTGGTAGGCTTTCAGAACTGGGACTCTGTCCTATTTTCAACTTGAAACTTCTGGTCATAATACAGTAAATGATAGAAAACATACTACTTATCTACCATCCCAGTGATAATACTATTTTAGAGGATCCCTGGGTGGCTTAGTGGTTTAGCGCCTGCCTTCGGCCCAGGGCGTGATCCTGGAGTCCCAGGATCGAGTCCCACATTGGGCTCCCTGCATGGAACCTGCTTCTCCCTCTGCCTGTGTCTCTGCCTCTCTCTCTCTCTCTCTCTCTCTCTCTCTCTGTGCCTCTCATGAATAAATAAATAAAATCTTTTTAAAAAAATACTATTTTATCTCTGATTTTATAGCAAGTATCTTACGGTTTTTCCCATAGGAAGTGAACAAGTCATATAATATTATCCCTTCTCTAAAGCCTGGGGTACTAGCAATAATGCTAAAATTAAAATCAAATATACCTTAGATTATGTTCTTATGAAATCAGTAATTGTCTTAGTATTAAAAGACTTAACTTCTTATCTATGATCAAACTGACAATCAAAAACTTTTTAACCTATTATTCATTCCTACACTGAACCAAATTGTCACATTTGTAGAGCACTGTAGGAAAGGCTGGATAAGAGGAATAGTGAGGCTCAAAAGGGTTCCCAAACAGTTTTCCAGCACCAGAGGAACATCTTGATTCCACTGAATAATTAAGCCAGGTAAAATCAGGGAGGATGACTTGGGATAAGTATGGTTAACAGAATTAGACTGAATCATTCACATCAGGAGCAAAAAGAGCACCCTCAAAATGACTATTTTATGGGTGCCTGGGTGGCTCAGTCAGTTAAGCATCTGCCTTCAGGTCAGGTCATGATCCCAGGGTCCTGGGATGGAGCCCCATGTCTTTGGGCTCAGCAGGAAGCCTGCTTCTTCCTCTCCCTCTGCCCCTCCCCCGCTGCTTGTGCTCCTATTCTCTCTGTCAAATAAATAAATAAAATCTTTTTTTAAAAAAAAGGTGAAACATTGTTCAAAAAAATAACTATTTTATTCACTTGCCCGTGAATCTACCTAATTCAAAGAGGGTGAATACCATGTCGGGCCCTGAGGTATTGTAGGCTAGGTGGGATATTTATAAGTTATGATTGAATGTTATAATTTAATAAGCAAAGACAAGCTGAGAACTATATGGCAGCTCCTCCGACAAGCATACTATTTAAAAACACTATTTAAAGCTACTCACCAGAAGAAAAGTACTCAACTTTGCCCCCATATGAGCCTAGGCCACTCAACTTGTCTGTGTGCTATATGTTGAAACAAAGTATCAAGACATATCCATAATGAAAACAAAGCCAAAAGGAAAGTTGTGGACAAGTCTTTATTCTCTGAGGCTCAATATACTTCTTTTGAAAAAGTCCAAGATTGATAGTCTTTTAATTTATTATTTTAATTCTAGTATAGTTAACATATGGTGTTATGTTAGTTTCCAGTGTACAATATGATTTAACAATTCCATATATTACCTAGTGCTCATTGTGATAAGTATACTCTTAGTCTCCCAAAGATTAATATATGTAAAGCACTGAGAATAATTCCTGACACATAGTAAGAGCTATATCCCCCATTATCCAAAAGTAGAGCACTTCTATGAGGATTTCTGATTACCTGACGATCTATCTTTCTAACAGATGCACAAAATACATTAAGATAAAGCACTAATCCTCAGAAACACAGTTCAAAGCTATGGTGGCTTGATGTTGAGATGCTAAGTGTAGCTTCCAGGGAAGGAGCTTGGTGGAGCCACTCTAGCTGCTGGGGTGCATAATGCCTCTAATAATGACTCACTGCAAAACAAATGCTGAACACCACTTTTGCTTTTTGCCCTTTTTTGTAAAAGTAAAAATCCTCTTTGGAAACAGATACAAATGCAGGTCTTTCATAAAAGTAAAGTGACGTAACAAAAGCTTTAAAAAAGCAGGAGAGGGGGCGTTTGGGTGGCTCAGTTGGTTAAGCATCTGCCTTTGGCTCAGGTCATGATCCCAGGGTCCTGGGATGGAGCCTCATGTCAAGCTCCCTCCTCAGTGGGGAGCCTCCTTCTTCCTCTCCCTCTGCTGCTCCCCCTGCTGGTGCTCACTCTCTCTCTCTCTCTCTCTCTCTCAAAGAAATAAATTAAATCTTAAAAAAAAAAAAAAAAAAGCAGTGGATACATGTAGCTATTTTTACTACTTTTGGTCAGAGAATGGGTACAATAATAAAGGAAGACATTTTATTACGTAGCTCATCAATTTAATAAGTCACCATTATCTCTCCCAGTTTCATGACTGCTGCCCACTCCTCCCTCCTCACCTACTCTTTCTTCTCTTTGCTCGCTCAGTTCAGTCACAATTGTCTCCTTGTGGCTCCTACAGCATTCCAAGGATGCTTCTACCTCAGGGCCCTTGCACTCTCCTCCAGATATGCTTATGCCCACTTGTTCACTTGCTTAGAGTGTCTTTTCAGTGAAGCCATTCCTCACAATCCTATACAAAATAAATCTTCCTTCCACAAACTCCCCCTTAATATATTTTATTTTTCTCCATAGCACTTATCACCATCTGACATGTAGAAACCATTTATTTTCTGAACCCACTTCAGAAAACACACTAGAAGGTAAGTTCCCCCAGAGGAAGGAACTTTGTCATTTTGTTCACTGTTATATAGTAGATGTTCCATAAATATTTGTTGAATGAATTCAACAAATATTTAATGTATCTATGTGCCAAGGGCTTTTTTTTTTTTACACATTATTTCATTTTCGTCTCCCAAAAATTTAAAGATTTAATTTATTTGTTCATGAGAGACACACAGAGAGAGGTAGAGACATAGGCAGACGAAGAAGCAGGCTCCCCATGGGGAGCCTGATATGATACTTGATCCCAGGACCCCAGGATCACCACCTGAGCCAAAGGCAGATGCTCAACCACTGAGCCACCCAGGTGCCCCCAAACACTGATTTTTTTTTAAAGATTTTATTTATTGGGCAGCCCTGGTGGCACAGCAGTTTAGCGCCGCCTGCAGCCCGGGGTGTGATCCTGGAGACCTGGGATTGAGTCCCACATCGGGCTTCCTGCATGGAGCCTGCTTCTTCCTCTGCCTGTGTCTCTGCCTCTCTCTCTCTCTCTGAATGAATGAATGAATGAATGAATGAATGAATGAATAAATAAATAAATAAATAAATAAATCTTAAAAAAAAAAAAGATTTTATTTATTTATGAGAGTGCGTGCACACAGAGGCAGAGGAAGAAGCAGACTCCTTGCTAAGCAGGGAGCCCAATGCAGGGCTAGATCCCAGGACCCTGAGATGATGAGTCGAAAGATAACCTGAGCTGAAGGCAGATGCTTAACCAACTGAGCCACCCAGGCGTTCCCCCCGCCCACCCCACCTCAAACATTTAAAGTACATATTATCACCACAATTTAAAAAATAAAGAACCTAACGCCTGATGAAGTTAAATATATATTACCTATAATCACAGGCTTCCAAGTAGCGGGGTCAAGATTTAATCCCAGGTCTGAGTCTAAAGTCCTTAGCCACATAATGTATGTTAAAGGGATCACTTGGGTACTAAGATTTTACGTATTCATTCAACAAATATTTATACAGTTCCTATGCTGACACATACTTATGATAGTCCCTGAGGGCACAACAATGAATTGCTACCTAGAGAATCTGTGCCATTGATTCACCAAAAATTTAGCAGAAAATAGTAATTCTTTGAAATACGACATTGAGAGTCAAAAATCCATCAGCAGCAATGACTGGCTCTCAATGTTTTCCAGTGTGCTAACCCTTACTCTAGTAGGGAAATTATTATGAAACAGTAGCCAAGAGGCTTTCAGATGGGTGTAGGGATGTATAAGAATATCCTGCAGTTTTCTAAAGCCCCCCCCCCTCCCCTGGGTTCCTGAAATTCTGGCACAGCTAAGCTGATCTAAAAAAAAATGGGGTGAGGGGGGCAGGTCCTATGTAATTCTAAAATAAGATATTTTCTCCCCCTCTGAGAATCACATTTTCCTCCCCTTACATAGCTCACCATGCTTTGCCACTTCTGAAATGCCTGTTTGGCCAACACTAAGAATGTAATTGTAGAGGTTTATTTAGACACAAAATATCATGAAACTTTAGACCCTGTAGGATTTTCCCTAGAGACCCAAGGCTAAAAGTCCCATAGAAAAGGGGAAGGAGAAATAAAATGCAAGGAATATTACTGGGCTAGAGCTTACATGTATTATCTCACTTATCTTAACAAACAGGCAAGCTAGCAAACATTCCAAAGAGCAAACCAAGTAACTTCCCTGAGCCTCACGGTACATTCACCACACCCACCTCCACGGTAGCATCTGGGTAAGTTCCTCAAAGGTCCGATAGTCTTTACAGCTCAGAAATGTCACGCTAGGACCCCAGTACAGAGACGAGCCAATTATGGTTACCGGTCTCATCCTCACCCCGGGAGGTAATCCAAGAGTCCTTACAACCACATTTCCAAATTAACAAATGGGCGGTGGAAAACTAAATCTGTCCAAGAGAGTTACCCTGATTAGAAAACACTGGAAAATGGTATGGGGGGCGGGGGCTGCTTTTTCAATCCGACAGACTGCGGCTCGGAGCGCTGTCATTCTCGACCGCATCGTCCCATGTTGTAAGACTGTTCTATTACTGTTGCCCCCTCACGGGAATTTACCTTCACAAGAGTAAGGGCTGTGCCCACTGATTCTCATCGCCGTAGCCTCAACACCCGAACACACGGGCACTGAGTAAATAACCGATCGTGGCATGGATGAACGAGGAACGAGCAACCCTCGCTCTTGCGGGTAAAGGGAGAGATGGAGCCAGATCAAGGATCGCGGGGAGCACGACCGCACACGGCAGGTGACGCTGGGTTGGCATACGGGGGCCGAAAACACGATTTTCCTCGCGTTTTCACCCAACAGCTGGGAACAGATACACGCTGGGCCCGTTCTGGGAAAGGAAGCCTCCTCGCCCCCCGAGGCCCTGGCGACAAGCAAGACCCTGCAGCTGTCACTCCCGGCGTCGGGAGGAGGCGGAGCGCCGAGGGCCGCGGACAGGACCGGCCCAGGCGGCCAGCAGCCAAGAGAGGGTCACCCCCGGGCCGGACAGGTCGAGGCAGAGGCCGGCGGGAAGGGCAGACCTAGGCGGGGCGGGCCAGCGGCCACGGCGCCCCGGGCCAGCCCGCGACCCGCAGGCAGGAGGGGGCGCGCTGGCAGAGCGAGCCCCGGCGGTTCTTACCAGCTCCGAGGGCCGCGCCTGGCGATGCGAGCGGGAGCTTCCTCCGGGAGAGGCCCGCCGGTCGAGCAAAGGGCCGAAAAGGAAGAGTTCTCGCGAGAGCACCGCCTTCCTCCCACGCCTCACGCCGCACATCTGACAGTCTCGCGAGATCTCGGCTCGGGTCGCCCGAAGCCCTTGCCCGCCCCCCGGAGAGCGCAGAGCGCAGGCGTCCGCTCCTCCGGCGCGCTGGGGCCACGTGCCGCTCACCTTTCCCGAGTACTCACGGTAAGTAAAGCAAACTTGTTGAGGGCAAACTCTGTGCCCAGGATTCTCTCTGTGCTACGTGATTGTCTCACAAATGTCCTCGTAAATAGATTTTAGCTTTAATGTACGCATGCAAAAATAAACGTCAAAACACGCGAAAGGGCAAATCCTGTGTGAATCCAATTACATAAGGTAGCGAGAATACGTCAGATTTATAGAACCAGAAGACACAACAGTGGGGCGCCGGGGTGGCTCAGCTGGTTAGGCGTCTGCCTCGGGCTGCGGTCACGATCCCGGAGTCCCAGGGTGCAGCCCCCAGTCGGGCCCCTTGCTCGGGGCAGTCGGCTTCTCCCTTTGCCCTTCATCCAGCTCTTGCTCTCTCTCTCTCTCTCTCTCTAATATTTTTTTAAAAAGAAATAAAAAGAGAACACAAGGTGCTTTCCACAGGCTGGGGGGAGGAGTAATTGTATGATTAGGGACTTTGAGGTTAAGATGATGGAAAGTTATGGAGATGGATGTAGTGATGACTGTACAACAGTGTGAATATTTGTAATTCCACTCAAGTGTAAACTTAAAAAAATGGTTAAAGTGGTAGCCTTTACAACCTGGATATTTTGCTACAGTTTTTTAAATTTTAGCAAATTTATAGAGGTCAGAGTCCAGATTCCAAGCCACATCATGATTCCAAAGCATGTGTTCATTTGCACCACATCATACCACTTGCCACATCCCACAGCTCTGTACTTCTTCTCAAAATTTGCCCAGTGTGGCATTACCCACATTAGAACATTGTTGTTTATTTGTGATCAGATATTAATATAGGAATCTTAATGTCTCAGTTTTGACAGAGGTCCCCAGTACTCAGCTATCTGCTCTCCATATTTCCCAGCAAGGTGAAAGACCATCTAAGTAGGTCCCACCAAAGAGTGACAAGGAACAAGGCAATCTCAGGAAAAAGCAATGGGAAATGTGAGTTCAAATGCAGAAGCTAAAAGGCAATCATAGCCTGTATTGGAAGGTGAGCTGTGGAGAAGGAGGAGCAGCAGGGCATGTTGGAGAAGCCCACAAAAGCCCGAAGGGGAAGAAAAATCACTCTAAACACTGCCACTGGCCAAGGAAGCCAACCAAGCCTGTATCTGACCCTTAATTATCTTGTCCTCCACTGCAATTCAGTTGTAGACTCTGGATTGACACTTTTTTTTGTAACTAAAGGTGACCAAAACACTTTTTAATTATCTTCAGACCAAAAACACCAAAAGACTTGCCTAGATTGCTCAACTAGTCCACATAGTATGTTTAAACAGGTAGAGTTCAAGGGCAGAGGAAAAATAAAGCTCTTCACTGCCCACAAATCGTTCAAAAAAGGACTATTTGCTTGTGATCTGGTCACGTACACACGCAAGTCTAAACTGGTCAGGACTGCCAGACCTTACTTCTCTGGTTCATGGCTTAGCCCCAGGCCCAGAACATTACCTAGTCCAGGCACTCAGTAGAGACCTGGAGTGAACAAATGTTCTCTAACACAGAAACAGCAAGAGGTAATCAACATTGTTATTGTTTTAAGTTCCTAAGTTTTGAGGTGGTCTGTATGCTGCAAAAGATATTAGAGTCCTGCACCCAAGCCGCTTCCATCTACCAGACAGAGTCCATGGCCTTTTAATACCCCCCATCAGGTTGTGTGTGATCTTGGAGGCGCTTTTCCCAGGCTGTCCTGCTCTAAACTGCCCTAACCTTAGGGTGCCTAGTAGGCTCAGTTGATAGAACATGGGACTCTTAAAAAAAAAAAAAAAAAAAAAAAAGAACATGGGACTCTTGATCTTGGGGTCATGATTTCAAGCCTCACATTGGGCCTAGAGCTTACTTTAAAAACAAATAACAACAACAACAACAACAACAACAAACCCTACCCTAACCTCAAGAAAACACAAAGGTGTATGTGGGACACAGTGCTCTCTAAAGAAGACGAAGGAAGAGTAAACATCGAAACCTCAAAGAATTGGGATCCCGGGGTGGCTCAGCAGTTGAGCAACTGCCTTCAGCCCAGGACATGATCCCGGAGTCCCAGGATCAAGTCCCACATTGGGCTCCCTGCATGGAGCCTGCTTCTCCCTCTGCCTGTGTCTCCGCCTCTCTCTCTCTCATTCTATCATGAATAAATAAAATCCTTAAAAAAAAAAAAAGAAAAAGAAAAAGAAAACCTCAAAGAAAAAGAGGGATCTGATTTCATCTCGAAGACACATGTATTTTTTGGATTGTTCACCAGATAGCTGGACAGCAGGGCACCAGACTGCAGACATATCAAAAGTGACATAAGCAGCAGTGGTCCCTAAGTAGGAGACATATAATGATCTCTTGTAGTATATACTATAAAAACATTATAACTTTTATTCATATTTATTTTTTGTCTCCTTTCAGTGTTTGCATGCTTTGTAATACACACATAATTTATAAACTAATGTATAATAATTGATAAACTAAAAGCATACAGAGATTCAAGTGTTTGCTCAAAAACTTTTTTACTGTTAGGTAGGGTTTCACAATCAGATTGTCAGAGGCCAAAGAAAAACAAGACCTGGCCTGGGGCAAACTGGGCCCTCTCAGGCTGGGAGCCCTAGGCCCACTACCAGCACATTACATTATCCATTCAACTGACAATACAGGTCTTTTCTGGGTCACTCTGCCACCACTTTATAGCTGCAGGTCTCCTTGTTGAGGATTGTCTGGCACTTGGTTTTTGTCATAATATAGGGGTATAGCAGGGCTGTCACTGAGACAAGAACAAGGCCTATTCAAAGGGATAGGATGCCCATCCTCTCCAGGACTAGCTCTATGATGGAAGCAGCCCATCCTCCAACTCTCTAGGATGCCCCTCACCAACTTAAGGCCATTCTTTGGCAACACCGAAGTGCCACCTTCAGGAACATGGACCTGAACACATGGAACCTGAACTATCAGCATGTAGGCCATCCCTGGCATCATTCCTAAATTCCATCCTACCCTGCATGCACAGAAAGATAACAGTAGGTTCTGACAGGCCCAGAAGCAGATCTGGGCTCCTGTCAGGCCAGGCAACTTGTTCCAGCCTGATTCTTCTTGCTCTCCCTACTTGGGATGTGCCATCAGTACTGCTGCTTGAAGACAGGAAAGGAACTGTTGTTCCATCCCTGGCGTGGAGGCTAGTTAGATAGGGGATGGCTTGGCCAACAGATAAAAAGACTCACTCCAGGTGGGGATCATGGAGCTCAGAAAGAATCTCTGTGTTACCAGATAGAGAACCAGTTCCAAACTCAGGTTCGACTGCTTGCTGCTCTAAAATCAACATTTAAGAAACAAGTGATGGTGGGAAAGGAAAGGTTGCTTTATTCAGGAAACTGGCAACCTGGGAAGATGGTGGACTGACGTCCCAAAGACCATCTTCCCCATTGAGATGACACCAGAGGGAACCCTGGAAGAGGGTTGTATGGCATAGCTACAGTGATGTGGCACTGACCAGGGTGGGAGAGTGCCAAATCTGGGGGACATGGATGTCTTCATCTCTTTGGAGATGCACTCTTATGTCAGAAGAGAAACACTTTACTAGCCCTTAATCTGGTCTACTCCAGAGCCACACTGACATTTTATACAAAGACAGTGTCAAATTTCTAGAACCCCAAAATCAAGGTTCAACTCTAACATGTGGTGGCCCAACCAAGGCAATGCCTGGAAACCTGCTTCAGCCAGCCAGCCAGCCAGTCTCCCAATCCAATATCCCTCTTGTTCCATTAAGCACTTAGCATGGGGAACACTCAATAAATATATTTGGAATTTTCCAGACACTTAAAATCTGTAGCACTTGGGTGTTTAAGTGCTCATTCCTCTAAGTCACTGATAGTGTCTTAAGTCTCTCTGAGGTACTTGTTAAAACTCAGATTCCTTTGCCCCTGTAGATTCTGATTTAGTAGGTTCTGGGATAGGCCCCAGAAATTTGTATTTCATCAAAATTCCCAGCTGAAAAAAAAAAATTCCCAGCTGAGTCTGTGATCAGGCAAATTTGGGAAACACTATGTATGCCAAGGCAGCTCCTGTTCTTGCAAACGCTATATGGGCCAAGGCTGCCTTGAAGACATCAGATGGACTGTGGGGGAGGGGTGCACAGAGTGGCTCTTATGGACATAGTTGCTAAACAGGACAATTAGGGCCATAGTTTGGGTACTCTCTGTTTTATCACCCCAACCACTAGACTTCTGGCATCCGCAGTAATCAGCAGAATACACCTACACAACCTTTGTGCTAACTTGAGTTAAACTGAGCAGTGAAGCAACGTGGAGTTTAGAGTGTAAAGCACACTACAGATCATCCTCTGCACCTTCACATCCAATCCCTTTGCTATGCTCACAGCCACTCCTGTTCTCGCAAATGGCTACAAGCCAAGGCTGAAGTGACACTGGCTAACTTATACAATACCTTCAGATGATTGGTTATTATTTCCTACACTGAGCAACTCATGTGGGTGTAGGTATTTAGTAATAAAATATTTATCAAGTTCCAAAACCTACTTAAAGGAAATAAGCCTGGGGTGGAAGTAACCTAAATGTATGGAACATAATTCAGCCTTAAAAAGGAAGGAAATTCTGAGACATGCTACAACACGGATGATCCTTGAAGACATTATATTGAAATAAGTCAGTCACAAAAGGACAAATACTGTGCAATAGCACCTATAGGATGTGCCTAAGGTTGTCAAATTCATAGACACAGAGTAGAATGGGGGTTGCCAGGGATGGGGTGGAGAAAAGAACAGATAGTTGTTTAATGAGTATGGAGTTTCAGTTTGGGAAGATGAAAAAGTTCTGGAGATGGTTACACAGAAATGTGAATGTACTTTAATGCCACTGAATTTCACACCTAAAAATGGTTAAAATAATAAATTTTATGTTTTATATATTTTACAGTAAAAGCAAGCAAGCAAGCAAGCAATCTTTGAAAAACTAAATCCCCTTTGGGATGGAAATTTCAAAGAAGGGAGTAGCTATTCCTCAGAGAGCAGCCCAACAGAACTGAATCCCCCATTTGCCCTACTGGCTCGAGACTTCCTTGTTGCAACAGTTAATTCCATCTTGGTCACAAAAACGCTCCTCACCAATCTTGGTTTTCCACTTTGAGTTTAGCAAGTGTGTGACTCCATCAAGATCCTTGCCTTCTAAAATAATACATGTAGCATTGTGACAACGTCATTGGAGTCCCCAAGGCATGCAACATGGGCCAGCCATTGCCTTCTGCACCTCTCTCAGAGAGGGACAATCTCACCAATATTAAGGGCGTCTAAGAAAAGTGCTTCTGAGTCCATGCACAGCTAAATTCCAGTACTATCCAGTACATCCCAACTGATCATATTTTCTTACAGCAAGCTTAAATCCTTCCAAATTTTATTTAACAGATGTTTCAAGAAAAAATAAGGCCTTCCTCTTTAATCAGATAGCTGTTGTGAGCCTAAGGGTACCTGAGGCCAAGGGATTTTGTTTGTTTGTTTGTTTGTTTGTTTGTTTTCTGTTGGATTATCTCCAGATAAATGCTCCATTTCTCTTTTTTGGTTCTGAACCCCAAATGTACGTGTAAAACATCTCAAGTATTTTTTAATTTACACCTAGGTCCCACCTCAGAACAATGCAATCAGAATCTCTGAACACAGGGTCGAGCTTGCCATAGTTTTAGAAAACTCTGCAAGTGATTCAAATGTTCAACTAAGGTTGAGAGCCACTGCTTTAGATCCTTGGTGATCCAAGCGTGCTTGAAGAACTAGCAGCATCAGTACTACCTGAGGCCGTATTAGGCAGGGAGACTCTTACTCCCATTCCAGGCCCACAGAATCAGACCTGTATTTTATTTTATTTTTTTTAAGATTTATTTATTTATTCATGAGAGAGACAGAGAGAGGCAGAGACACAGGCAGTCCCACTGCAGGGAGCCTGCTGTGGGACTCAATCCCAGAACTCTGGGATCACGCCCTGAGCTGAAGGCAGACGCTTAACCGCTGAGCCACCCAGGCATCCCAGAACCTGTATCTTAATAAGATTCCCAGAGGGTCTGCATGCACATTAAAGTTTGTGAAGTACTGCTTTGGAACAATTGATGGTTTTCAACCCTGGCTGTATGTAGGAGTTGTTCAAGAAACTATTAAGTTGTGTAGTTCCTACCCTGGAGATTCTGATTTACCTGGTCTAGGATGGGACCTAAGCATTGCTAAGTTTTAAAAACCCTCCACGAAATTCTCAAATAGCTAGGGTTGAGAACTACTGCCTTATATAAATGGCATATTAAAGTTCCTCACTTTACTCCATTTCTATATTTGCCCTAGCCCTCCTTCTCATCTAGATTCAAAGGCCTTCATCCACCAATAGGCTGCAATAGTATAATACATTGAGAAGCCAGGACCTACCATTAGATAAATCACATGGAGTGTTCTTATTAGGTATAGCATTGAGCATTGCATAAAGACACAAAGGTGGTCAAAACCCTGAGGCTGCCCAGAACATTATGTAATGTAAAGCAGGATCCAGAAGGAGAACCAATGAATTCAGATGTAATTACTGAGTAAAAGTCCTATAGCAGGATCTCTGCTGGCTTCTGGTAGATAGTTTAAAGATGGAGCTTTGGGGCGTGTGGGTGGCTCAGTCAGTTAAGCATCTGCCTTCAGCTGGGGTCATGATCCCAGGGTCCTGGGATGGAGCCCCATGTTGAGCTCCCTGCTCAGTAGGGAGCCTGGTTCTCCCTCTCTTCCCCACTCTTGTTCCCTCTCGCTATCTCTGTCTCTCTCTCTCAAATAAATAAATACAATCTTTTAAAAAAATAAAATAAAGATGGGGCTTCTACCATCAGGTAATCTAGCAAAGTAGCAAGACATACACATAATACTTAGTAAATTGCAAAGAGTGGGCAGCCCTGGTGGCCCAGTGGTTTAGTGCCGCCTTCGGCCCAGGGTGTGATCCTGGAGACCCGGGATCCAGACCCGGGATCCAGACCCGGGATCAAGACTCATGTTGGGCTTCCGCAGGGAGTCTGCTTCTCCCTCTGCCTGTGTCTCTGCCCCCCTCTCTCTCTCTGTGTCTCTCATGAATGAATAAATAAAATCTTTAAAAAATAAAAGTTGCAGAGAGAGCTAAATGTGAGTCCCAAGTCATAGAGCAATGAGTGTGCTATTTTATTACAAAGGAAGTTCAAGAAACCCTTGTGGATAGGTGATTTTTAGCTGCTTTTTCAGAGCATGTATAATTCAAAGGACAGAAATGAGGCAGTAAAGGGACTTTCAGGAAGATAATAAAACACTGATAAAGATACAGACACACAAAAAAACACAATAGGAGACTTGATGAGGCAACTGGGTTAGTCCAAATTCTCAGACCACAAGGCTAAGAACCTTGTTTCCAGATGACTATGGCATTTGAGTGCTACATGAATATATCAGTTCATCTAGGCTAATACTAGATCTGTAGGACAAAGAAAAGTATCAAGTTGGGTTTTTTTTAAAGGATTTTATTTATTTATTTTGAGAGAGAAAGAGAGCATGAGACTGGGGCGAGGCGCAGAGGGAGATGTGGACTCCCTGCTCAGCGGGGCTCCATCCTGGGACTCCCGGATCATGACCTGAGCTGAAGGCAGACGCTCAACCAAATGAGTCACCCAGGTGCCCTATTATCAAGTTGTTTTGTCAACGTTTTGAGATAACCAAGCTAGAAAAATAAACTTTAACATAAAAATTTATAGGAACCTTTTAAAAAGGAAGATGGGCTGAGGGTTCTTGTTCTGTAAGATGTCTAAAATTAATCACAAATGGATGCTTCTTGGAGTAGTGTGTTATTGATATAATAAAAAAAAAGACAAAGGTGACAAAAATAGAAAACCCAGAAAATATATATAAAAATTTATATAAAATAAGCTTAGCCTTTGAAATCTGTAAAGAATGATCATTCAATAAAAGGTATTAGAACAAGTGGTAGACTATTTGGGAAAAAACAAAACTATTTTCTTTAGTTCCCACAACGAAATAAATTCTAAAAGGATTCAAAGGCTAAATTTTTACAATAATATCACAAATTCATCATGGGAAATATAGATAAATATTTATCTTATTCTAAGCAGAAAGGAAAAATAAAAGAAAGAGGTTTGAATGTGCAAAAGCTGTGAGTCCATCAACAAAACTAAAAAACAGGGCAGCCCCGGTGGCACAGCGGTTTGGCGCTGCCTGCAGCCCAGGGTGTGATCCTGGAGAACCTGGAGACCCTGGATCGAGTCCCACGTCAGGCTCTCTGTATGATGCTTGCTTCTCCCTCTGCCTGTGTCTCTGCCTCTCTCTCTCTGTCTCTATGAATAAATAAATAAAATCTTTAAAAACTAAAATAAATAAATAAATAATAAATAAATAATAAATAAACCTAAACTAAAAAACAATGACCAAATTTGGAAAACATTTTCTTTTTTTTTTTTTTGGAAAACATTTTCGTTATATGCAGATTTACTTTCTAAATATCATGGGATAAAGAAAAACATCCTAGCGGAAAAATAGCAAAGGAAACAAAGGGGCATTTCACACACATGCATGGACCCAAATTGAAATGATAAGCAAACATATGAAAAGTTTCAACCTACTGATAACACAAGAAATGTAAATACAGGGCAGCCCGGGTGGCTCAGCATTTTAGCGCCACCTTCAGTCCAGGCGTGATCCTGGAGACCAGGGATTGAGTCCCACGCCCGGCTCCCTGCATGGAGCCTTCTTCTTCCTCTGCCTGTTTCTCCCTCTGCCTCCCTCTCTCTGTCTCTCATGAATAAATAAATAAAATCTTAAAAAAAAAAAGAAATGTAAATACATTGATAACATAGAACCATAACAGAATAGCAAGAATAATTATTTAATTTCTAATACCCAGAAGAAAATGGAGGCATATGTGGGAAGTGGGAAGTGAAATGCACAGGATGGTTTATGTTAGAGCAATTTTTAAGGAAAGGGATGTGGTAAAACATCTCCATATTCTTAAACTGTTTACAATGTTTGACATCATCTTCTCACCTTGAGGACTTGATTCTAAGAAGGGTGGCACAGAGGAGGAGACAGACACTCCTCAACAATGCTCACTGCAGTAAGAAAATGGGGGGAGGGGCCATAACAACAACCCAAATGCCCAATAACAGCGCTGGTTGAGAAGATGGTTATTCAGGGGAAAAAGAAAAACAAAACCAAAAATAAAATCAAACAAACAAACAAAAAAACCTGGTAAACCAAGGAGGTAAGAGAATATGAAATGCCATGAGCAAATGATCACTACATATCATTAAGTGAAGCACTGTGGGTTACATCACAATTACCTACCGTTGTGATAAACAGGAATCTTTACAGGCCTGTGTACCCGAAAGTCACACCAAACTTATACAAGAGATGGTAACCAACTCACCAGGAACACATTCAGTGTTTACAGAAGGTTGACTACCAACAAGAAACTATGTGTTTAGATGACTTACAAATTGTTCATAAATCAGGTCTCCACCCTAATTATACATTTACTTTTGCCATTTGCCCCCCTACATTTGCCCTAGATGCTAAAGAGCAGAGGAGAGGAGAATTCTGCTTTCCTGAGTCTTCATCCTATGCTGTGTAGATGGCTACTCACATGATTCACAGATGCCAATCACACAGCCAGATGGCTAAGCCCGATGTCAAGAAGGCATCAGAATAGCTCAGCTGGGGACGCCTGGGTGGCTCCGGGGTTGAGCATCTGCCTTTGGCTCAGGGGTGCTCCTGTAGTTCTGGGATTGAGTCCCTCATTGGGCTCCCTGCATGGAGCCTGCTTCTCCCTCTGCCTGTGTCTCTGCCTCTCTCTCTCTCTGTGTCTCTCATGAATAAATAAATAAAATCTAAAAAAAAAAAAAAAAGAATAGCTCAGTGGGTCAGCTCAGCAGAGCCACGAGGGCACTGCTCTTAGAGTCTATTGTGAGAGAGGAAGAATGCCCCAAGCCCAGTGTTCAGGGCATGAGGGAGCAGCACTATGCAGCCCAGGTTTTCCCTTGACAAGTCACTTGGGCTGGAACAGCTCAAACTTCCTAGAATTCTTCTTGAATCTTAAGTCTTTACTCTCTGCTGCATCAAGCAAGACTTCCTTCTCTTTGTTCAACAGTGATCTTCCAAAAACCCTTGCTTCCTCTCATGATGCCCCGGATGGCTTTTAGAGGGTAGCAACAAGCAGAGCCTCCTGGTATATTTGAGGGACTCACTATTTCTATGAGTTTGCTCATAGAAATCCAGGAGTCCAGTCCTCCTGGATTCTGGCTCATCCTCATTTTACCTCAACCACCTCTTTAAAGGCCCCATCTCCAGGGGCAACTGGGAGGCTCAGGTGGTTAAGCTTCTGCTTCTTGATTTCAGCTCAGGTCATGAACTCAGGGTTGTGAGATCAGGCTTCAGGCTTGGGACTTGTGTCTTGGGTCTTTGGGCTCCACACTCAGCAGGGAGTCTGCTTGAGGTTCTCTCTCTCCCCTCCTCTGTTTGCCCCTCCCCCCCACTATATACGTTCTCTCTCTCTCAAATGAATAAATCTTTGAAAATAAATAAATAATGGCCCTATCTTCAATAAAGTCACATTCTGAGGTACTAGGGCTTAGGACTTCAATGTATGAATTTTTGGGGAACACAATTCAACCCCACAACACCATTTTGTCCCTAATTGCTCCCCCCACAGGAACTCCACCCTGTGCCTAGAACTACACCCTGGGTTTTCCTCTACTCGCAGGGGATTGCTCAGGCCTCTTAACCAATTGGCTCTCCAGGGGCTTCAGAGCTGACCACAGTGATCCTTCCTAGTGCCATCCTCTACCAGCCCTAAAGTCAGTCTTGCTATCCCCCAACACTGCTTGGGGGACTCTCCTACTCCCTTGAAGTCCTGCCTCCCCACTCACCAGGGAAACCACAGACTCCTGCACACTTCTGCTTTCACCTGCATATGTTTAAACCACAACAACTCTAAGTTCCTGGAAATTAAGAGCATATTTCTCATGGTGTGTAGCCCCTCAGTTTCTTCTGAAACACCAAGTTTGAAGAATTTCCTAGGGTACGAGTCCCATTATACATAGGTAGCAGGTAGGACTTGCTGTCCTAGCATACTTGTCACAGGCATGTGACCTCAGTGCCACCATCAAACACACTGAGGACTCCCTTAAAGAGGATGCATGGAAACCGCTTACTAGGAGCGATGGTGGTGGAGGAAGCAGCTCCTAGCACAAGGGTTTATGGAGTTCAGCATGCAGTGCCAGTGGCATGAGCAGCTGTGACTCTGACCAGTGACAGTGAGGTCTTTCAGCAGCCATACGCAGTGGGGTTTGGAGTTTCTATCTGATAAAACCAAGCCTACATCTCTGGCCTCCCACAAAGCCTGCAAGTTGACCGTTAGCTTTAATAAATACCTTTCCTGCTCACACAGACTGGAGGCGGTTCTGTTGTTTACAGCTGAGAACTCTCTGACCAAGACTGTGACCATAACTTCTCTCTGTTGATGTCTTTTCCAATGACTGGCCCAGTGTCTGGCACAGAGCAGCCATGCAGGATAGAATCAGCTGGATTAATGCAGGTATTCCAGAGCAGGAGAAAGATCCTGATATTGTCATTCAGTGCCACAGTTAGAAAGAGCTCATTTGACACTTGTTGGGTGCTAGCAGGAAGGTGATTCTGCCTTCCCACCCCCTCACACCTCTGCCCCTCACCCTCAGGAGACTGAGTGATGGGGAAAGGACCTCGTGAGCAGCAGTGAGGGCTGCCTACAGGGAGCAGGGAGAAAGGAAACCGAAATGAGCAGCCCTCCCCAGATGTCTCACAGCCAGCTCTACTGAAACCTGCCAGACTGATTTTCAGTGTTTGTTCCTGCTTCAATTTTCATCTTTATAGACTGAATGAGCCTTATTTTTCCCCTTATTTTATTCTTTAAAAGATTTTATTTATTTATTCATGAGAGACAGAATGAGAGAGACAGAGAGAGGCAGAAACACAGGCAGAGGGAGAAGCAGGCTCCATGCAGGGAGCCTGACGTGGGACTTGATCCCAGGTCCCCAGGATCATATCCCGGGCTGCAGGCAGCACTAAACCGCTGCGCCACCAGGGCTGCCCTCCCCTTATTTTAAAATTTACTTTAGATGCACACATGCACGCATGCACACACACATACACTCCATACACGTGATAGAAAAAAGGAAAGGTAGAGATAAGCAAAAGAAAAAGTTCTGTGGGATGCCTGGGTGGCTCAGCAGTTAAGTGTCTTCAGCTCAGGTCCTGATCCCAGGATCTGGGATGGAGATCCCCATCCGGCTCCTTGCGGGGAGCCTGCTTCTTCCTCTGCCTATGTCTCTGCCTCTCTCTCTCTCTCTCTGTCTTTCATGAATAAATAAAATAAAATCTTAAAAAAAAAAAAAGTTCTGTGGTTGTACTGTGCAAAGACAGCTAATGTGAGCATCTTGAAGGATTTCCATGAAGAGCTTCCTAGGTATATTTTCATATAGGAGAGGCAAAAATCATATGCATGTTTCCCCAGGCTGAGACATCACATATAATGTTATACATAGACTAGAGCATATTGTTATAGAACATGCTTTTCTCATTGAGCTATGCTATGGCTCTCTTTGCATATCAATAAATAGAGGTCTGATCACCATTTCAGTGGATACATTTTATTTCCATGGAATGGCTGAGCCCACATTTATTAGGTCAATGTACTGTTGAACACTCAGGTTGTTTCTGACATTTGAAAAAGTTTTGGAACATTAAATTAGGAATTTTCTCCCCCTAGATTTTATCCTTTAAATGAAAATTTCCCCCACACTTATGCTAATTTCCTTAGGACAAATTCATAGAGGTAGAATTTCTGGGTTAAAGGTATTATTATTTCATTATTTGCTAATCAAATAGGTAGAAATGTTATTTAGTTTTATTTTTCCTTGATGATTGACAAGACTAGACATTTTTTGGTATACTTATTGGCCAACTGTATTTCTTCTTTTGTGTATAGCCTATTCACGTGGGTATTTTACTTACTTTTCTGTTCTAAGGTGCTTATTTTCTTTTTCTGGATTTTAACTAAATAGGCTCTTAATGTTTTAGAGATATTTAATTTTCAACTGTTACAAATATTATCAATAATGTTCTCAGTTATTCATAGTCAGAACACTGACTCCCGAGTTAAACCTAAGGAATGAGAAATTTTCCTTGCTTTTATTTTTACCTTTAAAATGATATATTTTGGGAGTCTGGGTGGCTCAATTGCTTAAGCATCTGCCTTTGGCTCAGGTCATGATCCTGAGTTTTGGGATCAAGCCCCATGTTGGGCTCTCTGCTCAATGGGGAGTCTACTTCTCTTTCTCTCCCCTGCTCTTGCTCTCTCTCTTTCTCTCAAATAAGTAAATAAAATCTTCTAAGAAAAAAAAAGATATGTTTTGACATATGGAAATTTTAAATCTTTATTTAGATTTGTAAAATATCAGGGCACCTGGGTGGCTCAGTGGTTGAGTGTCTGCCTTTAGCTCAGGTCGTGATCCTGGGGTCCTGGAATTGAGTCCTGCATCAGGCTCCCTGCAGGGAGTCTGCTTCTCCCTCTGCCTATGTCTCTGCCTCTCCATGTGTCTCTTATGAATAAATAAGTAAAATCTTTAAAAAAAAAAGGATTTGTAGAATATCTAGTATGGTTCCTGTCTTTATTTACATATAGTTAATAGAAGGTCTTAAGGCCTCTTTTGGGGGTTCATCACATTTTGAAACATTTTAATTCTAAATAAGTAATTCATGCACATGATAAAAACATTTTTTAAAAAGCCTCTTTTCCACCTGTCTCCCAGTCTCTCAGTTCCTCTATATAGAGCTATTACTGATTCAGCCTTACTAGAGATGGTCTGCACATACATGGTTTTCCTAACATTCCTAACAACTCGAAAAGTGCCAGGTACATAGTAGGGGCTTAACATATATTTGTTGAATGAATGAATGACCAAAAAAGTGCTTAACACAGTTCCTGACACCCAATAAGTGCACTGTAAATGGGAGCCACAGCTGCACGGCTGCTATTGCATAAATTGAGCAGAATAACAACCCCCAGGCCTTCAGTGAGATTTAAATTAAGCCACATATGTGGAAGGGGCTGTTGAAACTGTAATGGGCCATGCAAATAGGGGCTGAGAAGTATTACTGCAAGGCTGTTTATTGATAACCTTTGTATTCACTACAGACTTGGCTCATTATTTGGACCAGTCCCGGGGACTCAACCGAGCTTGTGGCCTATCACAGAGTAACTATAAGCTTGCCCCTGACAGGATGCAAAGCTTGTGCTTCATGTTCTGCCCTAGCTCACTGCTTCAAATGCTCATGAAGGAGCACACACTCTCTGCACTTGCCCCAGGATGTTCTCTCTAAGCCAGCATCTTCCTTAGTCACTGCTGGCCGTGGGGCATTTGCCATGCCACCCTAGGCTCCAGCTGTCAGGAGAGAAAACATTCTGTTACTCTCTTTTGCAATGGATTTTCAAGGCTGCTGTTGGTGTTGTGCCAATATATTTAATATCGCTGTAGTTAAAAAAAATAAAGTAGGGCCACCAGATCCTCCCCACACCCCTACCTCCCCGAGTCTGGTGGCCCAAGCCTCCTCTATTCTGGGAAATGTTGGCAATGCTCTGCTGGATCTTGTCTCTGTGATATGACATCTGCTTTCACACTGAGGACAGTGCCACAAGCCACAAGAATGAGGCCACACTTCACTGGAGCACACCCTTTCCGTCACGAGGTCTGTCTGCACTGGTGCTTCTGGGGAAGAGGGAAGGTGGGGAAAGCTACCTTCGGTAAGTGGATGATCTTGGTACATGTAGGTTTTTACTTGCTAATTTCCTCTCAGTAGCTTCAAATCCACATTTTGTAAGATACCTTGTAATATCTTTCATATCTACTGAGTAAATTACTTTCCTGATGATCCCCAAACATTGCTTCCCTGCAGTTTGGTCCTTTTCTGTTAAGTTCACAGATACGCCGTTGAGATAAAGGTGGGCAAAGTATTGGCACATGCAAGAGTTTTGATGCATTGGTTTGATAAATATTCGAGTGCCCATTCAGTGCCTTCTTAATCACACAAGCAAATTCTTCCTTTCAAGGACCAATCCAGGATTATTTTATTTTCAGAACTTTCCTTACTGTAACCCAGGGGGACTCATGTTTGCTAAATTGATAGGTTCCTGGTCTTTTAATTTAATTAACATAGATTCCTCCCTCCCATGGGAGATAGACTATACGAAAACAAACAAACAAACAAAACAAAAAAACAAAAAACATTGCTTGGCCCTTTATATGTATCTGTTCTTTTTGCCAACTCCATTTTACAAGTGAGCCTTTAAATTGTTTATTGGAACAAACTGTATTACAGCTTTTAAGCAGCAATGATTGTAAAGTAGCACCTCAGCTGGAGCAGCTCTAGGATTCTGTGCTCTGGCTCTACAGACAAGGAGTGAGGCTGGTGGGGGCGGGAGGGAATCCAGTGACGAGTTTAGTAAATTGTAGACTGTCAGAGGGAAATGACTACAGTCTCAGGGAGCAGGGCAAAGAAGGAAGACTGAGGGTGGATGCACCTCACATCATCTGAAGTATAGAAATAGTGGGACCAGCCTGCTTACCCCCTAGGGCTATTGTGAAGACTCAGGGAAGTAACGGATGGTAAAGAGTGAACATAAAACACCCTATAAACTAGGCTTTCCTTTTCTTGCTATAATTATAACAATGAATGTTCAGGAGTTTTCTAGTGGACAATTATTGGTCTAATTTTTAATCTCCTGGGATAAGCTGTCTTTGGAATAGGAATTACTGTTTTGCCAGCAGAGGCTCAATCCTGTTGACATCTGATTGATCAGGTGGCAATGGGAGAGAACATGCTGTTCTCTATTACCACCTAAAACCTAAAAGCTGTTTACAAGCCAGGTTTTGAAATGTAATCTTTTTTTTTTTTAAGATTTTATCATTCATGAGAGAGAGAGAGAGAGAGAGAGAGAGAGAGAGAGAGGTAGAGACATAGGCAGAGGGAGAAGCAGGCTCCCTGCAGGAGCCCAACATAGGACTCGATCCCGGGTCTCCAGGATCACGCCCTGGGCAGAAGGAGGCACCAAACCGCTGAGCCACCTGGGCTGCCCTGAAATGTAATCTTCATAATGGACATTGTTTCTGGACAATTTTTTTCCAGGACAATTTCTTATGGAGCCTATAAGGCTCCAGCATTCAGGTGACTACAGTTTGCCATACAAAGGGGGGTGGACTACAATAGGATGTGAGCTAGAGTGCGAGCACCATTTCCCACTGCACCATTTCCCACTGTGCCCACACTATCCCTACCTGTCCATCAGCCTCCAAGCCCCCTGCCCTAGCTCTGCCCCACAGAGTAGCTCAGCATCTAGACAGCCATACAGCCAGCCGGCCCTCCCTGGATTAGAGTTGAGTTCCTAGGATTAGTAGAACAAGGTTCCACCCCAACCAGTCTTCAAATCGAGTACTTGTTTCCTGTCCGTCACTCTCTCACCCTTTTCTAGAGCCTTCCCAGACTGATATCACTTCTCTTAAACTTCCCCTCCACTCGTGCTTCCTTTACACTAGCAGATAACCTCACTTATCTCACAGAGACCAGACATGAGAACCGCCCCACCCATCTATTCCTTCAGGTTTCCCTCCAGGTCCCTTGCTCTACCAGATGTGCTATTTGGATCCCATTCACTCCTACATATCTTCCTTTTTTTTTTTTTTTTTTTTTAAGATTTTATTTATTTATTCATGAGAGCCACAGCCTCCCTGACTTCTGATTGGTGTTGTCCCAAACACAGCACCCTTTGTGAAGTTGGTGCTTGCCTTCTTCTGAAGATAAGGTGGTGAAGAGAGGCAGAGACAGAGGCAGAGGGAGAAACAGGCTCCATGCAGGGAGCTTGATGGTGGAACTTGATCCCAGGACTACGGGATCACACCCTGAGCCAAAGGCAGATGCTCAACCACTGAGCCACCCAGGCATCCTACTCCTACACATCTTCCAAGGGACTTTCTCTAGCCTCCCTTGTGACAAGTGGGCTTGAAGGGGCAGATGGAAAAATATCCAGTATGTGAGAATTGTGGAGTTCCCAGCCAGGAAATAATAATCTCTGAAGGTCCACCTGACCCTGTCAGTTTTTCATTTTGGAGTCTGTGGCGATATCCCATGGCAAGACCAATTTCTGCATTAGTTAATATCTTGTCAGCTGTGTTAGAAAAATGAACTCATATGAGTACCAGCAAAAGGAAATGTTGTGGTTTCAAGTGTTCAGTCCAGAGGTGAAGAGGCTTCTGGATTTAGAACACTGAGATTGTGTTCAGGCCTTATAGCTTTCACTCTCCAGAAATCAGAAAGATGGAGGCCAACCCTATTCCATGGAGTAATTTATGCAAAATGAATACTTCCATTTACTTCTATAAGATAATAAGGCAAATTCATTTCTTTGTGCCCAAAGATGCAACAGAGGACGTTTTATAGTATCAGGAATACTGTAGGGTGAACCCCTCTCTACACTGAGCAAGCGTAGCAGTGGGACGGAGATTCTGCAGTTCCATGGGAAACTTCACAGTATGAGTGTGAATCCACTGGAAGAACAGTGAAAACTGTCACTAGTGTGGGTTTCTGGGGGACACTAAATGCCCTGAGCCATGTCTACTGTGGGTAACTGTCAGAAGAACTGTGTGAAGCTAACAAGCCTGAAACCAAAAAGACTGATGGTAAATGATCCTCCCCCGCGCCCCCCCCCCCCAAGGCAATTAGAAAGCTTACCAGAGGAGTGTGAAAACAACAGATAAAACTCTGAAGCAAAGAGGTGGAGCTAAAGCAAAAAAGTCTGAGAAACCAGACTTTGTTCCAGACAAGAGGGTGCCCCAGGCATTCCCTGGGAGCCTCAGGAGTCTTGTTTGTCAAGTGCATTAAAGGCTATTTAGTCAAGGATCATGTGTTTACAGTTTAGAGCAACTACACAAAGACCCTAGGAGCCACAGCCTCCCTGACTTCTGATTGGTGTTGTCCCAAACACAGCACCCTTTGTGAAGTTGGTGCTTGCCTTCTTCTGAAGATAAGGTGGTGACAATAAGGCTTTGGTGACAGAGAAGTTTGTTCCTTCTTTCTGGGGTGCTATTCAAAATGTTGAACAACCAGCATTACTCAACCAGTAACCTATCAGTGCAGTTGCCAGTAGTCTGTGTGGGGGACCCCTGCTGTGCCAGGTGTTACCTCTTCCTTTTCTGTGTCTGGTGAGGTGTGGAGGGACCAAGATACTGTGTCTGGTGAGAGGAGCCCCTCCAGGGTCTTAGGGAAGTGGCCTTTTATCCACCAGTACATCTGAAGGGACGCATGCCAGGATCACCAGCCCTGATCCTCTTTTGTCAAAGAGCACCTACCTGCAAAGCATATGTGGCCACTAGCACACAGAGAGAATAAAGTCACCAGTAGCTTTCACAATTTCCCTGTGAGTAGTGCTGTCCATAGAGGGCTGGGAGGTAGGTGTAGAGCAGAACCAACACATCAGGCCTCTGACAACCACCAGCATGCATCACCTCTCTGAGTTTTCATTGCAACACAGTAAAACAGGCATTTTCACTTCCATTTTGTTGTTGGGATGATTGAGGTTTAGAAGGATGAAATCTCTCTAGGTTTTTCAGGTGGTAAAAAAGAGGCAGAATTTGACCCCAGGCCTGTTGACTCAAAACCTCTCCTCCTTCTATAACCTGGCACTGCATCCTGCACACACCTACTTGGAGGGCTTGCAACAGCTGGAATCAAGTGAAAAGAATGAAAGTACCTGGTGCTTGAGCTGGAACTCCAGGATGGCACTGCCACCCGGATGGGGCCTTCAGGCCAGGCTGTCCATCCACCACCCTCCTTCTCTCCCATCGTCCTTCCTTGACAATGTGTGTGAACCTCCCATGACCTTTGGCCTTAGGGAATTCCAACAGATGCTAACCAGCCTAATAACTTAGGACACAGCTCACCTGTTTTTCTTTCTTTTTTTTTTTTTTTTTAAAGATTTATTTATTTATTCATTCAGAGAGCGCGCGAGAGAGGCAGAGACACAGGCAGAGGGAGAAGCAGGCTCCACGCAGGGAGCCCGACGCGGGACTCGATCCTGAGTCTCCAGGATCACACCCCAGGCCGGAGGCGGCGCCAAACCGCTGCGCCACCGGGGCTGCCCTCACCTGTTTTGCAAACCACCCTCCTTTAATAGGTGTTCACTGGGGAAATAAATGCCTGTTACACAGTTACTGATCTTTGCCATGGTGGACAAGGTAAAAAAAGGAGAGTATTGCTATATCCGTGTGAGACCTAGCCAAGTTGCTTGCCCTCCCCACGTCTTGTTACCAGGCAGAGAACGGGTTCTGAACTCAGGCTCTGCTGTTTGTCATTTGAAAATCAATACTCAAGAGATATATGATATTGGGAAAGGAAATACTGCTTTATTCAGGAAGCTGGCAACCTGGGAAGATAGTGGACTCACATCTCCAAGACCATCTTCCCCATCTGAGGTTCTTAAAGGGGAAGGTACAGGAAATGGGGAAGAGGGGTGATGGCCTCCATGAAGGACAAACAGTGCCCCGGCAGTTCGTCCTATGTGGACATGACCTGAACAGGCCCGCCAGCATCAGTGGCAGCTGTTTTCCAAGGTGGTCAGGCTTTACCTTCTGGGAAGGGCCTTTACTCCTCAAGGACAGTGGCCTGAAAATCTCAAGGACAGTAGGTTAGTTTTGCTATAGACCAAGAGACTTAGGTCAGTAAGCGGGGCACGCAGAAGCTTGAACTCCAGGTTGGAGTGCTATTTTACTTTTTTTTTTTTTTTAAGATTTTATTTATTTATTCATGAGATACACAGAGAGAGAGGCAAAGACACAGGCAGAGGGAGAAGCAGGCTCCATGTGGGGAGCCCAACGTGGGACTTAGTCCCAGGTTTCCAGGATCAGGCCCCGGGGCTGAAGGCAGTGCTAAACCGCTGAGCCATCGGGCTGCCCTGGAGCGCTATTTTACTTTCAGATTTCTCTTTGGCAAATGAGGGAATCAGCTCTCTATTGAGGCAGCAAGCTCAAATGCTTACAGGAGCCAGACAGGCAACATAACAAGTGAAGAAGAGACCACTTCCCCAGGCAAATTTGTATCTTTCTCTCATTTTTCTTGAAATGCATATCATCTCTAGTCTATTTCACTTTATCTCAATTTTGACAGAGCCATAGGTATAGCAAATACATTTTTGATGACCTTAAAAATAAAGTTATTTTACCAGCAAAGACAGGTTTATTAAAATTGCAACTTGGGACAAGCAAGCTTTGGCAAAAACCATACGCTAGTCCAACAAAGGAAAGGAATGTTATTTTATGGAGAAGGAAGAGGAGTTGGGAGGGGTTGTTTTAAAGGAAAGTCCATTGAAGAAAAGCCAAAGGGACACCCAGGTGGCTCAGCAGTTAAGCATCTGCCTTTGGCTCAGGGCATGGTCCTGGAGTCCTGGGATCAAGTCCCACATCGGGCTTCCTGCATGGAGCCTGCTTCTCCCTCTGCCTGTGTCTCTGTCTCTCTCTCTCTGTGTTTCTCATGAATAAATAGATAAAATCTTAAAGAAGAAGAAGAAGAAGAAGAAGAAGAAGAAGAAGAGGAGCAGCAGCAGCAGCAAGAGTACAGGGTGATGATGGTTTCTCATTGGCTTTCTTGCTGAAGTAGAAGATGTGAGGTATGTTTGTTCCGTTGGTGCTTGTAAATGATAATTCTTTCTTGTTGACAATTTTGCTGGGGTCTGGATTGGCAATATTTTCCAGTAATTGATGCAGAGTGGTTGGGCTGGAGAGCTCCCCCTTCTGGTCTCCTGGCTCCATTATAGTGAGGTTTTCCTTTATTAATTTTCAGTTTTTACCATACGAAGGAACTGGGTGAATGTGATGATAAATGCCTGCTGTCACTCAGCACAGTTTCCAAAGATAATAGGGATGGTGGACACTGTGCTAGTCCAGGAAGAGAACTTCCACCCCTAGATTGCGTTCTTATGCTCTCTCTAGAATGCTCTTCCCCCAGATATTCAAAGGCTCGCACCATCACTGCAGATCATAGTTCAGAATGGTCCTCTGCTTGGAACGCTCTCCTTTCTTCCACACTGCTTTTTAGTCACAATATTTACCACTACCTGATACTATTTTATGTATTTGTCTATTGCCTACTTTGTTCACTGAAGTGCAAGTGCCATGAAGTAAAAACTTGACATATCTTGCTCACCACTGTAATCCCAGCACCCAGAACAGTACTCAGCACAAAGCAGGTCCTCAACAATTATTTTTTAAAAAATACTGAGCCCAAGTAGGGATCCCCACTTGGTGGGGAGCCTGCTTCTCCCTCTGCCCCTCCCCTTGCTTATGCTTGCTCTTCCTCATGAATAAATAAAATATATTTTTTAAAGATTTTATTCATTTATTCATGAGAGACACACACAGAGAAAGAGAGAGAGAGAGGTAGAGACATAGGCAGAGGGAGAAGCAGGCTCCATGCAGGGAGCCCGACATGGGACTCGATCCCGTCTCCAGGATCAGGCCCTGGACTGAAGGAGGCGCTAAACCGCTGAGCCACCAGGGCTGCCCAAGAGAGAGAATCTTAAACTGAGTGTGGAGCCTGACTTGGGGCTCCATCCCACGACTCTGAGATCACGACCCCAGCTGAAATCAAGAATCTGACACTTAACTGACTGAGCCACCCAGGCGCCCCTCAACAAGCATTTTATTTATTGATTGATTTATTCATTCATTTAAATTTTTTTAAAAAATATTTTATTTATTTATTCATGAGAGACACACACACAGAGAGGTAGAAACATAGGCAGAGGGAGAAACAGGCTTCCTGTGGGGATTCTGATGCAGCATTTGATCCCAGGACCCTGGGGATCACAACCTGAGCCAAAGGCAGCCGATCAACCAAGGAGCCATCCAGGTGCCCCTCAACAAGTATTTTAAATCAATCAATCAGTGAATATTAATAAGTTACTGTTGGGGTGAAGGATTGGAACAGTGAGGGATGGAGGGTTTACTTTTCATTGTATACTTTCTGTACTATCTAAAATTTTTGAGTATCTTATATATATTACTTTTTAAAAATACCAAAATTGGGGACACCTGGCTGGCTCAGTCAGTAGAGCATGTGACTTTTGATCTCAGGGTCATCAGTTTGAGCCCCATGGTGGGTGTAGAGATTATTTTAAAAAAATATATATAGGGATGCCTGGGTGGCTCAGCGGTTTAGTGCCTGCCTTCGGGCCCAGGGCATGATCCTGGAGTCCCGGGATCGAGTCCCACATCTGGCTCCCTGCGTGGAGCTGCTTCTCCCTCTGCCTATGTATCCGACTCTCTCTCTCTCCCTCTCTGTGCATCTCTCATGAATAAATAAAAATAAAATCTTTAAATGAATATACAGATAGATAGACTATTGGAAAGTGGGATTTGGGACTAAATACTTTTGTGTATTTCTATGCTTTTAAGACTGTTAATAAACAGTATTTTTTAAAATGGGATAATAGGACTTGTAGTTTAAATGCTGCCTTCTGGGGGGCATAGCTCAGTCAAGTAGAGCATATGACTCTTGACCTTAGGATCATGAGTTTGAGCCCCACACTGGACATGGAGCCTACTTTAAAAGAAAATAAATAAATGCTGTCTTCTGTCTTTCCAACAAAGTTCCTTATGCAGAACTTTTTTGGAGAATACTGGTATCTATGGAAGGGTCTAGGGCACTAGATATGAGAGGGAGAAAACTGTGTCAAGATATAACTAAAGCTTCTTCCCACTGTCTTTTGCTATTGAGATGCCCAAAAAGCAGTTTAGATTTTTTAAAGCTTTTTGTAAACTCCAATAGAAGGAGGGCTACACATGGCCACACCTTTTTGCAAACACTGGGAAATCATAGCTGGAGGAGCGTATCCTATTGGAAAACAAAAAGGACTCGTTTTAGACAAGTGCTATGAATTGAATGTGCCTCCTCTTCCCCTCCAATATATACTAAACTCCTATCCCTAAATGTAATTATATTTGGAGATAGGGCCTTTATGGAAGTAATTAAGATTAAATTAAGTCATGAGGATGGGAATTCCAAGATGGGATTGATGTCTTTAGAGAAACACCAGAGAGTTCCCCTCTCTTCGAAAAAGCTCACAAAGAGGTCGTGTGAGCACACATCAAAAAGGCTGCTATCTGCAAGCTGAAGGAAGAGGCTTTGGAATTGTGGGGGCCAAGGGCAGGCTTCCCCAAGATGGGACATTTTGGCACTTGGATTATTTTGAGCTGAAGGCATTTGAGACCTTGTGGGCTCACGAGAAAATTTTGCTCCTCCCTTAATCATGTAGAAGAATCTAAATTGGATCTTTCCTTCCTATTAGAATAGGGGTTATTAGCAAATATAAATTTTATCAAGTGATCCTTCTGTATAGCAGACCAAACAACTAATTATCAAACATCTGCTCTTCTTCTTACTGTCCTGTAAATTGTGTTCTTTTTCTCTTAAGCCCTAGACCCCTACCCCATTCTCCTTAGGTCAGATTGATATATATATACCTCATTTTGCCTATCTTTGGAATTTCCATGTCTATGTAGATTTGCTACACATATGCTGTTAAATTTTGTTTTCTCTTGTTAATCTGCTTTGCATCAATTTGATTCTTAGTCTAACTAGAAGGACCCTTGAAGAGCACAGGAATTCTTGCTCCCTTACAGAAATAGCATCCACCCTGCCAGCACCTTGATCTTGAACTTCTTAGCCTCCAGAACTGTGAGAAATGAAGTTTCATTGTTTAAGCCACCAGTTTATGGTATTTTTTTTAATGGCAGCCCACGCAGACTAACATAACAGAAAAGAAAACAGTAAGTTCATTAAGTTCCACTCATGGTTGAAGTAATTAGCAATAAGTACACTATCCATAAAATTCTAGGGGAAGTGAAAATGGTATTAGATCTATCATGTGGGATCCCTGGGTGGCGCAGCGGTTTGGCGCCTGTCTTTGGCCCAGGGCGCGATCCTGGAGACCTGGGATCGAATCCCACGTCGGGCTCCCGGTGCATGGAGCCTGCTTCTCCCTCTGCCTGTGTCTCTGCCTCTCTCTCTCTCTCTCTCTCTGTGACTATCATAAATAAAAAAAAAAATTAAAAAAAAATAGATCTATCATGTATTTATAAACATATTTATTGCACAGTAAACACACTTAGGTTGAGATGATATTTGAGGACATGGTCCCCTTTTCTCCTCAGTTAACTGTGCACACTGGTTGGTCAGCACATGTGCTATCTTCCCAACTGCTTGGCAAGGCACCTCTCCCTTCAGGCTCATGTTCTCTGTTCCACAAAGTCCATGCTCACATCCCATTACAGAATCTAATCCCTATTGCTGGGCAGCCCGGGTGGCTCAGTGGTTTAGCGTTGCCTTCAGCACAGGGCCTGATCCTGGAGACCCGGATCGAGTCCCACGTCGGGCTCCCTGCATGGAGCCTGTGTCTCTCCCGAATAAATAAATAAAATCTTTAAAAAAGAATAATCCTTATTGCTTTCCCCAGTCATCTTCACTTACCTTTATCTCCCTTCCCACCTGCTATACTACCAGAAAAGAAAAATAAATAGTAAATAAAGAGATTTCCTGGGTCACCTGGGTGGCTCAGTGGTTGAGCATCTGCCTTTGGCTCAGGGCGTGATCCCAGGGTTCCAGGATCGAGTCCCACATTGGGCTTCCTGCATGGAGCCTGCTTCTCCCTCTGCCTATGTTTCTGCCTCTCTCTCTGTGTCTCTCATGAATAAATAAATAAAGCCTTTAAAAAAAAAGTCTTAAAAAATTCCCTTACTCGGTTTGTCCTGAAGTTAAAAGGAGGAGGGATTAATGTAGATAAAAATGAAAATATTTAAGGTAGATAAACAGGAAGTCCTGTGCCTATTTCCCTCAAATCAACTGCACAATAATGGGATGGTATGGACAAATCCTAGCCGATGAGGCTTGTCCCTTCCTCCCACCCTACTCTACTCCCTGGTACACCAAGGCTGAGTGTAGGGTACTTCCTACAGTAATTCAGAAAGAAGTGACTCAATGCTCAACTGTTAATTTCAAAATGGACTTTCACAGCCTATGGCAGAGATGATAGCTTTAGGAGAAAAAGGCTTTGGTGGCATTAACAAATCCAATTCTTAGCCTGAACACTAGGCATAGAAAAATACCTAAACCAGGCAGAGTAGATGAAGATCTCTTAGGCCTAGGAAAAGAGAGAGTTGGAGAAGGGAGCAATTGATTGAGTCACTGATGGGCATCCCTGAAAGGGAGCTCTTGTTCTACCCATTATCCTACCCAGAATAGGCAGCCTTAGGAAAGGGTGTGGGCCATAGAGCCTCAAGGTAAGTGGGACAGGTCTTTGAGCAGGAAAGGAAAGTTGTACTCAATTCTTGTGGGGCCCAAGGAGAGCAAGCCAGGTCTTCAAGCGTCCCCACACCACTGTACATGGTGACAGTGGCATTTTGGAGCAACAACAGCTCTGTCTCCTGGGCTCTCAGGGCAGTGAGGGAACACATCTAAAAGTGCCTCTGTGGCCTCTGAGAGGACATCGGGCCTTGCAATGAAGACAAACAAAACTCCTACTGAATGGAGGGATATTTTTGGAAACATTTCCAATATGTTTTCATGCTCTGTATGATCTGCTGCCTTGTAGCTTCCCACCTATAATGTTAAGGACAAAGTGTTTTGAGTTCCTACCAAGACGATGATCTTGAGGGTCAGGCCTGGTTCAGAAAAGAAATTCAAGGTTCTTTAAGATCAGGACAGAACACATCTGGGTTTATATCTATTGTCTCATAGTATTAAGAAGAGTCCCTTTGACATTCATGTTCTAAATTTTTATTGTAGTGGCTATATGACTACTCATTTGTCATCCAACTGACCACTCAAAATAGGTGAATTTTACTGTATATAAATTATATCTCTGAACTTATTTTTTTAAAGATTTATTTATTTATTTTGGAGAGAGAGAGAGAGAGTATACAAGAGGAGAGACGGAAAGCAGTGGGAGAGAGAGAGAAGCAAACTCCCCGCTGAACACAAAGCCCTATTCTGTCCTTCATCTAATGACCCTGAGATCATGACCTGAGCCTAAATCAAGAGTCAGATGCTTAACTAACTGAGCCACTGAGGTGCCCCTCAGAACTGATTTTTTTAATACAGACACAGGATGTTGAAACTAGTGAATGGAAATTTGATGAGCAACAGAATATTATATTAACTCAAAGTAATTAAGTCCTCCAGATTGCTTATTAATCACAGAAGAAAAAAGAGCAATTTCTATTGAGACTAAGTGATACTACCTAACCATAGAATCAAATCTAATTGCCAACATCAGGGTTAAAATGAGCCTCCTCCTATGATGCCTTGAGGACATTCTTTTGTGGAATTCCTGCCAAAACTGCATATCTTTATCTCATCACAAGGAAACCTCATGTGAACATGTTCTACACAATAGCTGGCCCATACTCTTCAAAATATCAAGGCCATGAAAGATGAAGAAAGGTGGAGGAGCTGTTCCAGATTAAAGGTAACTACATAAATATGATCCTGGATTGGATCCTGGACTCAAATCTAGAATATCTGGACAATTGGTGAAGTTCAAATATAGAGTGGACCAGATAATTATTTTATCTATGTTAAGTTTTCAGGATTTTGGGGTACCTAGCTAGCTCAGTTGGTGTAGCCTGTGACTCTTGATCTCAGCATAGTAAATCTGAGCCCCATGTAGGGTGTAGAGATTACTTTAAAATAAAATCTTTAAAAAAAAAAAAAAAAAGTTTCAGGGGCAGCCCAAGTAGCTCAGCGGTTTAGTGCCGCCTTTGGCCCAGGGCATGATCCTGGAGACCCGGGACAAGTCCCGCATCAGGCTCCCTGCATGGAGCCTGCTTCTCCCTCTGCCTGTGTCTCTGCCTCTCTCTCTGTGTCTCTATTAATAAATAAGAAAAATCTTTAAAAAAAAAAAAAAAAGGTCAAAGACAGAGTTACTATTTAACTTAGCAATTCCACTCGTAGGTATATACCCAAGAGCACTGAAAACAGGTACTCAAATATGTACTTATACATTAATGTTTATAGTAGCATTATTCACAACAGCCAATAGGAAAAAAAAAGATAGGTAAAAACAAGCCAAATATACATAAACAGATGAATGGATAAACAAAGTATGGTCTATCCATACAATGGAATATTATTCAGCTGTAAAAATAATGAAGTATTAAAAGAGGACTCCAGCTAACTTCATTTTGACCTCAGTCAGTACTTTCTAATTCATTGAGTTCTCTTCAGCTTATCTCTTAGCTCAGACAAAAAAATCCTGTGGGCAAAGCATCCCCGATGCTAAATGAAACCACTCACACATGCAATAAGGACTGCCCCTAGCCAGCAAGACCCTGCTTGATTGACTCCAAGGCAACCTGATCAGCTTGAACTCAGATGGGCCAGCTGCATGTACCCACCAACCTTTGTCCCATATTTCCCTTATATAAACCTGGAAGTATACTCGGCACTTTGGAGATAGTCTTAGAGACACTAGTCTGCTGTCTTCCTGGTGTTGGCCTCGCTGAAATAAACTTGTTTCTTGTTTCACCATTGTTCATCTCTGCCTGTGGATTTTATCAGTGGCAGTTGGCCGAACTTGGTCTGTTTGGGACCCCTGGAACCAGGGGCTTTTGTACCCCATGGACCAGCTATAGATCCAAAGAGACCACATGACCAGAGACAACGAATGTCTCCCCAGGAACATGAGGAGACAGGAGACTGAAGACCACATGGGCACCCCCTCCAAAATCTTGATTCTGTGTAATCTGAGCAGGAGAAAATTCCCCCAAAAAAGCTGAGATGAAATTGTCTGCCATCCCAGTGGGATGGGGGCTTGAAATCAAAATTAAGTTGATGTGTGCAAAGTAACAAGATGCAGTTTCTTTTGCTCCTCATTTGGGGCACTGTAATATTGTGATTTATAAGAAATATATATGTGGTCTTTATCCTCATTCCTAGCACAGAGTTCCTAAAACCCTTGGGATTTCCTAAATGATAGGAGCAATGAAGGTGTCTTTTGTTATTCATAACAAGCCCCTTTCCACTACTTCTATATTTATGTTAATGACAGGAATTTGAAAGCCTCTAAATGTGGGGATTAATCGCTAGGGGAACCATCCCTGTTATTAGAGGTTATTGGAGGCTTCATCTCAGCAGAAGGGAAGGGGTGGAGGTTGATCAATCACTAATGGCCATGACTTAATCAACTATGCCTATGTAATAATGAAGCTTCCATAAAAGCCCAGGAGGGTGGGGTTCTGAAGCTTCTGGGTTGGTGAACAATGGGAGGTGCTAGGACAGTGGCACCCAGAGAGGAGGGTACGAAAACTCCACGCCCTTCCCCACATACCTGCCATATGCATCTCTTCTATCTGGCAGATTCTGAATTATATCCTTTTACAATAAATCAGTAATCCAGTAGGTTAAATACTTGCCTGTGTTCTGGCAGTGCTCTAGCAAATTAATCAAACCTGAAGAGAGGGTGGTGGGAACCTCCAATTTATACCCAGTAATCAAAAGCACAGATAACAATCTAGATTTGAGATTGACATTTGAATTGGGTGGGGGGGAGTCTTGTGGGCCTAACCCCCTAACCTATAGGATCAGATGCTATCTCCAGGTGGAAACTATCAGAGTCGAGTTAAACTGTAGGACACCTAGCTGGTATCTGGAATCAGGTAATTGCTTGGTGAGTGGAAACTCCTACCCAAACATGCACACATTTGGTGACCAGAAGGGAAATTACAAGATCAAGGGCTCTGTTAGCCCTGGAAAAAATCTATTAAGGAAGTATCTGTTCTTCCTAGTTACCTATATCTTGCTAGTTTTACTACGCTTTTTTAAAATAAAAAATAGATTTTGTGAATTTTTTTAAATTATTTATTTATTTATGATAGTCACACACACACAGAGAGAGAGACAGAGGCAGAGACATAGGCAGAGGGAGAAGCAGGCTCCATGCACCGGGAGCCCAACGTGGGATTCGATCCCGGGTCTCCAGGATCGCGCCCTGGGCCAAAGGCAGGCGCTAAACCGCTGCGCCACCCACGGATCCCGATTTTGTAATTTTTATACATCCTTTCCGGCAGCTATTGAGATGATCATATCGTTTTTCTTTTTTGACTTTCTTTTTTTTTTAATCCTCTTTTACACATTTTGCCCACCCACACCACTCTCCATCTCTGGCTACTGGCAATCTAATCTGTTTTCTGTACCTATGAGCTCATTGTTTTTTTGATTGCACATACAAGTGAGATCATATGGTATTTGTCTTTTCCTGTTTGCCTTATTTCATTTAGCATAATGCCCTCAGGATTCATCCACATTGTTGCATAATAAAATCCCATTTCTTTATCCATTCATCCATCAGTGGACACTTAGGTTGTTTCCATATCTTGGCTATTATAAATAATGCTACAATTATAACCAAATCAACATGACTTTGTCCCTTGACAGAAACTATACCAGGTAAGCTGTTGGACAAAGGAAACTATTTGCAGCAAATAAGGAATATCTTCCAAAGTCCTGTCTCCTGGACAAGGGTAAATGGGCTTTTATATAAGGTTAGGATGAATATTTAGATAGGGAAGCCTTGTCATGGTAGAGATAGAGGCAGGCATAAAGTTGTGCATGCGCCTTTAGGAAACATGCCTCAGGAAAGTCACTAAACACTGTATGTTCTAACACAGTCCTAACACTGTATGTTAGGTAAATGAGGCTTGTGTTCCGCCTTGGGTGGAAATTTTAATATTAGAATGAGGTAAAGGTAGTTGTGGGTCATTCTGTACTTGAGGTCATTCCCTGGTCTGCCTCTGCAGGTATGAGTCAAGGGTTATGCTCAAACTGGTCTGGGTGATTTGGGCAGTCTGGGCCAGCCGGAAGTCTTGTCTGGGTAGTCACTATTGCTTGAAGGGGTGCTTTGGTTTTCATTTGTCTGAATTAAAAGATAAGTGGGAAAGAAGAGCTTAAGGAAAAATGTGGACAAACGTCAGTGAGTATAATAAGCAGGTGGGCAGTAAAGGTCAGGTCTTGGGATCTAGCTGGTGACACAATGCATGTCAGGGTGGATATATCTTTATGAATTAGGGTTCACATTTTCTTCAGATAAATACTGAGATGTGGAATTGCTGGATATGGTGGCTCTATTTTTAGTTTTTGAGGAAACTCCATACTGTTTTCCATAGTGGCTGCACCAGTTTATAGTCCAACCAATAGTGAACAAGAGTTCCCATTTCTCTACATACTCACCAACACTTTTTTCTTGTTTTTTTTTTTTTTAAAGGTATTTATTCATGAGAGACACAGAGAGAGAGAGAGGCAGAGACACAGGCAGAGGGAGAAGCAGGCTCTATGCAGGGAGCCTGATATGGGACTTGATCCCAGGTCTCCAGGATCAGGCTCTGGGCTGAAGGTGGCGCTAAACCGCTGAGCCACCAGGGCTGGCCTCTTTTTTTTTTTTTTTTTAAATAGGTGAGGTGATATCTCATAGTTTTGATTTGAATTTTTCTGATGATTAGTGATGTTGAGCACCTTGTCATGTACCCCATTGCGTATAAGTATGTTCCTGGAAAAATGTCAATTTAGATCTGCCCATTTTTTAATTGGATTGTTTGGGTTGTTTTTGTTGTTTTTTTACTATTGAGTTGTGTGAGTTCTTTATATATTTTGAATATTCACCTCTTATCAGATATGTCAGTTTTGCAAATTTTTCCCATCCTGTAGGTTGCCTTTTCATTTCATCAATATTTTCCTTCCTGTGCAGATCCTTTTTAGTTTGATATAGTCCCACTTGTTTACTTTTGCTTTTGGTGCCTTTGTTTTCGTGTCTTTAATCTATTTTGAGTTAATTTTTGTGTATGGTATAAGACAGTGGATCACTTTCTTTGACCTTTTAATATGGCAACTTATTTATCAAATTCCTTTTTATTGGAAGACTGTTGCATACTTGGGAAAAAAAAACCTGTTACGGCCTATTGTTCCTGTAATGAGTTTCTGGATTCTGCTGGCTAATAGTAATTTAAGATATTTGCTTTAATATTCTCAAAGGCTGCCCTCTGATAATTTGTTGCTGCTGTTGTCATCTCTGTGCTGCATTCCTCTGGGGGATATTCCTCCAGAGGATGAAATCTTGGTTGCTCTCCTCCAGGGGGAGATATGGAAGAATGTGACTAGAAGGAATCCAGTCTAGGAAGGGTTGGCATAGATTTGCCTTGAAATGAAGTCATGATGGAAGAGCAGCCAGGCAGAGAGCATAGGTCATCGCATGTATTTAAAAACTATGAAGATCATTGAAAAAAGGCAGCAGCAAGCTTCATGGTAAAAAAAAAAAAAAAAAGAAAGAAAGAATATCCACTTAAGTCAGGAACAATACAAGAATGCTATTTCTTACTACTTAAAATGGCTTTGGAGGCATTTAAATAAGAAGAGGTTTAACATTGGTTAATTAGTTATTAGTTAATAGTTTGTTGCAGTTGTTGTTGTTTTGGAATTGTTTAGTGACTTTCCTGTACTAATTTTGTAGTCTGTCTTTGTCATGTATGGCCACTGAAGTCTCTGCTCACTTAACTTAGTGGTCCAGCCAATGACTGGAAAGAGATTCCTTAAATGTCTAGCATCAATAAGTCTCCCGGCCTTTGCCAAGAGATCTGTGTCTATGTGTTAGGGCATACCTTAAATTTGGCAATTTACAGCTCAGGCTTAGCCTTCACTTCTTGCTTATACAGAGCCTCAACACTAACTGGAGGGGAGAGATTAGGGCCTTCTCAAGTCTTAACTGGGCACATGTACTGGCTTCTACATCAACTGGCCTCTAGTTCTCCAGGAATATGTTGGAACTTTTCAAAGTCTTCTATGGACCTCTCATTCCCCAAACTTCCTTTTCAGTTTTTGGGCAGTCTCTTTTTCGCTCTACAACTGTTACCCTTTTTCATGTACCTGCTATGTTAAACAGTCACTACAGATTTTTTCTTTCTTTTTCTTTTTTCCCTTTCTTTCTTTCTTTCTTTCTTTTCTTTTCTTTTCTTTCCTTTCTTTCTTTCTTTCTTTTTCTTTCTTTCTTTCTTTTTTCTTTTTTTTTTTTTTTTTTTTTTTAATTTTTATTTATTTATGATAGTCACAGAGAGAGAGAGAGAGAGGCAGAGACGCAGGCAGAGGGAGAAGCAGGCTCCATGCACCGGGAGCCTGATGTGGGATTCGATCCCAGGTCTCCAGGATCGCGCCCTGGGCCAAAGGCAGGCGCCAAACCGCTGCGCCACCCAGGGATCCCTTTTCTTTTTTTTCTAAGGATTTTTATTTACTTCTTTGACAGAGAGAGATAGAGAGCAGAGAGAGAGCAAGCAAGCATACAAACAGGGAGAGCAGCAGGCAGAGGGAGAGAGGGAGCCTGACTGGGGGGGGGCTCAATCCCAGGACCCTGGGATCATGACCTGAGCTGAAGGCAGACACTTAACTGACTGAGCCACCCAGGTGCCCCTGATTTTCTTTTTTTAAACAAATGTTCCAAGAGAAGGTTGTTCACAGTGAGTAAGCTCTGAATGAGGTCAAATAAAGGTAAGCCCTGTGAGTGGGAATTTCCAGAAGACTCTAAACAGGTCAGCCTATATAATTCTCTGGGAATAGGGCTCTTTCAGGAGCCCCAAACTTGTCTGGTCTCTCCAGTGGTTGTTGCTGATTGGGTTCTACAGCTACCATGTTGTGCCGCTACCATGTTGTGCAGCTGTTGGTTTCCAAATAAGGAAACCAGAATAGGGCAAGCATAATTCTGAAAAGCTCCCTGTTCTTACCGGGATTCAGCTAGTTTTCTTGAATAAATGTTCCTTGGATTGTTGTAAGTCTTTGGTTCATCTTCATAGTTCTAAGAAAGTTGATTTTGAATTTTTTTTGCCAGAGTTTTCATTGCTTTTATGGAGGAATGGATTTTTGGATTCTTAGTCTGCCATTCCATTCTCTAGTGGAATTTTGATGTTTCCTTTCTTACATTTCTGAAGTTTATTCCTAGGGTATTTTTGTTGCTATTTTAAATATAACATTTTCTTTTTTAAAAAGATTTATTTATTCATGAGAGATACAGAGAGAGAGGCAGAGACAAAGGCAGAGGGAGAGGCAGGCTCCCTTAATGGACCTGATATAGAATTTAATCCTAGGACCCCAGGATCACAACCTGAGCCAAAGGCAGATAGATGCTCAACCACTGAGCCACCCAGACCTCCCTATAACATTTTCTTCCACTATATTTTCTAATTGGCTTTTGTTTTTATTTAAGAAACCTCTTTTAAAAAAATTTCAGTATAATTGATATACAGTGTTATATTAGTTTCAGATATACAATATCGCGATTCAACAATTCCATACATTACTCAGTGTTCATCATAAGTGTCCTCTTAATCCCCTTCACTTATTTTACCCATCCCCCCACCCACATCCTTTTGGTAACCATCCGTCTATTCTCTATTATTAAGAGTTTGATTTGGGGGTGCCTGGGTGGCTCAGTGGTTGAGCGTCTGCTTTTGGCTCAAGGTGTGATCCCAGGGTCCTGGGATCAAAGTCCTGCATCAGGCTCCCCATGGGGAGCCTGTGTGTGTCTCTCATGAATAAATAAATAAAATCTTGGGCAGCCTGGGTGGTTCAGAGGTTTAGCGCTGCCTTCAGTTCAGAACCTGATCCTGGAGACCCGGGATCGAGTCCCACCTCAGGCTCCCTGCATGGAGCCTGCTTCTCCCTGTGCCTCTGCCTCTCTCTCTCTCTCTCTCTCTGTGTGTGTGTGTGTCTCTCATGAATAAATAAATAAAATCTTTTAAAAAAATAAAATCTTTTTAAAAAAAGAGTCTGTTTTTTTGGTTCATCTTTTTATTTTCCTTTGTTTCTTAAATTCCACATATAAGTGAAATCATACAGTATTGGTCTTTCTCTGACTTATTTCACTTAGCATTATACTCTCTAGATCCATCCATGTTATTGCAGATGGGAAAATTACATTCTTTTTTTATGGCTGAGTAACCTTCCATTATATATACATGCCACATATTTTTTATCCATTCATCTATCAATGGACACTTGAGTTGCTTCCATATCTTATTATAAATTATGCTGCAATAAACATAGGGTGCGCATGTCCCTTTGAATTAGTGTTTTCAATTCTTCAGGTATCTAGCACTGGAATTACTGGATTATATGGTAATACTATTTTTAATTTTTTGAGGAATCTCCATATTGTTTTTAATGATAGTTGCACCAGTTTACATTCCCACCAACAGTGTAGGAGGCTGCTTTCTTCTCACATACTCACCTTGTGTTTTTTAATTTTAGCCATTCTGACAGGTGTGAGGTGGTACCTTGCTGTGTTTTTGATTTGCATCTTCCTGAGGATGAGTGATGTTGAGCATCTTCTCATGTGTCTGCTGGCATTCTGAACGTATTCTTTGGGGGAAATGTCTGTATGTATCTTCTGCCCATTTTAAAATCAGATTATTTGGTTTTCTGCGTGCTGAGTTTTATCAGTTCTTTACTTTGGATACCAACCCCTTATCAGCTACAACATTTGCAAATATCTTCTCCTATCCAGTAGATTATCTTTTAGTTTTGTTTGTTGTTGCCTTTGCTATGCAGAAGCTTTTTATTTTTGATGTAGTTTTAATAGTTTATTTTGGCTTTTGTCTCCCTTGCCTCAGGAGGCAGATCTAGAAGGATGCTGCTACAATAATGTCAGAGAAATTACTGCCTGTGCTATTCTAGGATTTTCATGGTTTCAGGCCTCACATTTTGAGGTTTTGTGTGTGTGTGTGTGTGTGTGTGTGTGTGTGTGGTGTAAGAAAGTGGTCCAGCTTCATTCTTTTGCATATAGCTGTCCAATTTCCCTAATACCATTTGTTGAAGAGACTGTTTCTGATGGCATATTCTTGCCTCTTTTGTCAAAGATTAGTTGGCTATATAATTGTGGGTTTATTTCTAGGTTTTCTATTCTGTTCCATTGATCTATGTGTCTATTTTTATGCCAGTGGTATACTGGCTTGAATAATACAGCTTTATGACATAATTTGAAGGCTGGAATTGTGATACCTCTAGTATTGTTTTTCTTTCTCATTGTTTTAGCTATTTGGGGCCTTTTGAGGTTCCAAACAAATTTTAGTATTTTTCTAGTGCTGTGAAAATTGCTGTTGGTATTTTGATAGGCGTTGCCTTAAGTCTGTAGGTTGCTTTGGGTAGTACAGATGTTTTAACAATATTTTTTCTTCCAACCCATAACCATGGACTGTCCATTTTTTAAGATTTTATTTATGTACAGATGTTTTAACAGTATTTGTTCTTCCAACCCATAACCATGGACTGTCTTTCCATTTCTTTTTTTTAAAGAATTAATTAATTAATTTATTTATTTATTGGAGAGAGAGAATGAGAGAGCACACAAGCAAGGATAGCAACAGAGGGAGAGGGAGAAGCAGGCTCCCTGCTCATCAGGGAGCCTGATGCAAGGCTTGGTCCTAGGACCCTGGGATCATGACACGAGCCAAAGGCTTAACCAACTGAGTCACCCAGGAGCCTCCGTCTTTCCATTTTTTTGTGTTGTCTTCAATTTCTTTCATCAGTATCTTATAGTTTTCAGAATACAGGGCTTTTACTACTTTAAGTTTATTCCTAGGTATTTTATTATTTTTAGTGTAATTGTAAATGGGACTGTTTTCTTAATTTTTTCCTCCTGCTTCATTATTAGTGAATAAAAATGAAAGAGCTTTTTGTACATTGATTTTGTATCCTGTAACTTTACTGAATTCATTTATCAGTTCTAGTAGTAGTCTCTCAGATTTTCTATATATAGTAGCATGTCATTTGCAAATAGTGAAAGTTTTACTTTTTCATTACTAATTTGGATGCCTTTTCTTTCTTTTTTGTTGTCGATAGCTGTGGCTAGGACTTCCAGGACTATGCTGAAGTAAAGTGGTGAAAGTGGGCATGCCTGTCTTGTTCCTGATCTTCAGGGAAAAGCTCTCAGTTTTTCCCCACTGAGTATGATGTTTGCTGTGGGTTTTTCATATATGGCCTTTATTATGCTGAGGCATATTCCCTCTAGAACTACCTTGTTGAGGGCTTTTTATCATGAATGGATCTTGTACTCTGTCAACATTTTTTCTGCATTTATTGAGATGATCATTTGGGTTGTATCTTTTCTCTTATTGATATGATGTAACATGTTGATTGATTTGTGAATATTAAAACACCCTTATATTCTGGGAACACATCCCACTTGACTGTGATGAATGATTTTTTTTATTGTATTGTTGGATTTGGTTTGTTAAATATTCTGTTGAGGAAACTGGCAGTTGATTCTCCTTTTTTTTGTGGTGTCTTGCCATTTAATTTTTAAGAGTTCTTTAATATCTTCCTAGTGTATTAGAGATATTAGCTATTTGTCTGTTATATACATTGCAAATATTTTCTTTTGGTTTGCCAATTGTCGTTTGACTTTATGATGGCTTTGACCACGAGAAATGTTTTATTTTTACGCAAATTTATCATTTTTTTAATTATTACAGATTTCAAGTCATAGACTCTACTTATACTGAGGCTAAAGAGGAAGTCATTTGTCATGTCACTTGCATGATTTCGGTTTTGGCATTTAGATCTCTAATCCAGTTGGAATTTATTTTTACGTGAAATGATAGCTATGGTTCTACTTTTATCTTATCCCAAATAGCTACTCAGTTGTTTCAGCACTATTTTTTTTAAGTCCATTTTTTGGGGTGCCTGGGTAGCTCACTGGTTGAATGTCTGCCTCTGGCTCAGGTCATGATCCCAGGGTCCTGGGATCGAGTCCCACATCAGGTTCCCCAAAGGGATCCTGCTTCTCCCTCTGCCTCTGTCTCTGCCTCTCTGTGTCTCTCATGAATAAATTTAAAAAATCTTTTAAAAGAAGTCTATTTTTGCCCCAGGAGCTTGAGATGACCCTTTACCAATATTCTAAGTTCCAAATGTTCTTTAGTCTATTTTGAGGATTTCTATTCTATTGGTCTGTTTGTCTCCTTGTGCACAGATACTACACAGTTTTGTTATAGATGTTTTATAGTATGTTCTCTTGTCTGATAAGGCTAGGCCTCCTCAGGTTTTCCTTTTCATTGATTGCCAAAATATATTTTTGCATATTTGCCTTTTTCCCATATTGTATTCTTGCTGAAAATGCATAACCTCCATTTAATCATGAGGAAACTGAGGGAAATTTTATACAAGAATTGGCTAATATTCTTCAAAAAAACATTAAGGTCATGAACAAAAAAAAAGAAAAATGAAGGAGTTTTCCAGGATTAAAGGAGACTAAGGAGACATAACAAATATACTATGTGGTCCTAGATAGATAAAAGGACATGGGACAAGTGCATTGATATTAAGTTACTGGTTGACTGTATTATGTTTATGTAGGTTATAAACATTTGAAGAAATTGGGTAAAGTATATATGGGAATTCTTTGTAATATTTTGGCAATCTTTTTATTTATTTTTTTTGGCAATCTTTTTATAAACCTGAAATGATTTCAAATTAAAAAGTGAAAACATTAAAATATGAGAAAAATTAATTCTGTATAATAAAATATAATTTATTTATAAAATATTCAAATATTATACATAATCAATCTATTTGTCAAATGTTAAGAGTTGCTGACTTGCTACTGGCAAGAGTGAAGCAAATGGGGCCATCTGGGTAGCTTGGTGGTTGAGCATCTGCCTTTGGCTCAGAGAATGATCCTGGAGTCCTGGGATTGAGTCCCACATTGGGCTCCCCATGGGGAGCTGCTTCTCCCTCTGCCTATGTCTTTGCCTCTCTCTCTCTCTCTGTGTCTCTCATGAATAAACAAATAAAATCTTTTTTTAAAAAAAGAGTGAAGCAAATGGGTGAGCAAAATTATCATGATGCAGGAGCATTTCCTAGTGGTTTAGCTTTCATTAAACAGTCAGTGTAGGAACTGGATTCCTAGGAGGGTTACAAAGTCTCCTGGTAAGACTTGCCAACCACTTCTGGGAATGATGATGGCATTACTTGAGGCTGCCTTCTGATGTATTTGGGCATTACTTGAGGCCTGCCTTCTGATGTATGTGGGCAATTAGCAGAGCTAAGGGGAGGTTGGATAAACACGGGGAAGGGTTATTTAATGTCATATAGTATCAAAGCTCTAAAGACTTGCAGCTGATTTAAAATTCCAACTCTTGAATCTTTATCAGGCCACCCTAGAGTTAAAGCCTTGACTCACTCTCAAATTCAGAAAAAGAGAGCTCAATGATTAACAGAGGCAGGGAGAAGGGCTGTGGGAGAAATGCATTCCTGACAGCCCAAAAAGTGCTGCTTGTTGACATATAAAGTCAGAGTTTGGTATCAGTAAGTAAAGCTGCTTGATTCCCATAACTCATCAGACTCTATTACTCTGTATATGGATCAGCTTTTCTACCAAGGTCAGAGAGCAGAGATCTGTTAGAGGAGCATGTTGTACTTACTGTGGGGTGCCTGGTTTCTGGGTTGTTTTATTGGGAAGCATTTCTGACTCACCTCATGTGGAGCCTCTGAATTGCCCATTCTTGTAGAAAATCTTCTCTTAGGCACTTTAAATGACTCTTAGAAGAACTATGGCTTACCCACATTGGAGCTTCTGTAAAATAAAGCAGGGTGGCTAGACTTATTTTCAAGAAAGTAGAGTTAGAAAAATCAGTCCTTACGTTACATATAATATGTGTGATAGTCAACCACAAACATTGATATTTTAGATCTTAGGTATTTCAGTGCAACATCTGAGAGCTATGCATTATAAAAGCATAAAATGTATTATTCCCCAGTTTTCTCAGCCTGTGATGCTGTAAAGATGTAAAATTAATCCTACTGAACAGAAAAAACATTACAAGTTGTTTAATACCTTTGACTTCAATTCTACCTTTATTGAAAAGGCAAGCAGCTAGTGGTCTACATTATTGTGTGTACCTTTTCTTTTTTAAATATTTTTATTAATTTATTAATGAGAGACTTATAGAGAGAGGCAGAGACACAGGCAGAGGGAGAAGCAGTCTCCATGCAGGGAGCCTGATGTGGGACTCGATCCCGAGTCTCAAGCCCCCGGCTGAAGGCGGCGCTAAACCGCTGAGCCACCTGGGCTGCCCTATTGTGTGTACCTTAAGTTAGAAACTGTTTTAAAATGGAAGGAGATTTTTGTGATCATCAGTATTTCAAAAACACTTCAGATAAAGGTCACCCAGAATAATGACATTTTAAGAGTTGTAAACCCACCTTGCGGGTAGTAGTTTGTTGAACTAAGGGTTTTACCAGAAAGGAGGAACAATGTCATAAATACATTTGTGAGTCTTATTAAAAAGAATTTGGTGGTCTGGGTGAAGTCAGTTAAGCATCTAACTCTTGGTTTCAGCTCATGTTGTGATCTCGGGGTCCTGGGACTGGGCCTGTCCATCAGTCTCTGTGCTCAGCGCAGTCTGAGATTCTCCCTCTCCCTCTGCGCCTCCTGCTTATGCTCTCTCTCTCAAGTAAACCACCAAATCTTAAAAAAAAATTTTGGTGAGCAGGGTGATTGGCAAACTCTATCTTGTAGTTAAGAAATCTAACTTGAAGAGCTGTAGAGCTTGACACTTTTGGGATATAGTTGCACACATTTGCTGCTCATGCTTCATATACTAGTGCAAAATGATAACTGGTAGTAATTTTGAGGCCGTCCATTTGGCCAAACTACCAGATACATAATTAATAAAGTACTATAATAATATTTTAAAAACAACTGCCATTTTTTTTAAAAAAAGCACACAACTTACAGTTAGTAGACTTATTAAAATGGGTCAGAACTATATTATTGGATTTTTAGGTTTGTGGGTTCTCGTAAAACAAAATGCACAAGTCCTATAATCAGAACCACAGAGGGCTAGCAATACATACAAAGGAACTAGCTAGCAATACATGCAAATCAACTACCTCTAACCAAATTGGGGGTTTGGTTAGAGATGGTTGGTTACAATTCTAAACTCTAATGCTATAATCACACCATTTGGACCACATAATTACTTAGAAAATCAGCTGGATTTGAGCACTCTTAGTCATGGGTCCAAATTCATTTGCATATGTTAATACTAAGGCTATAGCATTGGTCATTTTATAAATACTGTGCTTCACACTGTAATGTAAAATGTGTATATTTAACACTGCTTGTATAAATTATATAAATGATAGCAAATTTGGATAAATTAAAGCTTTTAAAATTATTATTATTGTTACTTTTCCATTAGTACCTGTAGCTTCAGCAATGACTTTGTAAAACCCTGTCTTAACAGTGACCAATTTTGTAGCTTTTAACATTCTGGATTTTCATTTGTTTTTGAGAGAGAGAGAGAGAGAGAGAGAGAAAGCACATGCAGGCTAGTGCAGGAAGGGGCAGCGAGAGAGAGAGAGAAAATCTTAAGCAGACTCCAAGCCAGCATGGAGCTGAGGCAGGGCTGGATCTCTTGATTCTATCATGACCTGAGCTGACATCAAGAGTTGATTGCTTAACTGACTGAGCTACCCAGGCACCCCTGGATTTTCAGTTGTAAGGCAGATTTTGGCAGTGGCTTTTCTCTTATTAAATCCTCTAATATTAATGAACAATGAAACATCCATTAAACTATTAGGAAATACTACATATTATATCGGATTGCGTAATGCTGAGAAGTTTATATCTTCAACAAAATTGTTAGACCTGTCCCTGACTTTGAGCAATAGCCACATTATAGTCATAAGTGAAAATAGAGAAAAGAATATGCCATTGTTTCCACGATGTGAAAATTAAAATCCTGTAAATCATAAAACATCCCAATTCCTATTAAAACTATTTAAAAGATTGTGAACTTACCAAAATGCACATGAAGTAAGTTTTTTGTTTTTTTCTAAAGTAGGCTCCACATCCAATGTGGGGTATAACTAATGACCCTGAGACCATGAGTCGCATGCTCCACTGAGCGAGTCAGCCAGGCACCTCCAAACAATATTACATATTTGATACCAGGTCCCTGCAAGATACGTTTCTTCCCTTTTCTGAGGAGGAAAGCTAACAGGTTAGATAACTTGCCCTTGGGCACAAAGGAACGAAAAGAAACTGGGATATTTAATTAGAGAAGTAAATTGGTCTGGCACAGGAGGGATTAAAATCTGGATCACTGAGTGCTAGTAGCGAGCGGGGAGAGTTGAAGATATACTCGCAGCAGGGACCAGATTACCAAGGATTTTTGCTTGTCTTATGATAAGTCTGAACTTGCGTCTGCGGACTCACTGCCCAGTGAATCCGAGGGAGGATTTTAAGCAGGCCCTGCCTACACTGAGTTGAAAGCGAGCGAACTGATGGTCAGCCTGCTCCGTCCTTCGCCATGTACTGAGCACCGGGGGGAAGACCCAGCGAAAGGCATCAGAGCGCACCAGCCGGGCCAGCTTTCCCGCCGCCCGCGTGACTCGATGGCGAAGCCCCCAGCCGGGTCGTCCCGCAGGCGACTTCTCCGCTCCCTTCCGGAGACCGCTCCGCAGCCACCGCCTCCCGCCCCACGCTCCGCTCTAGGGCAACCTTGCGGAGCGCGCCCCACCAGCGCCCCCTAGCGTCGTCACCCTTCCCCCAGCTCCCACCTTAGCCCAGCCGCAAGCCTTCGGGCTCGACTCCCTAGCTGGTGGCCGCCTCTTTTTTCCGGCGCCATGCACATCCGGTCACGTGTGAGCCCAGTCACGTGAGAGCCGGTCACGTGCCGCGTTCCGCAGGGCTCGGGACTCGGCGCTCGGCTTCCGCAGACCTGCGGGCCTCGGCGGGTGGGGTCGTGGCTGCCTGCCTCGGAGCCTGCGGGACTGCACGACCGGGATGGTGAGGGCGGCGGGCGGCAGGCGGGGCAGGGGCAGGGGCAGGCAGGAGCTGGCCGGGCCGGGCCGCGGCCGTCGCCTCTCCGAAGCTCAGCCTCTCTGGTCTTGCCCGCTGCAGATGAACCGGACGACCCCGGACCAGGAGCGGGCGCCGGCGTCCGAGCCCGTGTGGGAGCGACCCTGGTCGGTGGAGGAGATCCGTAGGAGCAGCCAGAGCTGGTCGCTGGCGGCTGATGCGGGCGTGAGAGGCGGGCCCCAGGAACGGGAGGGGAAGGCGGGGCCGCCTGGGGTGACGCGCGGCCTGCGGGCAGGACAGGAGCCCCCATTCCTTCTCCACCCGATCTATCCCACTGCCATTTTTTAAAAAAAGATTTTATTTAATTATTCATGAGACACACACACACAGGCAGAGACACGGGCAGGGACCATGAAGGGAGCCCGATATGGACTCGATCCCAGGACTCCAGGACCACGTCCTGGGCTGAAGGCAGGCGCTAAACAGCTGCGCCACCCAGGGATCCCCGCCTCTGCTATTCTTAGTAACATATCCCTCTCGCCTTCAAAGACACCGGCTGCAGTTTAGGCCCCTGGGCAGGGGAGGGCGGGTCGTCCTTAGCCGGCTGAGTGCCCCCACTGGGCCTACAGGCCACACGCGGGCTTCTCTTCCTGGTTTGAGTTTTGTAGCAGCGCACCCATATCCATCCTGAGGGAGGCAGATAGGTTTTCTCTGCGCTGCTGGATTGCGAGGTCCCTAGTGAGGCCCTTCCAGGTTGAGACCCAGACCGTATGGGGAGGTGGACAAGCCTGTAAATGGATATCCTGGAGTGGGACTTTGAAAGCGGGGGGGGGGGGGGGGGGGCTAGAAGCCCAGAGCTGTGATTCCAAAGTCCCATATGAATGCCATTTTTTTTTTTTTATAAGAGTAGTGGTTTGTTATTTTGCCCTCCTTCTGGGATTTCTGAAGAGTGATAACCAAACAGGACTTTCAAATTTCACCAGAAATGAGATAGCAAGTGTCCACCGACTCCTTGGCACTGTTTTGATGAACTTTTTAAAATGTTTTTCAGGGCTACTTGGTCCTGGGTACTGTCAAAAGCAGCATCCCTTACATTCCAGCACACACACACTCACACAAAGGTGAAAAGAAATGGGTTCTTTTATCTTTTGATACATAGAATAGTCGCATGTGATATTGATACCGCTTTATGTTTATTTTTAATATAGCTACTACAGTTTCTACAGGAATTCTCACAGCAGACTATCTCTAGAACCCATGAGATCAAGAAACAAGTGGATGGTCTAATCCGGGAAACTAAAGCAACAGATTGTCGCCTGCATAATGTCTTCAATGATTTCCTTATGCTGTCTAATACCCAGTTCATTGAGAATGTGAGTTATTTAGTTGTATCAGACTTATAAATAATGCTTTTTAGAGAAATAAGAATCTGTTATGATATTAAGTGCTTCATTATTAGGTACTCTCCTCAATTTTGATGAATGTAGAGGTTCTTGGTAATTGAAGCTTCTTTCTTTAGGATTAATGGCTTTTTAAAATTAGTAATGTTTATTTTTTCAAGCCTTTAAAAAATATGACACAAGTTTCTTACATTCTAGTCTTTCCATCCATTTTTAGTTTTAGTTGTGCTGACTTGGATGGCATTCCAACGAACTTTATTGTGGACATGTTTTGTAAGGAGAGCTGTACACTTCGTCTTGATCCTCTAGGCTCGAGAATGTGGCTGCAGTATTGACTGTGCCCACCATGTTCTGATAAATTATTTTAAAGGCATGTGTGCCTACTTGGAATAATCATTTTTTTCAGTATTCTTAATATTTTGTTACGATGGCTGAACCTGTGATATGGAATCAACTCTAAACAGTACTGAGCTTTGACCCATGTGTGATTTTTACCTATGTATGTATTGACTTTCTTATTTTTTAGTATTTATTTATTTATTTATTATTTATGATAGACATAGAGAGAGGCCGAGACACAGGAGGAGGGAGAAGCAGCTCCATGTCAAGAGCCTGACGCGGGACTCGATCCCGGGACTCCAGGATCACACCCTGGGCCAAAGGCAGGCGCTAAACCACTGAGCCACCCAGAGATCCCCTGTATTGACTTTCTTAGTGTACTTTTACCACATGGTACTGGCTGGATTGGTACCTGATTGAATTTTCAGGGGTGGGTGGGCATCATAAACTATTTTTTCTGAACCACAGTCTTCTTGTCTTATTTATCTTTTATTCAGCTGTTACTTTCTGGCCAAGGTTTTTTGCATTTGAGTTTTCCTTGATCTAGTGGGGTTTTTGTTCTTTTTTATTTTTTTTCATTTCTTTATTTCTGTTCTCTTCTTGAATTCCCTGTTTTCCATCCATCTTTCCATCCCCTTACTCTTTATGCCTCTTCACCTCCCATTCTGCAGCCAGAATCCCCTCTCGAAAGGGACTGTTGGCCACTTTCAAGTTTTACTGCTGCTCACACCTCCCTGTAATGGCACATGTTACATAGGCTTCTCATTCGTGGCAGAACATGATGATGTTAAGAGTACAGCTGATGCTTAATAAAACTCTGGAAAAGATCTACATGCTCTTAATACATTTGGCAGTGATTTGGCTTTTTAGTTTTTTTTCTTCTTCAAATCCTAGTCTTGGTACTCCTATATTACAATGCTGGCTTGAAGGATGGTTTTCAAGGATGGCCATTTGGTTTCATGATAGATTATTGGAAAGGTATCCAAAGTCATATGGGTTTCTTGGTTTTAGTAATTAACTTCAGAAACAATCCCCAAGTTGAAAAATGTATTATAGACTTAGTGAAACTAAAGAGCAATCAGAACTTTCTGGGGCAAGAGAAATTGGTACCTTTAGTAAAGGCTCAAGAGGGGACTCTGAAGGAAGAGAAATACCAGTTAACAGTGGCCTGTGCCTCAGTGTGTCCTCAGAAGGGAACAGAATTCTTAAAGTTTCATGAATCTATTAATTTAGGAATTTTTGTCCTGAAACATTAAGTGACCTAGAAATGATTTATTTTTTTTTCTAAAGTTTATTTTTTTAGTATCTCTACCCACAAAGTGGAGCTTGAACTCATGACCCCAAGGTTGAGTTGCATGCACTTCTGACTGAGCCAGCCAGGCACCCCAGAAATGACTTTCATAGCATTTCTCATGATTGTAATTTCACATTTACTAATATGATTTGATGTGCCAAATTACTAAATCAAGCACTACATTTTTTTCTAAATATTGTATTCCTTGGGCCCAGCACACTCCTGGTTTGTAGGATCCTAGTGAATATTTGCATGAATAAACAAGAGAACACATAAATGAAAGGGATCAGAGCTGTGTATAATCTGTTAAGAGGTCCTCAGCCTCTGGTCCCTTTTCTCTACCTCATTTCTTTCCTTGTTTCCTCACGTGAAGAAAATATCCTTTGAGGGAAAATACTAAAGATATTTGACAATTCTAGGAATTGCTACCTGATTTTAAAATTATCAAAAAACACATGAAGCTGTAAGGTTAGCCTGGTAAGAGTGAAGGTAGTTAGCATTGGTTATCTGCTGTGTGCTGAGTACTTGAGATACAGAATTCTCATCACTCAAAAGATATATGGGTTTTATGTATTTGCCGAATGGTTTCATAGAGGTCATGTTTGGCTTCTCAGGCATAGTCTGCTGATACCTTATGAGGCGGGTTTTTTTGTTTTTGTTAAGATTTTATTAATTTAAGTGAGGTAATTTTTAGTGTCAAGCAGGAGAAAAAGCAGGATGTTGGTGTTTTTCAGACTTGAGTGTGAAGCTCAACCTTTTAGGTTAAATGATCTGAGTATTTAAAATCTGAAGTGACCTTGGTAGCTGCCATGCCTGAAAGCCTTAATTTTAAGATTTATTTACTTTTCTGTTCCTGTCTTTGAAAATTACCCTCCAAGTTTCTGATCTTTGTAGAATTTTTCTTTAAGATATTATTTATTTGAGAGAGAGAGAACATGAGCAGGGGGGAGGACCAGAGAGAGAGGGAGAAGCAGACACCCCACTGAGCAAGGAGCCTGATACAGGTCTGGATCCTAGTACTCTGAGATCACAACCTGAGCTGAATGCAGATGCTTAACTGAGCCATGCAGGTGCCCCAGAACAATTATTTTTTAAAATTATTGAAGAAGAGAGGAAGTATCTGAAATTTCAGATAGTAGAGAGTGCCTTTCAGCATTCTGGTATATGTATTCTAAGTCCATTTCTCATGCAGACCTTGGCCTTTAAGCTTTTTCTTTCTTGTTGTAAAGATAATGAACACTTGTAGAAGAGATCAACATAGATAAATGATATTGAGGTGTAAAAATATTAAAGCCACAAAAAATTAAATATAACTCTACCTCCCCAAATTAACTAGGCATTGAACACTTTGCCACATTTCTTTCTAGTCTTTTTTTAACTTTAACTTTTTCTGCATGTATATATTGGCATGCTGTATTTTTCTTAGTACTAATTTATTATTTTATAAGTCCTTTAACAGTATTTCAATATAAAACTTTTTAATGAAGTCTTTTAACTGTCTAGAAAAGAACGGATAGTAACCACAAGTGCTAATAATATGTACCACTCTGCATTAACAGACTAGTATTTTTCCATATTTGCTTCAAAGCCATCAACTTCCCGGTTTTTACTTTAACTCTAAATGTTTTGGGTAAAGGCCTCTTTGTGTATCTACATTTTTATTCTTATCTGGAGAGTATATACTTGCATGAATGTGTATGAGTGTTTGTATGTGTGGTGTGAGATAGGAGTGTTACTTTTTTTCTCACATGGGTAAGCTTTATTGTAAGTTCTTTTCCTCACTTCTGTATGAAAGTATGTATATATACATTTGTGATTTTGTGAAAATAAAATTAGGTTTACAGGAATTATGGATCATTTTCTTATGTTTGTATTTTATTTTGATTATCTGTATGCCAGTATCCCAATCTTAAATACTGCAAATTTCTAATAAGTCTTACCAGACTGTTTTCATGTCTTCTTTTTAATAATTAAATAGTTAAAAAGTAAAAGGCATCACAATGAGTTATTGGAGCCAAAACTCTGTTTTGGAACAGAGATGCCTGCCTGCCTATGCTGTACAGGTCAGTCAGATGCCTGGCCTTCTGGCAAATCTTTGGTGGGCTTGGCTTACCTGCTTTCACATAAATGAGATAATAAAAGTTTATCAACTGTTTGGTAATGAAAAGGACTTCTACCATTTCCATTGCTTACAGTGTTAAAGCTCTTGTTACCTAGTAGGTAAGTTCTTCAGTTGACATATTCAGTAGTGTCACATTTAAGTACTTGTAGCATTGCCCTGCCAGCATCAAGTATTAGGTTAAACCAAAGGTCTGAAAATGGTATTTTAATTGTTTTTGTGATTCTTTGGTCAACAGTGAGATTGAACTTTTTTTCACGTTTCCTAGTCATTTCTATCTTTTTAAATTTAAGTTTTGGTGAATTAACTACTGCTTTTTGCTTTTTGTTCTCGACCAATGACCTCAACCATTTTTTGAATAATAATTTCTTCTCTTTTTAAAAATTATGTGTTGAATTTGTATATTACAGTGTATTCCAAATGCTATTTTGACCGTTTAAAAATGAATTTGCTTCCATATGTAGCGTGTATATGATGAAGAGGTGGAGGAGCCGGTGCTCAAGGCTGAGACAGAAAAAGCAGAACAGGTACTTGCATTAAATTACTCTTCTGTTGAGTGTTGACTTAGAGAAGGAAGGTGGTGGAAGTTTGTAATGTGGCTGGTGGGGGCTTGTGGGCAGGAAGATGGTTACTGGGGGAAATAGGAAAGACTGCTTCTGATAGTCCAAGAATCGAACTCTTTGGTTTGTTTCTGAAATGTAGTATAGTAAGAAACATATAAAGTTTCTGAATTCTGGCTTCAGAGTAGAGTACTGGAGAATTTCTGTAAAAGGCCAAATAGTAAATGTTTTAGGTTTGGTTGTTGGCTACATTGATCTCTGTCTCTTTTTCCTTCTTTTTGCTCTTTCTCGTCCTTCCCTTTATCCCCTTAAAAACTGTAAAAACCATTCTTACCTTGAGGGTTATGCAAAAGCTGGTCACAGACTGGGCTGTAAGTGTGAGTTCTTTGAACTTTCCCTATTCTTTCATGACAGCTTTGATTTCCGCCAGTTGGAAATTACAGTCCGCACTCATTTGAGTGCCTCCTGCAGGCCACAGGATGTTAGTACAGAGGACATGAAATGTGCAGTTAGCACTTATTGACTCTACTAAGATTGCAGGGAGGTGGTGACTTAAAGACTTTACCCTCAGGAGCTTATGGTCTTGGTTTGCCAGTAGAGCATAACATGTCAGAACTGCTAATTGTTCTGGAAGTTCAGATGAGAAGAGCTGAGTGATGTAAGCAGGGAACACCTACAAGGGTAAGATGTTAAGTGAAGGGCCAGATTTTAAGGCCATTTCAGTGGGAGAGAATGCCAGCCCCTGAGGTTTAATGTTGGGGGATGTGCCTGGTATCTTATAGACTATGTTAGTGGAAGATACTTGTGGCTAGGCAGGAAGAACGGAAAGAGAATGAGAAGTGGGTGCTGGAGGGCTTCATAAGCGAGGCTAAGGAGTCTAGGGGTAGTAGTTTCTATCTTTTTACCCTTCTGTGGCTTCACATGTTCTAGATGCACAAACATTCTTCCATGTTGTCACATCATGGGGCGAAGCATAGATAAGACATTTTGGACTTATTGACCTTCTGGCAGAAGTTGTACCCTTTTTCTCCCACTCGGGAGCACTAGAATATAAGTTTATAATGGGAGTAGCCTTGGCTCAGCTCTAACTTACTGAGAAAATATAAATCACTTGCAAATTTGGTACTTTATCAGTAGCTGTTGCTTAGATGAAGCTGTTAGGATAGGATATTAGAAACCAGCTCCAGTTCTACCTATTCCTAGCTAAAAAAAAAAAAAAAAAAAAAAAGTTGTTTTTAATGATCCTCAAAAGATTTGCCAGCAGTATATGGTTACACCACATCAGGGTTCAATTTGAAGTGATGAGTGTGAGGTGAACTATTTTTTTTCAAAAGCTACTATGTATTTATTATTTATTTCGCAAACATATTTTCATACACCTAGTGCATATTAACTATTTGACTAGAACCAAGCATTCCAGCTTGGAAAAAAGATGCAGCCAGAACAAAAAATCCACATTAGAAAGACATCCATACTTAAGGTAAAAGTATAAGACACTCATAGGGCTTTTCCTTTGACCCTCACAATAGCACTGTGTGATTTAGTTCTTTATATAATTATGTATTAGTTTCTAGAATATTTCTGAAGAGGGGGAAATGACACTAAGTTTTTTTTCAATATTTCTCACAACTGATGACACAGTTGAATGAGTGAGGGGACTGTCATTGAGAGCTGCTGTTGTAGGAAATGGAGGCCTGTGGAGTATTTTCAGCAGGTTGGTGATAAGTACAGACTTGGGGGGCATTGTTCTAAGATGATGTACAGGATAAGTCATAATGGAACTGATCCTCTCTTGGTTTGAAACAATGTATAAAATATCCATAATTACTAGGCTTTTGTTTTTGTATTTTAACTAATTGAAAAATGACATCTCTGGCTGGAGTATTTCTTCTAAGTCTTAACTTCTGAAATTGTCCAAAGACCCATTAACCAAGGTTTAGTGGTATCCAGTCATGATGAACTTCAAAGTCTAAGCCCTTCATTCTTCCAGTGGCAGGGAAGTGAAGTGCTGCTTGAGGGCTTGTGATTGTGGACAGGGGATTTTTACATAGGTTATCTGGCTGAACCATTATACCATAATTGTACTTTTGTTTCTGCAATGGTGAACTGGGAACTCTGGGACCTTAGGTAGTTTGATCCACATCTGGAATGTGACCAACCTGAAGTTCAAAACTTACTCCAAAGTCTGTTGAGCAGTCAGCAGAATCTGACTTTTGTTAACATTTTTAACTGATTTCTTTTTGTTTTATTAGAGTGGTATCAATATTTTGGACATCCATACTGAATGTCATTTTCTCTGTAGGAGAAGACCCGGGAACAGAAAGAAGTAGATCTGATTCCTAAAGTTCAGGAGGCTGTGAACTATGGTTTACAAGTACTGGACAGTGCATTTGAGCAACTAGATATAAAAGCAGGAAACTCAGACTCCGAAGAAGAAGATGCCAATGAACGAGTGGAACTGATCCTTGAACCAAAGGTAAAGACAGTTCATATATTTATTGTTAGACTTGTTGTGTTTGGGGTACTTTACTTGGGCACAAAATTAGTAAGACATGGGCTTTACTTTTAGAAAGTGAGCATGGCACTTAATCTCATATTGACTCTGTTGGAAAGACCTGCTTTACCTGAACATTGGTAGAAGGCAGCACACCAGGGTAGGTAGGGGAGCACAAAGGTGCAGGGCATGGTTCCTACTCTCACAGTGCTTATTACAGCATTACTAGCTGGTGGGAGAGAGGAGACGTTCATATGAGTCCCCATCATAAGTGCTCTGAGAGAGAACTGACTTCTACCCAGGGCCATGAGGGTACAGATGAGACTTGAATTGGGTTCCGAAGTATGAGGAGGCTTGTGTGAGAGAGATTGTTGGGAACCTGAAGTTCTGTAGTTTATGTTAAGGGAGACTGCAGAAGTGTTGAAAGAATTAAAAAAAAAAAAAAAGTGTTGAAAGACATTTGGGTTGATTTCAGGTTTTGGCTGGGATGAGTAAGGCTGTTAGGAGTGTTCATGAATTAGACTATCAGCCTCAGAAGTAGTTATTGCTTTACTATTACTTTCTCTCAGATCTGCAGAGGAGACGTTTGGGGCAGCACAGCCACGCAGAAGTAAGCAACAAAAGGTTGCTGTATTGATTTTGAGAGAGAGTCCTTGTGACACGCAAGTGCTTTATGAATTGAAACATGCTGCAGAGCTGAGCTCTTCTGGTCATTCGTTTTGCTGCACACTTCTTCCAGTTTGACCTTCCAGTGTTGTACCATGTTGGGGCTCTTCCTTTTGCATTGGTACACTTGTTAGCCTGCCTTCCCCCGTAGGGATTTGCAGTTGGCAGTGGATCCCAGGCAAGTATATTGCCTGGCCCACACTTGTTAGTTGGAGGTCCTACACTGCTTTCTCTTCTGCTGGAGGATGTGGGAATACTTTCTAAATCCTGATTAGCCCCATTCACACTTTTTTTTGTTCGTACTGAATTGGTTGCTTTGTATCTTTTTTTTTTTTTTAAGTTAAACAAGTAAGTTTATGTAATCTCCACACTCAACATCGAACTCAAATTCACAACCTTGAGATCAAGAGTTGCACATTCTACTGACTAAACCTGCCAGGCATCTGGGTTGCTGTGGTCTTTAACTTTTTAACTTTAACTTCTTTAACTTTCTTTTCTTTTCTTTTCTTTTCTTTTCTTTTCTTTTCTTTTCTTTTCTTTTCTTTCTTTCTTTCTCTTTCTTTTTTCTTCTTTCTTTCTTTCTTTCTTTCTTTCTTTCTTTCTTTCTTTCTCTTTTTCTTAAGATTTTTTTCTTTTATTTGAGAGAGAGAGCAAGCAGAGTAAACAAGAACATGAGTAGGGAAGGGAGGGGCAGAGAGAGAGGAGGAATCAGACTCCCTGCTGAGCAGGGAGCCCAGTACCCTGGCTCAAGCCTGGGACCATGGGATCATGACCTGAGCTGACAGCAGATAGATAGATGCTTAACCGGCTGAACCACCCAGGCACCCTTGTGGTGTCTTTAACCTTTACATTAACCTTCTCAAATTCTCTCTTGTGTTAAGCATCAGAATTATTTTCTCCTGCACCTCTAGGGTCTTTCCAATACAGAAAAGAGATTATGGCCAAACGTCCTACCTTGCAAAGGACAAATCCGCTTTTGTTGTGGATATAGGAAGTTGTCCTGGGGTGGAGTGCTTTCTTGAACTTAAATTTTTAATACATGTGTGTTGAGTGGGACTCAGAAGTAGAGGACTGGGATGGAAGGATGTCCTATAGGTATTCTCTTATATATGGTGTCCTTTTTTCCATTTTGTTATTTTATAATCTTAGTCTTATTTTACCAACTTCATTTTTCTAAATTATCCAGTGGGTGCTGCTGGGGGATATTATTCTTTTCTTCTTTGGGTCATTTTTTTCTCCCAGACAAGTTCTCATCAGTCTTTTGGATGTGTATCTTTGGTTCATTATGTTGACTATAGATACTTCCATCATTGCCCTCTGTTTCTTCTCATCTAGCCCTTGCTTTGGGTGCCCTGCCCAGCCTTCTCATTGCTCCAATGCAGTGTGAAGGAATCCCCTGTTGGTTCCCACCTGTTCTCACACCCGAACCTGGACACACCCACCTGCCTCCCAGAGTCCTACAAAACCATTTGAGTTATTTCCTCAGTGTGCTTCTTTCAAAATTTTAGAACTATTATTGATGATTCTCAAAGTAGATTGCTTGAGTGGCTGATTTTTGCTTACCAGTGCTGCTTTTTGGGGAGGAAATCAGGGCTAGGACTCATCAAAGCTGGCCAGAACTTCAGTTTCTTACCTTGGCCCTCCTTTTGAACATGTTACTGTGAAGTTGTGATCCTTATTTGGTTACTTCTGGTAAACTTTGTGCATGCCTTTGCCATTTTTAGTATATGTAGGCACTTGGGAAGGAAGATTGTGTGATTTAGTTTTTCTTTGCTATTTTTTACATAGGATTTGACTTTTTAAAAAGTCAGTGATTTTATTATTATTATTTTTTTGTACTTTGAATCCTGCTGTGTTTGTTATTGTCCACTCTCATTATGTAACTTGTTTGGGGTAGTCAGATGGAACAAGATGTCAAATGGAAAACTTATTTTTCAGCTTGAATATTTAATGGCTGTTATCTTTCATTATTTACAGGATCTATACATTGATCGTCCTTTACCTTATTTAATTGGGTCAAAGCTATTCATGGAGCAGGAAGATGTAGGTCTCGGAGAGCTGTCTAGTGAAGGTATTCTTTTGTGCCAAATATTTTTGTTACTTTTAATGTTTATATCTTTTTATTTTTAAATAATTTCAAACTTTACATTAATGTTATCAGAGTGGTACAAAGAAAGAACTCCTCTATACCCTTCGCTCTGGTTTACCAGTTGTTAATATTCTATCACATTTGTTTGATTTTTTTCTCCCTGTATACACATATTTTTTTCTGAATCTGTTTGAGAGAAGCAGACATGCCTTATTACTCCAAAATATTTGTTTGTGTTTTCTAAGATCAAGGACAGTCTCATATGTAGCTACAATATGTTATCAAAGTAAGGAAATTATACTGGACGCAATTCTATTAGCTAATCCTGTCATATTTCAGAATTTGCCAGTTGTCCCATTTATGTCCTTTATAGGTTCTTTTTCCCTCTGGTCTAGGCTCCAGTTCGGGATTACTCACTACATTTAGTTGTCAAATCTCTGGTCTTCTTTTAGTCTGATATAATTTCTCAGGCTTTCTTTGCTTTTCACAGCTTTAACATTTTTGAAGAGTATAGGTCAGTTTTTTCCCTTGGTAATTAACTTTTTTTGTAGTTAGTAAGTATCTTGTGGGGAGATCCTATAAGGCTATGTAAATCTTGTATTCCTCACTATAGTGAAGATACTTTTAGTTCTAATTAATGTATGTAGATAATTTTATCAAAATCTCTGTGATGCTGGTATATGGTGGTTTGTGATTTTGAGAAGGAACTAAGGATGTTTTATTATGAATGTTGGCAATAATGCTTTATCTTTCTTCTAACCAGAGGGGTCAGTAGGCAGTGACCGTGGCAGTATTGCAGACAGTGAAGAGAATGAAGAAGGGGTAAGAGCTGTTTGTATCTCCAGGTCGTGGTGGGCAGGAACCTGAGGGTGTATTTAACAGGCTAAGTAAATATTTGTGAATTAGCACTTTTCCTAAATCTCTCTGTAACTGATGGTCATTAACTGAGTCCTGTGCCTTTAGTATTTGGTACAGCTCTTCACCTAATTGCTGGTAGCAAACACTGATGTTCCCCTCTCTTGGGCCTGATGTAGTAGTTGTCCTACTTAGAGAGTGGAGTTCAAGAGGTAAAATCACACAAACCAACATTTGATAATTAATTAAATGTGCAACTCTTAACTTTAAATTCAGAGGTTAGCAATGATAGTGCATATAGGTATGAACAAATTATTAGAGTTGTCTAAATTAACCACAAAAATTACATGTTAGCATGAACAACTTTTGGTGATACTGCCAACTGTCCACCTTATCTGCATCTTGACACTCCAGGTAACCAGTAGTCAATACAAAGAGTCTGAGTATAGATGTGCTCCAAGAGACTTAGACCTGAAATCATTTTTGTGCTTGTGAGTAAATCCTGTTTTAACAACAAAGCCTTTTTTTCCCCTAAAGGAGTCGGATGAAGATTTTGCTAATCATAGTGACAATGATCAAAACCGGGTGAGTCTTATGTACTAAAGTGACTTTGCTTTTAAATTTTAATTGAGGGATCCCTGGGTGGCACAGTGGTTTAGCGCCTGCCTTTGGCCCAGGGCGCGATCCTGGAGACCTGGGATCGAATCCCACGTCGGGCTCCCGGTGCATGGAGCCTGCTTCTCCCTCTGCCTATGTCTCTGCCTCTCTCTCTCTCTCACTGTGTGCCTATCATAAATAAATAAATAAATAAATAAATAATAAATTAAAAATAAATAAATAAATAAATAATGAACAAATAAATAAATAAATAAAAATAGATTAAAATAAAATAAATTACAATAAATTACAATAAATTAAAATAAAACTCTAAAAAAATTAAATAAATTTTAATTGAAGTATAGCGTATATACTAAATATATGCAAAAATTACTTTTGAGGGGTGCTGGCCTGGGGGATGGGTGAAATAGATAAAGTGGATTGCACTAAGTAACATAGAATTGTTGAATTAGTGTATTGTATACCTGAAACTAGTATAACACTGTATGTTAGTTATATTGGAATTAAGAAAATATAAGTTAAATAAAAAATTACTTTAGAATGACTTATGAGAAAGTAAGGATTTACTCATTTTTATAGCTAATTTTCCTTCAATCATTTCATGTTTTTAAGTTAACGGACTTGGTTTCTTGTTTGTTTGTTTTTCCAGTCTTGCCTTATATTTTATCTTAATTTTTCTTAGAAAACAAAGAAGTAAAAAACAAAATTGGGAAACAGATCATCTAAATGAAGGCCTTGTTACTCAAGCTGAACTATTTCACATTAAATCCCCCTCCCCTATTTTAAAATTTGAGACAATATAGCAGTAGGGTTAACTGACAGAGAGGTTCGCTCAAAAGGTACAAATCTAATTCTACTGTCTTAGTATAGCAGTCTTAATTTTTGTATACCTTTCTAAGGATGTATTCTTTTCCTAATATGCATAGTATATTTTCTGCTCTTTTATGTTAACAGATTATTTTAAAAATTATTTTGAATCGTTTTAGTAATTCACTTTGGGCATTCTGTATTTTAAGCATAGTGATACAATGATACTTTCATAGTCTCTAAATTTATATGGGAAATAGTTTATTTCCAGAATTTTATTTTTGAGATAATGCTGCATTTAATATTTCCATGCACAAAACTACTTTGCTTATGTGAGCTATTTCTTTAGGAATGAGATGGTGTAGAGTTAGAGCAAAGGCTCTTGATATTATGGTCTCATTACAGATCATGCCTGATGATATTCTTATAATCTTATTGGCATTGGAATTATGATTTTTGCTACCATAATATATACAGTGGTATATTGAGATAGTCCCATTTTGCATTTCAGTTTCCTAATTGGGAAATCTTTTTTTTCACAAAAATTTTCAACTGCCAAATGAAGGATTTAAGTACTTTGTGGTTGGTCCTTGTATTTTCCCAGTTGTATTCACAGAGGCAATTTAATAATCAGTCTTTAGAGGATATATATTTCTATGGAACTTACTAGTAAGATTAATAAATTCAGACTTTTAAATCATACAATACAGTGATTAAAAACATTGGCCTAACCATTTATTTGTATTGTTAAAGAGTCTCAGGGTTCTAAAGATTAAAGTAGCTAATAAAGTGCTTTTAGCATAGTGCCTCGCATAGTTTATATAAATGATATCTACCAGTAGCCCCTTTTATAAAAATTAGAATTTCACAGATAAAGCTTAGTTTGAGTCCTCCACCCCTCATTATCCCACACTCTTTCAGAGGTAATTGGTGTTGTGATCTGGGAGTGTAAAAGTACTTTTTTTTTGCTTTTTTAAAATATCTTTGTGTTCCTAGAAACGAAGTAGGTGTTTGGGTGGGGGTAGGCAAGGTATCATACTGGGTTTCTCATTCAGCATTTTTTTCACTTGATGCCTTGGACAGCCTCTGCAATTGTTATAGCTTATTCCTTTTAATTATTAGTATTATCAAGATAAGGCTGTGCTTATTTATCATTTTTCCAGTGATGGACGTCTTACATAATGCAGTGACTGCTATTCTGTGCATAGTATTTGCACTGGAAAGAAATCTTGTATGTTATTTTTTCTAGCACATTTATTGCTTTGGGACTTTACCTGCATCACCATCGTCATCCTCCCTGTTTGACAAGCTATCTCCATTTTGCCTAAAGTCTAAGTGGCAGTATCACTTTTTCAGCTTGTTGACCTTACTTCCTAGTTCTAATCTCAAGGTTTATATTCTTAGCCTACTGCACAAATGAGTGATGAAGAAGAGGATGATGATGGTTGTGACATTTTTGCTGATTCTGAGAAGGAGGAGGAAGATATTGAGGACACTGAAGAAAATACTAGACCTGTAAGAAAGACTACAGTGACTCTCTTGACAAAGTTTTAGAAATAGCACCAAGAACTCATTACTTTGATTGTCATTTATATTTGTAACCATCTCATTTTGCATCATATTTGTACATTTACACTTTTGAAAGTAATGGTTGAGCATCAGTAGTTGCCTTACAAATACCACTTTCTCTTGTTCCAGTCAGAGCATTCAAAATCTATTCAGTTCCAAAGTTTCAGGACTTTAATATTCCTCTCCTTTTCCCACACTCAGTGCCTCATGGTGGTTTTCTTATTTGGATTTTTCAGGATTAAAGTGAAGTATTTAAACAAAATAAGCAAATAAGGAACATCTCCCTATGAAGGGAGTCCTGTTTCTTAAGTGATCTGTATATAGGGTGCATATGTTTAAGTTCATTTAGTTAAATTTTTAATCAGTTCAGTTCCTTTACCTTTGGTTACGTAATTTTGTCGGGTATCAAAAGTAAACTGTGCCAGTTTGTCATAAAAAAAAGTGATACTTTTGATCTTTTCTGCTCATAGAAAAAAAGTAGACCTACATCATTTGCTGATGAGCTGGCAGCTCGAATCAAAGGGGAAGCTACAAGCCAGGTGGAAGAGGAGCGAACAAGTAAGTATTGAGATGAGTTAACAGGGTTGGAGGGAAGTGCAGGACCCTCTGCTGGGCTTCACTGAGAGCATATTTCCCTGTTAATTTCACTAAGGCATTGAGAGGCTTTTTTTTTTTTTTTTTTGGTTTATAGACTCTTTATTAATTGAACATTGTGGAACCCCCAAGAAAAATTCACATCTGTATAATATAATATAATATGCGGTTTCAGAGGATTCCCCAGAGAATCACAGGCCTCAGATTAGAAATCTCTTGATTAATATTTACTCCTATATTGTGACTAAACACAAATGTATTGTATAGTATATTCTAGTGATTTAACAGGATGGAATAATTCTTTCAGTTTGAGTGAGGTACTGAGTGAAGTACTAAGGTAGGGCTAAGACCCAAAGTTGAATGTCTTGCTCTTAGCTTAGGAGCCTCAAGGATGACAGTCATAAGGGTAAAAATGAAAAGTCAGTATATAAATACTGTGTAGCATAGACTGTGTATGGTGAAAAATTGTAAAATACTCTTCAAGCCTTGTCCCCAGGAGAAGCAAAACCTTGGAAGACATTGAAGGAGAAGAAGGAAAGGAGAACTCCCTCAGATGGTAGGCCTTTCCCCTCAATTCTGTTATTTTGCTCTTGGTTCAGGAGTAGCATTTTCGTAATTCACAGAACTCCACTTTAAATGCTGACAAATGGGGTCTGTCTCTATCTTATTTCCAAAGCATTTAAAAATACTTTGGAATGCTGAGATGCTGGGAGAAGAGTTGGGTGTGCAGTCACAATGCTGTAAAGATTTGAATTATTAAGTTTTATAAGTGATCATTAGCTGTCTTTCTAGAATTCTCTAGAGGTATACAAACTAGGGACTCTAGCATTTATTTTCAATAAAGAATATATCAGACCCTTTCATATATAACAGTAACATCCATTATATTCCTACTTGTGACTGTGTCAATTTCCAGATCTTTTTCAGTCTGTTCTTCCTTCCCCCAAATTCTTGATGGGATAGGTCTTAAAGATAATTGAGAAGAAACAAATCTAGATGAGAGGGATCGCCTAGAAAATCCACCTTGCTTCAGACATACACAGAGTTAATGGTGGGAACCCAGAGAGCCTTCTAAGGGATTCAGTGGACAGTTTAATGAATTTTATTTGAAATTCCTCAGACTGTCGGCACTCAAGTATTCCTTACATATAGTTAGATACTCTCCATGCCTGTCTTGGATATGTTGTAAAGGCTAACTCTAGAAATTTGATTTTTAAGCTCCTCTTTAACTCTCCCTACAAAACATTCCCTTTCTGTTTGTTAGATGAAGAGGACAACTTATTTGCACCCCCCAAGCTGACAGATGAAGATTTCTCCCCATTTGGCTCTCGAGGTGGCTTGTTCAGTGGAGGAAAAGGACTTTTTGATGATGAGGATGAGGAGGTGAGTTCTGTGGTAGTTAGTGAAACTCTCTATAGTTGTGTCATGGGCCCACAGTTAGTAGGGAAAAATGGCTTCTTACTTGCAAGTTGCTTCTACTTTCTCATATTTTGGGAGATTTTGAAGTAAGAATCACAAAATGAGAAAATACTGTATCCTGACGCCCTTTGTTAGGTGGAGAGAGGATGTGAGTGTTTACAGTGAATAATTTGGTCAGGCAGTCATTTCTTACCTTACCTGTTGTCTTCTTCCATGTTGGTATTTAATAGACCTAAACTATTTAAGGGTCTGGTTTTGCCATAGTTTTCACTTTGGAACTTTTTGGCAGAAAAGTAAATCTGTATTTTTAAACTTATAAGGTACTTTTTTTTAGAAATTATCAAATGCAGCTACATTTTCCTCTGCTTTTTTTGAAATGTCATGTCCTGTACTTTATTACAAGCAGAGTGACCTCTTCACAGAAGCCCCTCAAGATCGGGAAGCTCAAGCCTCAGTTACTGCAGGTAAGTTTGAGACTGACTCCTCTTGTTCCTGAACACATTTCCAAAACTGTTTACTTCTCAGTAGGAGATGGAAGCCCTAACGTTGTCTCCACACACCTTGCTTTTTTGTTAGGCAGGAAGCTGTTTAGCTCACCTTGATCTAGTTAAGAGCAGCTCATTTTTCACTCATTCACGGCTTGGAAAAGGCAAAAGTACCATTGTAAACCTACATCTCAGCTTTGTCGCTTTCTTAGGTCATAGGAACAGGAATAGTACTCTGTAGCCGTGTTGAGAATATTCTAATTTAATCATGTTTAATTCAAAGAAACACTTGTAGAATTCTGCATTTAAATTGGAGGTCAGGGGATCCCTGGGTGGCGCAGCGGTTTGGCGCCTGCCTTTGGCCCGGGGCGCGATCCTGGAGACCCGGGATCGAATCCCATGTCGGGCTCCCGGTGCATGGAGCCTGCTTCTCCCTCTGCCTGTGTCTCTGCTTCTCTCTCTCTCTGTGTGACTATCATAAATAAATAAAATTAAAAAAAAAAAATAAAATAAAATAAATTGGAGGTCAGTAATTCCATAGTCTGGTGTGTGTGCATCAGAGTCATATGTGGAGTACACACAAAAAAGAAAAAAAATCTTAACAAATTTTATTCCATGAGGTGTCTGGTAGCTCTTGGGAATTGGGGATTAGTTATTTGAAGTGAGTGGTGTCCGTGGGCCATCAGTTATCAGAACTTGGCTTGCAGTGATATTGGCTGGCTTGCTGCCCTGCTGTCTCCACTCTCTTGCTTTTTGGTATTAGCGGATGCTGGTTTCCCTCCTTAACTATGACTCTTCATTTTTGTTGTCATTGATAATCTCACTTTTTTTTTTTGCTCTTCTTTACTACTTGTTTGTTCTCCAATTGGAATACATAGAGCCAGAACTGTTACGGAGCCCTGCTTGCTCTGCCTCTGGTTTTGCTTTTGTGCTTTACCCCTTCCTTGGCCTCTTCAGTCAACCCCACTGTTGTTTGACCAGACCCAGAGTCATCGGCCATCAGAACTGCAGCTTAGATTATATTAGTACCAAGAAAAAAGTGCTATGGGTAGAGAAGACTGAGCTAAAGCGAAGGTGTTTTAAAATGGCTCTTTTAGGAAAAATATGTTGCTTTTTTAAAAAAAACCTTATTTGTTGATTTGAGAGAGAGAAAGCACAAGCAGTGGGAGGAGGAAGAAGGAGAGGGAGGAGCAGGATTCCTGCTGAGCAGGAAGCCTAGTGTGGGACTGGATCCCAGGACCTGGGGATCATGACCTGAGCTGAAGATGGACGCTTGACTGACTGAGCCACCCAGGTGCCCTGGAAAAATTAGTTTTAAAAGGTTTCCAAGTAGCTATGTATTGTGTTATACATATTTCAGTAAGGTCATTTTTTTCTGATGTGTTTATTCTTTCTCATTTTTAGTGTCTTCATCCTCCAAACCTGGAAAGAAAATCCCAGCAGGAGCTGTTTCTTTGTTTTTAGGTATCATGACTTAGGGTTTGTTTTTTAAAGACCAAATAAGTACTGTTTTGTCATTTTTTCAGTTGTCATCTAAGTGCTGGCTGGAGAGTAGGAGGAGCTTCAAAGGGCAAGAATAGCTCATTTACTGCTGTTAGCTCATATTCTCTTAGAAATCGATGGCTGTGGACTTCTTTGTCTTCCTTCCTTCCTTCCTTGTGGGATGTTCTGTAGCAGTGAATGATGGAGATTATTGGGTCCCGTTAATGTGTTCTGTGGGTGAACTGAAACTAAATGTTCTTGGTGGGTGGTCCTTTTTTTTTTTTTTTTTTTAATTCTGTAGAGTCAGGAAACCTATCCACACTGGCTCACAGCTGTGATTGTCCTGTCTGTCCACCCACAGGAGACACTGATGTGTTTGGCACCACCCCTGTTCCATCATTGAAGGAGCCCCAGAAGCCCAAGGAGCCCCAGAAGCCTGAGCAGCCCACTCTAGGGAAAAGCTCTTACCCTCCAGCACCCTCTGGCCTCTTTGATGATGATGATGATGATGATGATGACTTTTTTGCAGCATCTTGCAGCAAACCTTCCAAAACAGGTACCTGTTTCAGCTTTTCCTGGGAATTGAGCCAGGGAGAGAATGTTGACCTGTGAAGGACATAAATTTTGTCAGGTTCTGTCTTCCAGTAACAGATCCCTCCTCAAGCATTCCTGTCAAGTGTTATCTCCGCTTCAGTAGTTGTGGTGTCTTAGAGGTCTGTTTTCTGAACCAACCTTTCCTGCTTTGGAAACTACTAGGATTATTTGTCCTATGGAGATCTGAAATCTTCCCCTCTAATACCTGCTGAAGATTTCTGGTTGTGACCTTTGGACTTACAGAGGAAGTTTTAATTACTTTCTTCTGGCAGAGCTTAGTAAATTATATGAGCAGAATGCCATGTTAGCTATTCAATTCCCAGTTTCTCTTCTCTCTGCCAGAAAGCCCACATAACCCTTTTTTTTTTTTAAAGATTTTATTTATTTATTTATGAGAGACACACACACAGGGAGAGGCAGAGACAGAAGGCAGAGGGAGAAGCAGGCTCCATGCAAGGAGCCCGACGTGGGACTTGATCCCAGGTCTCCAGTCTCACACCCCGGGCCTATGGCGACACTAAGCCACTGGGGCTGCCCAAGCCCCACATAACCTTGACCTTTTTTTTTATATGGTGGGGATTTTTGGCCCCTTGGCCACGTGGGTACTCCCCTTTCTTCTCCTCTCAAATTTAAGCGCATATGTTCATGAAGTTACTTTTCTTAAATTAGTTGTTTGTTTATATGCAGATGACTCTACTGGGACTCTTCTCAGGTGGGGCTTGTGATTCTGCATTTCTAACAGGCTCCGTGGTGGGCAGAGATTGCTGGTCTGTGGAAAACTTGGTGTTTTTCCACAAAAGAAGGGTAGACTACTAGGTGAACAGTTTCCAGCAACATGAGACAAGGACCCATTCTCCTAAATAGTAGATGGACCAGGATCCAGTGAGAAGCACATTCTGTGAACTTAGCTCCTCTTCCAGTGATAGATGTGGAAGTAAGGATAGAGGCAGAAACCTGAGGGAAGTTATCACCTGGGTACTTTAGAAAGTGTGCAAATGTGGGTGGTTCAGCGGTTTCGCACTGCCTTTGGCCCAGGTCGTGATCCTGGAGTCCCGGGATTGAGTCCCATGTCGGGCTCCCTGTATGGAGCCTGCTTCTCCCTCTGCCTGTGTCTCTGCCTGTCTCTCTGTCTCTCATGAATGAATAAATAAAATCTTTAAAAAAAAACAAAAACAAAAACAAGAAAGTGTGCAAATGGATGCATAAAACACTCAGATCTGGGCTGACTAAAATGACAGTAAATAAAGGTGCTGGTGCCTCTCTTGGCCTGGTAGGCCTCTTACCTAGTGGGTATTGTTGAGAACTGGTATAGAATCACAAATGAGTTGACAGCTGCTGCTCTTCTGGGTCATTCACAAGTCAGTGTTCTTATTTCGTGACACACACCTCATTCTGCACAGCAGTGCATGTAGTAGTGAAAGGCTGGAAACCACCTTGGTACTCATCAGTAGGGTCAATTATTGCTCTCTTGTTCAGTGGAATTTGATGAAGTGTTACAAAGAATGAGGTCTATGTTGACATGAGAAAGATTCTCTAGGTACATTGGGTGAAAAACATAAATACAAGAAACATTATTAGAATTATATTATCATTCATAGCCTTATTTGTGAATCACCAAAGTGAGTATGGGAGTATATCCTTTGAGGTAATTAGATACATGTGTATTAAACTATTCCAAATGGCTGTCTCTTTTGGGTGGGCAGGTGGAGTTATGGGAGAGATTTCAGTATTTCCATTTATTTATTTATTTATTTATTTATTTATTTATTTATTTATTTATTTATTTATTTATTTATTTATTTATTTATTTATTTGTCAGTCAGTCAGTCACACAGAGAGAGAGAGGCAGAGACACAGGCAGAGGGAGAAGCAGGATCCATGCACCGGGAGCCCGACGTGGGACTCGATCCCGGGCCTCCAGGATCGCGCCCCGGGCCAAAGGCAGGCGCTAAACCACTGCGCCACCCAGGGATCCCAGTATTTCCTCTTATATGCCTCTGTTGATTGACTTTTAATTTTTACTTATTTATTACTTTTTTTAAAAAACGATTTTTATTTATTTATTTACGAGAGATACAGAGGCAGAAAAACAGGTAGAGGGAGAAGCAGGCTCCCTGTAGGGAACCTGATCTGGGACTTGATCCCAGGACCCTGGGATCACAGCCTGAGCGAAAGGCAGACACTCAATCGCCGAGCCACCCAGATGCCTCTCTTTATTACTTTTTGAAAAATATTTTATTTTATTTTTTTATTTTTTTTATTATTATTTTTTTTAATATTTTATTTCTAAGTAATCTCTACACTTAACGTGGAGCTTGAACTCAAGAGTCACATGTTCTACTAACTGAACCAGCCAGGTACCCCAGTAGTTTGACTTTTTAAAAGGAAGAGCCAACCCTCACTTCTCAGATTCCTAGGGTGGTTGCTTCTTAAATAATCTCTTTTCTTTAGGTCTCTATTTACCTTTGATGCCAGTCCAAGCTAGTCTAAAGCACAGGACTCTGCTGCTTGGATGAATGTGTAAGCCAGGTAGTTAATCCACTGGTCCTGTGTTTCATTTGAGCTACTCTTGTGTTCTTTAACAAATACCAATGTAGTCCACTTAATAATGCTTCATAACTAATCAAAAAATAGTATTGTTTTTCTATTTATTCCTCAGGGGGGAAGAATTTTTAATCTATGAATTTAGTGGTGGGAGTTTTGACTTTAGTATAATTTTGTCCTGTGGTATCTTTTCTAAAGACAAAGTCAAATCTACTGCCAATATCTTTGATGATGAGGAAGGAGATCTGTTCAAAGAAAAAGCAGCAACTTTGCCAGAAGCCACAGTGAATCAAACAGATGAAAATAAAGCAAAAGCAGAGAAAAAGGTGAGCAGGAAGGAAACAACATAGTTAAGCCTTGTTATGTATTGATTTGGGGCGTCTTGTTAACTCCTCTGGAACCCAGAGGAAAGTGATGATTCCTTTCAAGCGTACAGCAAAGTGAAAGAAGAATACAGTAAACACCCAAATACCTACCACCTAGATTGAGCAATTGTTGAATTTTGCCTTGCTTAGTGGTTTTTACCTCCATTGATGACCTGTTCCTGAACCAGTTATTGTGTTAAGGGGCTCAAAGAATGTTTTCCCAATTCTCCTGTTTATTCTGTTAGCTCACATTCTTCTAATCGGAACAGAAGAGCTTTCTCTTCTCTTTTCTGCTCTTTAAGCTATCAGTATAGGATTCTCTGTTCTACCTATTTAAAACCATTAGCATTATTGTTTTTGTTTGAAATGAACCTGTATTTGGCCAGCAGGATGCATCCCGATCAGCCTTTAAGCTTTTCTGGCTGTTGTCCCTTTCCTTGGTATCCTACATAGCTTGATCCATCTTCTTTCTTTCTCTCTTTTTAAAAGTTTATTTATTTAAAGATTATTTTATAAAATGTGTGTATACACACATGATTGCATGTGGGGATGGGGTAGAGGGAGAGAGAGGATCTCAAGCAGAGTCCCACGAGGCATGGAGACCGATGTCGGGCTTGATCCCAGGACCCTGAGCTCATGACCCGAGCCAAAATCAAGTTGGATGCTTAACTGATTGAGCCACCCAGGAGCCCCTATTTATTTAAGTAATTTCTACACCTACTATGGGGTTTGAAAAGACCCTGAGATCAAGAGTTGCATGCTCTTCCAATGAGCCAGCTAGGGGCCCTGATCCATCCTCTTTTCTTTTTTTTTTTCTGACCTTTTTTTATTTTTATTTATTTATTTATTTATTTATTTACTTATGATAGTCACACACAGAGATAGAGAGGCAGAGACGTAGGCAGAGGGAGAAGCAGGCTCCATGCACCGGAAGCCCGACATGGGATTCGATCCTGGGTCTTCTGGATCGCGCCCTGGGCCAAAGGCAGGCGCTAAACCGCTGCGCCACCCAGGGATCCCTCCATCCTCTTTTCTAAAGCACATACTTTCTGTGAAACCCTGACCATCCCACTGCCGACTCTACAGGTAGCTGGTCTTCCTGTGTTGGCTCCAACTGTACATATCTCATTTGTGTACTGAATACTCTGATCCACCAGATGTGCCCTCTGGCTGAACTTGTTTTTCTTTTCTCATGAGGTTCCCTCTGCCTGGAGAGTCCTTGCTTCTATTCTACCATCTCCTGTGTCCAGGCTCCAGGCTTTGTCCTGAGAAATTTACTTTATCAAAGAATTGTTTCTTTTTTCCTAACATGCCAGTTTTAAAATTCTTTCTCATGATTCTTTTTTAAGATTTTATTTATTTGACAGAGAGAGAGAGCACACAAGTAGGGGGAGCAGCAGGCAGAAGGAGAGGGAGAAACAGATTCCGCACTGAGCAGGGAGCCTGATGCAGGGCTCAATCCCAGGACTCTGAGATCATGACCTGAGCAGAAAGCAGATACTTAACTGACTGAGCTGCCTAGGTGCCCTCTCATGATTCTTCTTTTGCATTAATTCTCTTTACATGTTTAAGGTCCACAGCATCTTTATTTCCCTGGCACATGGCTTAGTGGCTTATCCTAGCAGAGACTCCATGTATTTTCTAAATGAATGTTTGAATGAGCACTGGGTGTTATGTAATACTGATAAATCACTGATCTCCACCTCTGAAACCAACAATACATATAATTGTTGGTTATATAATTAATTAATTAATTGAATTCAAGTAAAATTAAAAAATTTTATAAACCCCCTCATTTATAGTTATCTTATTTGTTAAATTCTCAGTTTTTTGTTTTTATTTTTTTCCAACGAAGGTTACCCTTCCTTCCAGCAAAAATTCCAAGCTCTTGCCAGAAACAAAGACTCAAAAAGGTTTATTTTCGGACGAAGATGACTCTGAGGTAAGGAATTCTCTTTATTAGTTCTGGGAGTTAGTCTTTGGATATGACAGAAACTATTCCTTTCTTTTTATTTTCTTTCTTTCTTTTTTTTTTTTTTTAAGATTTTATTCACGAGAGAGACAGAGAGAGGCAGAGACGTAGGCAGAGGGAGAAGCAGGCTCCCCGCTGGAAGTTGATCCCCAGACCCTGGGATCACGACCCAAGCCAAAGGCAGACACTCAACCACTGAGCCACCCAGGCATCCCAACAGAAAGTATTTCTAAATCAAGGTTTTATTAGTAGAGGTAGAAGACCTTTTATTAAATATTTCTTTCTTTGAAATTAATGTGTTGGGAACACCTGGTGTTTAGAAAGCAGTATGCATAGTAATATTTCTCACTGTTGGTTTTTAATCTGGTGCATCTCTTGGGAAGAAAATACCCTCTTCAGGATGCTCAAGTTTAAGGCTCTTTGTTGATCCACAATGCAGTGAGGTACTTGTACCAGAACAGAAATCAACACAGTTTCCTTTTTCAGTAGTCTCATTGGATAGTAGGCTTAGTGCCAGAGTGATAAGTATTCTGGTATAGCCATTTATCTTGTGACCAGTAACAGTTTGTGGGCTGGCAGTGCTTGCAGACAGCCTCAGTCCTTGAAGGCTCCTGTCTGGAAACCTCTTTCCATTGTGCTTTCCAAAGCACCTGTCTCAGAACTGTCATTGCTTTATCTCTCACAGGCCTAGGTCCTTTTAGAACTTATTTCAGTCTGGGCCTTTAGGGGATCAGAGACCTGTCTGAGAATAATGGGCAATTATAAATCCCCTTCACAGAAAAATATATGAACATGGCAGAAATTTACTTGTAACTTCAAGAAATTGTGAACTCTGGATTAAGCTTTTGTGGTTTCTTTGCACTAACAGCCAGGATGGACATATAACTCTTTGGAAGTGGAGTGATTGCTCCTGATGTAAATAAAACCTGTGAGGCTTATATTTCATTGACGGCTAGTGTACAGAAGATAGGAATTAGCCAAACTCCAGTTAAGCCAAACTCCTGACAATATGAGCACAGCATGGTGGGGCCTCGCACTCTGGTCTCATCCCATGCTCCCAGCTTCCTTATCATCAAGCACACCTGCACGGACTCCAGCCTTCTAGGAGTGCTCTTCCCAGAATCTGGATACCTTGCTTCCTTACTTTTTTACGGTTTTTTTGACGCCTCCCCTGATGATCCTTTGCATGATTGCGAACCCGCTAGCACACACCACACTGCACTCCTTGCCTTCTCTTCTGCTCTTTTCTCTACTGTGTATGTTGCCATGTGACATATCATATGTACTTGTTCATTATCTCAATCCCAACTAGTGTAAGTTCCATGAGGACAGGATGTTTTATTTTCTCCTCATATCTTTCACACTTAGGCTAGTGCGTGGCACTTGATAAGCCAATAATAGTTGTCGACTACCCGCAAAAACCAAATGTGAACAATTTTAATGACTTAAAAGGTGTTTCAGTTCCTTATTACTATGAAATAAATCCCTCTCAAACTCAGTAACTTCAAACACCAGTAGGATTTCTTATTTCTTTTATGGTTCTATAAATGGACTGGGTTCAGCCAGGGACTTGTCAGTTAGGGTCTCTTGTATCGTTCCAGTCTGAAGGTGGCTGGGTGGGAAAGACTGAAACAACTGGGGCTCTAGGGGCACCCCTCCATCTTTATGTGGTCTCCCAGCACCTGCAGGGAAGGAGGGTTCTTAATATGGTGGCGCAGGGCTTCAAAGTGAGATTCCCCAGAGAGCTGTGCAGAGGCTATCTTGCCCTTTGTAATCTAGCCTTCGAAGTCAGTGTTGTTGAGGCAGTCACAAAGGCCTGCATTCCAGGGTGGGGATGCAGACTCTACTTCTTGATGATAGGAGTGTATAAGAATTTGCTGACAGGTTTCACAGCTACTACAAAAGGCTTTGTCCTGTGTGCATTGTCGTAGAGTGTTTTTATCAGATAATTGTTGGGGTGCTTAGACAAGGAAAAGTATAATAGTGAAATCTTGGCAATGTGTAAAATTCAGGAGAGTCATGGGAGCCTGTGGTTCCCCCTTTGTGGTCTCTTTATCTCAGAAGACCTGTGGGACTCCATGGAGCCCAGGCGAATCCACTGGGCGGAGGAAACCTCTTCGCAGTTAAGGAATTCATTAGGTCTATGTTTGAGAGTAGGCATTGATGCCATAATAAAAAATTCTCTAGAGAGGTCTCAGAAGCTATGTTCTTGTCCTATTCAATTGTCTGGCCCTTGGCTATTGATGTTTCTGTCCTAAGGGGATAGGTGTCCAATTTTATGTTTCTGGTTCATGTAGCTCAATTTGCATCATAGGCTGACACTGTCAAATTTTGAGTTTCTTCAGAGTCTACCAGATTTTTTGCTAACAACTCTTAGCTATAGTTCAAGTAGATAAATATAGTTAAAGTAGTAAATAAAACATAGTGCAGTAATTGGGAATCTAGTGTCCTCTTCCATTATTGGATCTTTTTTTTGAAATTTTATTTATTGGGATCCCTGGGTGGCGCAGCGGTTTAGCGCCTGCCTTTGGCCCAGGGCGCGATCCTGGAGACCCGGGATCGAATCCCACGTCGGGCTCCCAGTGCATGGAGCCTGCTTCTCCCTCTGCCTATATCTCTGCCTCTCTCTCTCTCTGTGACTATCATAAATAAATAAAAGTTAACAAAAAAAAAATAAAAAAATAAAATAAAAAAATAAAATTTTATTTATTAATGAGAGATAGAGAGAGAAGGAGGCAGAGACACAGGCAGAAGGAGAAGCAGGCTCCATGTAGGGAGCCCAACGTGGGACTCGATCCTGGGTCTCCAGGATCAGGCCCTGGGCTGAAGGCGGCGCTAAACCGCTGAGCCACCGGGGCTGACCATTATTTGATCTTTTTAATCTCTCTGATTCTTTGGACAAAGTAGTCATTTTACTTTTCTAGCACAATAAGAGATTGATTGGAAATTGTTTTCCACTTGGGAGTTTAGAAACCTCAGAGTTCCAGTGAAGCCTCTTGGAGTTCCACGTGGGCCTCTTCTTACATGTGGGCATCCATACTGCACCCACTAGGACAAACTGACACATGTTCTCAGCCAGCTTCCCTCTCACAGAGAGACCTAGACTCATGCAACCATCATGTCATAGTCTTCAATGTTTTATATTTAACTGGCACTTTAAAAGCTGATCTGTCTTGTTAACCAGGAACTTTAATCTTGATCCAACAGGATTTGTTTTCTTCTCAAAATGTGAGTAAGTCAAAAGATGCATCTCTGCTGCCTAGCAAACTCCCCACGTCGGTCTCGCTTTTTGATGATGATGATGAAGAGGTAAACACTTATTGCAATGTAAGATAAATAAGTTTTTGAAGAGTTGAAAACCATTGCTGGTGTAGCTTTATAGTTGGAGGCTCATACAGTAGTACAAGGTCATAGGGAGGCAGTCCAACCATCTGAGGTTTACATAACAAAAATATTTTAGTTTTTCTCTCTCAATGACTCCTTTGATTCCTAGCTGTACAATAGGCAGGACATTAGATTATTATTATTTTAAATATTTTCTTTATTTGAGAGAAAATGAGAGAGAGGGAGAGACAGAGTGAGTGTACACGAGCTGGGGGTTGTGCAGAAAGAGAGGGAGAAACAGACTCCCTCCTGAGCAGGGAGCCCGATGTGGGGTCGATCCCAGGACCCCGGGATCATGACCTGAGAGCCAGAGGCAGATGCTTAACCGACTGAGTCACCCAGGCGCCCCAGGGACATTAAATTGACCCAGCTGTTATGGAAGGCTTTGCAGATTTCATTTTAAAAATCTGCCTTTAAGAAACACTTTTCAGGGGATGGATCATTGTTATACCCAATGACTGACGAGAATGTCTTGGATAAAGTGTAAATAAAGAGACAACAACAGCCATGTCCTTACCTTGTTTTTCTTTTCTACCAAGGATCAGAGAGCAAGGTGGGGGAAGGAAATAAGAGGAAAGACAAACTAAACCTTCCTTCTTGTGTACTACTCTGCAGTGGCCAACCTCATGGGCTTTGGCACCAGACCCTGCATTCACTTGCAGATCGGGACCTTGGGCAAATAACTTAAACTTTCAAATTTTTTTTTAACTATTTTTTTTATTACAGTTCAATTTGCTAACATATAGCATAACACCCAGTGCTCATCCCATCAAGTGCCCCCTTCAGTGCGTGTCACCCAGTCACCCCAACTCCCCGCCCACCTCCCCTTCCACTACCCCTTGTTCATTTCCCAGAGTTAGGTGTCTCTCATGTTCTGTCATCCTCTCTGATATTTCCCACTCATTTTTTCTTTTTCTCTCCTTTCCCTTTTATTCCCTTTCACTATTTTTTATATTCCCCAAATGAATGAGACCATATAATGTTTGTCCTTCTCCAATTGACTTATTTCACTCAGCATAATACCCTCCAGTTCCATGCACATCAAAGCAAATGGTGGGTATTTGTCGTTTCTAATGGCTGAGGAATATCCCATTGTATACATAAACCACATCTTCTTTATCCATTCATCTTTCGATGGACACCGAGGCTCCTTCCACAGTTTGGCTATTGTGGACATTGCTGCTATAAACATTGGGGTGCAGGTGTTCCGGCGTTTCACTGCATCTGTATCTTTGGGGTAAATCCCCAGCAGTGCAATTGCTGGGTTGTAGGACAGTTCTATTTTTAGATAAAGGGCTAAGATCTATAAAGTATCCAAGATCTATAAAGAACTTCTTAAACTCAACAGCAAAGAAACAAACAATCCAATCATGAAATGGGCTGAAGACACGAACAGAAATCGCACAGAGGAAGACATAGACATGGCCAACTAGCACGAGAAAATGCTCCGCATCACTGGCCATCAGGGAGATACAAATCAAAACCACAATGAGATACCACCTCACACCAGTGAGAATGGGGAAAATTAACAAGACAGGAAACAACAAATGTTGGAGAGGATGTGGAGAAAGGGGAACCCTCTTGCACTGTTGGTGGGAATGTGAACTGGTACAGCCATTCTGGAAAACTGTGTGGAGTTAAAAAGAGTTAAAAAATTTCAAATCTTATATGGCTTAATAGTATATAGAGTCATTTTGGCAGCTGAAACAACTCATGTACAGCTCTTGGCACTGTGTCTGGCACATAGTAAGTGCAAAGGAAATGTTTATTCTTGTCATTAGAGTCTTTATAAATGCCAGTTCATTTTTCTCATGGCCTTTCCTACCTTCCCACACTCTGCTTGAGGGCTCCCTTTATCGAATTTTACATTTCTATTCATCTGCTGTAGTACATTGTTAAGAGTGTTTTTCTGTCTAATTCAGGTTCAGGCTTTCTGATAAGTTTGTTTCTATTACCTTAAAGAAAATACTTTAATAGTAACTTTCAGAATGCTTGACTATATAAAAATCAACAGATGTCTTTGAACCTATGAGAATCGGCTTTTTAGGAGACCATTGATTTTATTTTGTAAACTGTTTTTTATGTTCATATTATCTTTCTAAAATTAACCAGAAACATGCCTTTGCTCTATCCCAGTATGTGTCTTTTTAAGTGTGAAAGAGTGGAGAAAGCTCCCAATTTCTGTTAAACCAGTCCTCTGGTTTCTAATTTATAGAAAGGTGTGTGAATTGTTGGCTGCCACACAAGCTGGACTGCTCTCTGTGATGAACACAAGGGTCCACCCACAGCAGGCCTGAGTGGGGCCAGGTTTCCTCCTTTTTTGTGACTTGGTCCTTAAGTTACCCTCCTCCTACTCACTCCCAGGACTTTGACTTTGAGTTCCATGTGGTCTGTTTACCTTCTGTGAGTGGAGAATACAGTTAGAGAAGATTACAGACTGTTGCTTTGGGATTATACATAAGAGAGAAGTGGATTACTGGCATTTTGTGATTTTTTTTCCCTCTTGTATATATTCTGTCCTTGACCAGAGACTTACTCTTTAACAGTTTGACATGGAAAATTGTCTTGTTTTTTGTTTTATGTGTATGAAGTTGTCATACTCTTCTGCCATTTGTTTTCCCAGGATAATCTTTTTGGGACAACAGCTGCTAAGAAGCAGTCATCATTTCTTCTAACTCAGAGCCAAGAGAAAGCTAAACCATCTGAGCCTTCCAGGAAGAAAGCATCTGCCTTGCTGTTCAGCAGTGATGAGGAGGTGGGTTGAAAGTCTCCCCTAGAGAAGAGCAGGAGGTGGTTTGATGGGATTGAGGAGTTATGGCTATCCCAAACATTTTCTTTACCTACCTGTTTTCTCTGTCCACTGTTTAGTCACAAAAGACTGTTTTCATGAAACTCTTTTTTCTCTGGAAGAAAGATATTTAGTATAGTATATTAACTTACAGATTAATGTTTTCAGAACAGTTGAGAACAAACTAAGTATGCCCCTCAAATTATATGCTAATACAAATGAGTTAGGTCTTATATTATTAAATGATCATTACAGGGATCCCTGGGTGGCGCAGCGGTTTAGCGCCTGCCTTTGGCCCAGGGCGCGATCCTGGAGACCCGGGATCGAATCCCACGTCGGGCTCCCGGTGCATGGAGCCTGCTTCTCCCTCTGCCTGTGTTTCTGCCTCTCTCTCTCTCTGTGCGACTATCATAAATAAATAAATAAAAATTAAAAAATAAATAAATGATCATTACATTTAATTAATAAAGAAGTATAGCTATACATGGTAGGAATAGCCTATGCAAGTTTAACTCCCCCCCCCTTTTTAAATCATTTTATTTATTTATTCATGAGAGATACAGAGAGAGAGAGAGAGAGAGAGGCAGAGACATAGCCAGAGGGAGAAGCAGGTTCCATTCAGGGAGCCTGACATGGGACTCGATCCCGGGTCTCCAAGATCATGCCCTGGACCGAAGACGGCGCTAAACCACTGGGCCACCGGGGCTGCCCCTTAACTCCCTTTCTAATGAGTTTTTTTTTCTTTTTTAAAAGAGAAAGAGAGGGCATCCCAGGTGGCTCAGCAGTTTAGCGCCTGCCTTCGGCCCAGGGCATGATCCTGGAGTCCTGGGATCGATCGAGTTCTGCATCAGGCTCCCTGCATAGAGCCTGCTTCTCCCTCTGCCTGTGTCTCTGCCCCCCACCCCCCTCTCTCTCTCTGTGTGTGTGTCTCTCATGAATAAATAAAATACAAAAAAAAAAATAAAAGAGAAAGAGAGCACGCATGTGCACATGCACAATCATGAGCAGGGAGATGTGTAGGGGGAGAGATAATGACTCACTACTGAGCAGGGAGCCCAGTCCAGGGCTTGATGAGATTATGACCTGAGCCAAAGGCAGATACTTAACTGACTAAGCCACCCAGGTGCCCCCTGTTTGTTTGTTTGTTTTTAAATGAGTTTTAATAATATTTCTGTTTGCTATCTAGATACAAATTAGCAAAGCCAGTAGTGAATATGGCTTAGCTGCTGATTTAGCTGTACAGAAAAAGACCTTAAATATAACATTACAAACCCTGAGCATTAAAAATCTTCCTGCATTGTAGTAATTGCTTTTCTTTATTTTAACATTGTAGGCAAGTTATGATGGTATGATATGGATAGAGAAGTTATAGACATATTAATTTTTTTGTTGGAAGCAACTTATAATGATACAATACAATTTGCTTTTTTCTACTCAAACATATGAGTTAATGATGGATTGTCGGTTTTTTTTTCATTCTAGCATTGTTAGTGGTTGTTCTTGCTGTAATAATGGCCAACTATCTGTGGAATATTTCCTGCACAGTATTATAGTGGTTCAGGGAAAATAAATATACAGTTGACTTTTTTGACAGTGTGGGAATTAGAGGCACTGACATCCTGTGTAGTTGAAAATTTTAAAGATTTTACTTTAATTTATTTATTCATAAGAGACGCAGAGAGAGAGAGAGAGACAGAGACATAGGCAGAGGGAGAAGCAGGCTCCCTGTGAGAACCTGATACGGGACTTGATCCCAGGACTCTGGGATCATGACCTGAGCCTAAGGCAGGTGCTCAATTACTGAGCCACCCAGGAGTCCCTGTAGTTGAAAATTGATGTATAACTTCAGAATCTCCAAAAACTATCAATAGCCTACTGTTGACTGGAAGCCTTACCAATAACATAAACAGTTTTTTTTTAAATTTTTTTTTAAAATTTTTATTTATTTATGATAGTCACAGAGAGAGAGAGAGGCAGAGACACAGGCAGAGGGAGAAGCAGGCTCCATGCACCGGGAGGCAGACGTGGGATTCGATCCGGGGTCTCCAGGATCGCTCCCTGGACCAAAGGCAGGCGCCAAACCGCTGCGCCACCCAGGGATCCCCCCATAAACAGCTTTTAACACATATTTTATAGGTTATATGTATTATGCACTGTATTCTTATACGTTACCTGTGTTATGCACTGTATTCTTAAAATAAAACAAGTTAAAGAAAAGAAAATGTTAAGATCATAAGGAAGGGATAATACCTTTATATTACTGTACATATATTTATTGAAAAAATCCATATGCAGTTCAAAGTCTTGTTGTTCAAGGATCAATCGTATTAGCTAAAGTTGGGAACAACAGCACAGGCTGAATAAAGATAACCAGGATTCTAGACCAGTGACTCTCAACCTTGGCTACCCATTGGAATCACCTGGAAAACTTTAAAGAGTACTTTTACTTAATTCTGCTGTAAATTTTCCACTAAGTGGTTTGGTGTATGGCTTGTCCCTGGAATTTCCTAAAGGTTTCCTGGGAGAGTCTCACTACACTAGAGGAGCACTTCCCAAACCACGACATGTGAAGAAATCACCTGGGCATCCTGTTATGAATGTAGGCTCTGATTTAGAAAGTCTGGGGTAGAACCAGAATTCTGTATCATAATATGTACTGCTTATGGACCTCACTGTGATTTGTGAAACTAGTCTCTAGAGACCAAAGGACCACTTAAGGAAGTGTAACTATAAATTACACTTCTAGTGTATAAGTGTATGAGGAATTCCTATATTTGAAGAAGTGAGAGTATAGCCAGGTGGGGTTCCCTTAAATGCTTTCCAAAGGTCAGATTCAGACTTTTGTGGTAAAAGGGTCACTAGCAGCTTTCGTTGTGTTTTGTTTATATGTACATTGCTTGAGCTTTTTATACGTTTTTCCAGCCTGTTTTAGGATCTTTAAAGTATCATTTTCCTCGAAAGTTGAGTGTTACTGATTTTCCTTTTTGACATTCCTTTTTCTTCTCATTCTCCTCCATAAATAAGTTTGAATCTGCTAAGCTAGACAATTTCCCTTGTCCTAACCCAAAACAGAACCATAGAGGGGAGAGAAACATAATGTGATGGAGGAGGGCAGAAGGTCTGTGAGGTCAAAGAACTCAGCTGTCTAAATTTGAGTTCAAAGAAAAGTCCCAGAAATGAACTTTATTTTCAAGAATGATGCACTTAGTTTAATAATATAAATAATAGTGAAAGAGAATAGAAGGGAAGGGAGAAGAAATGGGTAGGAAATATCAGAAAGGGAGACAGAACATGAAGACTCCTAACTCTGGGAAACAAACTAGGGGTGGTGGAAGGGGAGGAGGGAGGGGGGTGGGAGTGAATGAGTGACGGGCACTGAGGGGAGCACTTGATGGGATGAGCACTGGGTGTTATTCTATATGTTGGCAAATTGAACACCAATAAAAAATAAATTTATTATTAAAAAAATACTTAGTTTAAATATAGTTTAATGAGTATAAATTTCATTTTACTTCCAGGTTCCTTGGTCTGAATTGCCACTGGATTTTAATGTGTGTTTTATATTTTAAGGACCAGTGGAATATTACTGATTCACAGAAGAACTCAGCGTCTGATAACAGGTCTAAACATAAGGACTCTGGCACTACCCAGGAACAGGACGCCAAGGCTGTCAAAAAGACCAGCCTCTTTGAGGAGGATGATGAAGATGATCTGTTTGCTGTTGCAAAGGATAGGTGAGATAGTCATTGTAAGAAATCCTTTAACCAGTGTCTGTGTTAACAAGTAAATATATTTGATTTGCAGGATGTCAGTTACTTGGGGTGACATAATATTCATTATAGTCATACAAGGGAGAACATCTTTGATTTTCACTTGTAAGATATTCCCCCCCCCCCCATACTGGTTAATGTTTTTCTTAGTGGATTTACCTAATTTCTTCTACTTATTATTTTTTTAACCCCTAAATATTTTTTTTGTTTGCTAGGGATTTAAGTGCAGTTTGTTGTCTTTTGTTTTTGTTTTTCTTCTGGGATACCCTATAGAATATAAAGTTTGGTCTGAGTTAAGTTTTGCATTTGAATGGAAATATACTCAGATTGAAAATATCCTATATCCTATTTGAAGGATGGTTCTCTGCAGGGTAGTGCTGTGTCACACTTGCTGATCTGGGTGGTCCTCCACATGAATACTTGGACTAAAGTTGAGGACATTTTGTAGACTGAACATGAGCGGTGTTAGTGGTGTAAACATGCTGCTTTTACAGACAATAGCAAGTGTAGGAGAGCATGTGGAAGAATTGGAGCCCTTACACAGTGGTGGCAATGTAAAATAGTGCCACTTTGGAAATCAGCAGTTCCTTAAAAAGTTAAATGTGGAGTTACTATATGATTTAATTTCACTCTGAGGTAGATGCTCAAGAGGAATGAAAAATAGGTCTACCCCAAAACTTGTGTATGAATGTTCTTTGCAGCATTATTCATAGTAGCCAAAAATGGAAACAAGCCAAACATCCCATCAACTGATGACAGGATAAAAAAAAAATGTGTTATCTCCATACGATGGACTCTTAACAATAAGAAGGAATAAAATATTGATGCATGCTACAACATGGATGAACCTTAAGTATTTTGTTAATTGAAAGCAGCCAGTCGGGATCCCTGGGGGGCGCAGCGGTTTGGCGCCTGCCTTTGGCCCAGGGCGCGATCCTGGAGACTCAGGATCGAATCCCACGTCGGGCTCCTGGTGCATGGAGCCTGCTTCTCCCTCTGCCTGTGTCTCTGCCTCTCTCTCTCTCTGTGTGTGACTATCATAAATAAATAAAAAATTAAAAAAAAAAAAAGAAAGCAGCCAGTCACAGAGGACCACATGTATGGTTCCATTTGTATATAATGTCCAGAACAGATAAATCTGTAGAGACAGAAAGTAAATTAGTGTTTGCCTGGGGCTGAGGAGCCAGGAAAATTGGGAGAGACTTTTAACAGGCATGGGGGTTCGTTCTGGGTTGATGGAAATAGTGAGAAATTATTATTATTATTATTTTTAAAGATTTTCTTTATTTATTCATGAGAGAGACACAGGCAGAGGGAGAAGCAGGCTCCATTCAGGGAGCCAGACATGGGACTGGATCCGGGGTCTCCAGGATCAGGCCCCGGGCTGAAGGTGGCGCTAAACTGCTGAGCCACTGGGGCTGCCCAATACTGGGAAATTAGATCATAGTGATAGTTGCACAACTCCAGCTATACTAAAAACCAGTGATTTGTGTATTATATTGTAAAGAGCAAATTTTATGGTGTGTAAATTGTATCTCAAAACCATTCTAAAGAAAGAAGCTCTATGACTCTAACAAAGTTGTGAAATGCTGCCTTGTGAGCAGGGCACTCAAGTGTCCTGACATACCTGCACAGTCTTGCTTTGTACCTATCATTCCAGCATGACTATTAATTTCTCTGTCACTCTCAGAAGTGTCCTGGTTTTGGGACACCTGGGTGGCTCAGTGGGTGGGCGTCTGCCTTCAGCTCAGGGCATGATTCTGGGGTCCCGGGATCAAGTCCTGCATGAGTGAGGCTCCCTGCATGGAGCCTGCTTATCCTTTTGCCTATGTCTCTGCCTCTATGTGTCTCTCATGAATAAATAAATAAAATCTTTAAAAAAAAATGAAGTGTCCTGGTTTAGGCCATAGGCTCTGTGTTTATCTTTATGCTTGCTGATGTCTGTACCTTTCAAGTCAAAAAATGTAACTTGTTTATGGTGAGAAATACCTTAGTTGACTGAGCAGCATTTTTCTTCTGAGGACAGAGCTCCACAAGGAAACCCAAATTAATTAGTTCATTAGTTAATTTTAAGATTTTGTTTATTCATGAGAGACACAGAGAGACAGAGACATAGGCAGAGGGAGAAAGAAGCAGGCTCCCTGCAGGGAGCCCGATGCGGGACTTGATCCGAGGACCCGGAATCACGCCCTGAAATGAAGACAGATGCTCAACCACTGAGCCACCCAGGTGCCCCAGGAGGCCTAAATTTAACCAGCAGTTGCTCAGTGTGTGGAATGAGGGCCAAGGTTAGGACCCTTTTGTTTTCTGTTGTAGTCCTGTTCAGAGAGCTAACTCGTTTTCTGTAGCTTACCTTCAGAATCTGTCATCACATATTTTTTGTGGGTTGGTTTGGTGTTTTGTTTTGTTTTTAGAAATAACTTGTTCAGAAAATCATGCATAAGATGTTCTGCTGTAGCTATTTAATGAGGTTTCTGGTATTCTTCTGGCGTCTGTAGAGTTGTTCTTTTTTTTTTTTTTAATTGGAGTTCATTTTGTCAACATATAACATAACACCCAGTGCTCTTCCCGCCAAGTGCCCCCCTCAGTGCCATCACCCAGTCACCCCAACCCCCCGCCCACCTCCCTTTCCACTCACTACCCCTCGTTCATTTCCCAGAGTTAGGTGTCTCTTGTGTTCTGTCACCCTCACTGATATTTTCACTCATTTTCTCTCCTTTCCCCTTTATTCCCTTTCACTAATTTTTATGTTCCCCAAATGAATGAGACCATAGAATGTTTGTCCTTCTCCGATTGGCTTATTTCACTCAGGATAATACCCTCCAGGTCCCTCCATGTCGAAGCAAATGGTGGGTATTTGTCGTTTCTAATGGCTGAGTAATATTCCATTGTATACATAGACCACAGCTTCTTTATCCATTCATCTTTCGATGGGCACTGAGGCTCCATACATGGTTTGGCTATTGTGGACATTGCTGCTATAAACATTGGGGTGCAGGTGTTCCAGTGTTTCACTACATCTGTATCTTTGGGGTAAATCCCCAGCAGTGCAATTGCTGGCTTGTAGGGCAGGTCTATTTTTAACTCTTTGAGGAACCTCCACACAGTTTTCCAGAGTGGCTGCACCAGTTCATATTCCCACCAACAGTGCAAGAGGGTTCTCCTTTCTCCACATCCTCTTCAACATTTGTGGTTTGCTGCCTTGTTAATTTTCCCCATTCTCACTGGTGTGAGGTGTATCTCATTGTGGTTTTGATTTGTATTTCCCTGACCGGGCAGCGCTGGAAAGCTCCAGGGGAAGTCGAGGGACTTACAGAGAGTTAGAATCAGAGAGTTGTTAGTTCTTTATGATTACTCATCACTTGGTAGTCAAGTATTTTGGTTATAATTTGTATAAATTTTATTAAAAATTTTTTAAATTTTATTTGAGAGAGAGCACACTGGCAAGGAGGAGGGGCAGAGAGAGAGGGAGACATAGACTCCCTGCTGAGTGGGGAGTCTGACATAGGACTTGATTCCAGGACCCTGAAATCATGACCTGAACTGAAGACAGATGCTTAACCAACTGAGCCACCTTGGGACTCTATAATTTGTGTAAATTTTAATTAGGTATATATGCATAAAGGCATATTAGATACCACCTTACTATGTCATTACAAATTGCCTTTTTGCTTTTATAACTTCTTTAAGGTATAGTCTTTTTAAAAATTTTTTTTATTTTTTATTTATTTTTTAAGGTATAGTCTTAATGTATAACCATTCTTTAGTGTATATGTCTAATTAAGTACACTCAACCATTTGGTCAGTTCTGTAGTCTGTGATCCTTAGGTTTGGTTTTCTTTTTTTTTTTTTTAAGAGATAAGCAGGAGTCAGTTTTAAACTAATGAATAAGCTACATATATTGTGTCTTGCTAGTAATTAATTTTACGAAAAGATTATGATACATGTACTTGTGTATGTATTATGTTCTAATGTAAGTAGTTATATATGGTGAACAATTTATTGAAATGACGTGTTACTCTGATTTTTACCTAGCTAAGATTGAATTTAAAGTTTTTGTTACTTTTGTAATTCTGTAGTGTGCTACTTGGATGACTCCTTATCATATAGTAAAAACTGGAACTTGACCTTTCAGTAGTTAAAACGCTTTCTGTTCTGGCTTCCCCATGTGTGGTGCTAAGCCTCCATGTGGCTCTCCACTTTCATATTCCTGTCCCTTAAAAGTCCTGATCAGTATTTGTTCCGGCAGATGTTTATTGGCCACCTTCTCTGCAGGGGCCAGGGCAGAATCCTAGGTGAGGAGGCAGGTGAAGATAGGCTAGAGGAAAGTGGTGAGGAGACCTGTGGTTGAAAGCACCTAGTATATTCTCTCTCTCTTTATATTTTAACTTCACACTGTTTTTTGTGTTTTTCCCCCCCGAGTTGGCTCTACATGCAACATGGGACTTGAACTCATGACCCTGGGATCAAGAGTTGTATTCTCTATCAACTTAGCCAGCCAGGCACCCCCCAGTATATTCTTTATTGAAAACAAATGCTAGAGATCCTTAGTTTCTGTACTTTTGGAGAATTCTAGATACTAACAGTTGCTATAAAAATCTAGTAACTCAGATCTTTATAGCATTTTTACCCAAACCCACCTCTCCTCCAAGCATCCCAAAACATGCTTTTAAATCCTTCGCAAAGCTAACATAGTGCACCTACAGCGAGTCAAAGGAACAAGATGAGAAGGCCCCCAAACTCTCCTATATGAGGATGGAGGGACAAAGGCTGATGATTTGCTTGGCACAAATTGCACCTATTTCATTTCTGGTTTGCTTTTAACTATATAAGGTCAGCAGATGGCTTGGCTGTTTGGTGGTAGGTGGGTTCTTTGAAGTATAGCCTAGAGGGAATATTGTATATATTTTTAAGTCACATTTACCTTTAATTTGATCTTTTGTTTGATTGTATAGCCAAAAGAAGACCCAGAGAGTGTCACTTCTCTTTGAAGACGATGCTGATAGCGGAAGCTCTCTCTTTGGCTCTCCTGCATCTCTTCCTCCTACAACGGTATTCTTAAGCTTCTAACCCCAGGAAATATCCTTGAGGTGATGTTACATGCATAGTGATACTTCCCTGAATCAGCTCTTAAAACCTGACCTTGGAGGCTGAGTCAATGGAAAAACCCATTTGTCTAGTTTTAGAGATCTTCTGGTTAGTGGTATTTTACAGATGAAGCACAAGTACAAAGTGTGGAGGAAAGGATTCCTCCATGTCATGTATCCTATTAGCATCAGGAGTAGGTCTCTAGAGTCTTAGGGGAGACTGCTGCTACAGTTCCAGTGGAGGTTGGCAGGCTCAGCGATGGCAGCATGGAATTGTACTAACATTAGATCAGGTCTGTAAGGCACATGTTATTCCTTTTAGGAGCACATTTCAAGTATTAATACTTTGGTCCTGGTTTATGTGAGTAGCCAGTCAGTAAAAGGGAAGGAAATTCTACACATGTTACAACACATGCTACAACATGGATGGACCTGGAAGACTTCACATTGAGTGAAATAAGCCAGTCAGAAGAGGGCAGATAGTATAGGATTCTACTTAACATGAGGTACCTGGAGGAATCAACTTGATACAAACTGAGAGTAGAATCATGGTTGCCAGGGGCCAGGGGGAGAGAGAAATGGGGAGTCTTTTAATGAATACAGAGTTTCAGTTTTACAAGATGGAGAAATTCTGGAGATTGGTTTTATAAAAATATGAATATTCTTAACACTATGGAACTCTGTCCATTAGTTAAGATGGTAAATTTTATGTTTTTTACCATAGTTAAATTTTCTAAAAATTAAAGGATGTGATTTAAAAAAAAGACCAATCAGTGGCTTTCTGGTGTAAATGATTCCAGTGATTACATCTAAATGACATCACTACCACAATCACCTAAGCCAAAATATTTAGCCAATTTTGATGTTAGTTATATCAAAAAGGAGTATTAAAGAATGAAAGGCAGATGGGATTATGATATTTGTCCAGGGAACCCAAGCATACTAGAATCCTGCTCTGGCCTGTCATTCATCCCTTGCCAAATCCTCCCCTTAGTGGGCATATGTGTGTGTGCACATAGAAAAAAGTAAGGCCAAGCAATACTTTGTTGCCAGCTGGTAGTTGCTGATAGCCCTGAAGGGAAATGTAGAACTTTTTAGGCTAGACCCCACAGAAACATCCGTTATCTGACCTGAGTTAGCCTAAAAGGCCAACTCACAGCCTGTTGTCAGGCCTTCAGCTTAAGCTTCAGGCCATTTGAATTTGGCATCTAATAGAGGCAAAAAGACATACGAGACAGAGAAGAAGGGATGAGCCCCTGGGATTCCTCCCATATGGGAGCAGCCACATGGCAGCTCCTCCACTGATGCTTGATGTGGGAGATCCTCCTTCCATCATGGTGAGGGGTGACCAAGTCCCTGATACCTGTACAGGTATAGTGAAAGAGAGGGATGGCTCTAGAGGAGCCAGGGATCTCCTGTTTTCTAGAAGCTGATCCATGGTTCTTCCATACTTTCTATATATTTTTTGTTTAGAGTTTACTTTAAATTATGCAGTAATATATGGGTGCCTTCTTTAAAAACATTTAGAAAGTGCATAAAGAATATGAAGTCCTTATGTTCTTCCCAGAGGAATCACCAGTAACACTATGTTGTCAGCCGTTTAGGCCTGCTTCCATGCGCCCTGTGTCTGTATACTTTCATTTAAATGAAATCATGTTATATGTTTTTATGCATCTTTTTTCTTGTTCTGTAGCATGTTTTTCATTTTCATGAGTTTCAGTTTGTTCTTTTTCGCCATTCTTGGTATTCCCTGTAATTGTACCAGGACTGACTTCACCTTAGATGGAGTAATCGTCAGTATTTCCTGCTAGATTATTAGAGATGTTTCTTCCCATCCCTACTGCCTTGTCATTTTTAGCCTTGATTATTGAGATAATTTTTTATCTGGCCTCTCTGCAAATGCTCCTTCCTTTGATCTGCTCTCCTTGCTGTTGTCCTGGTTCTCTTCCTAAAGGGAACCTGGTCCTATCTTATCCTTGTCACAAATGCCTTAGTTGAGCCTACTGTGCCACTGGTACGGTAATCTCGTTCAAACTGGACTCCTCTTTTCCAGCCTCACTTACCATGGGATCTAGGTGACTCATCCTGTCCCACAGTACTCCAGAAGACGTTGTTGTCTTTCTGATCTAGAAATAGTCTTCATGTTTTCAGACATAGTACAAATGTTAACTTGTCCTGTGAAAGCTTCCCAGACCAGGCACATGTCAGACTTTTTTTTTTCCCCACCACATTCCCAGTAAGTGGGTTTGCATGGCTTATACTAGAAGCTTTTAGCATTGGGAGGAGTGTATGCTGCCTTCCCTACTGCTGCTTCTGAGGTGCTCATAATCTTTTCCTGAATCACTCATACTTAGATCTCTCTAAAAAAGACATCAAGTGGAAAAAAAAAAAAAGGCATCAAGTGGCTCCATGGTTAAAAGAGTCAGGAGATCTGAGTGGTTTTTCTTTTTAGATTATAAATAAATAATAACTTCTACCCTGGATAACTGAACAATAATTTAATAAATTTTAAAGGTTTCTGAAATGGAAAACAACTTCTGCCTATAGTAATTATGGATGTTAAATGAGACAAAAGATCAAAGATCTACATCTTAAGTAGCTGAACAAACTGCACACAGAATTTTACCATTTGTGTAAATACCTTTAGACAATAGTATACAAGATATTTTTTGTTTAGATATCCTAGACTATTTTAAAGTATGATGTGACTCAGTTATAAACCTACCAGTGAAATTAATTTCATGATAAAGTCAGCTTATTATTAGAAACATTTACAACCAGTAGTTTGGGTGGCATTTTCTTTGGTTTAAGGGACCATGTTTAAGTCTCCTTTTTCACCCTAACCAGCTTGCATCGATATTACATGTACATCGATGCAGTGTACATGTTTGCAGTGAGACCAGCATATTCCACAAAAATTTTTTCTTTTAATCACTTCAGTATTGCCTTATCACTTCTGAAACTGTTTTTTGGATTTCCAGTCTTTTATTTAAGCTTCAAATGATTATGCATTTTAAGGGACCTTGTCCTAACAATAACTAGACATCTTACCCTACTTTTTACTTCATTTGTAATTTTTTCTCTCGTACTTAGTAGGAATCTTGATTTCACAAATTTGTCTTCCTAACTTGATTTAGATATTGCTCCAGAGCTTACTTCCTCATAACATCTAGTCTAGTTGGTATGATAGAGTTACAGTTTTTTCTCAAGATGTTTTGATTAATCATTTGCTCCAAGGATGCTGATAACTCTACACAAGACACATAACCTCAGTTTTTCTAATCTCTGAAATCCCTGCCTCCCATGTAAGGAGCAGATGAGAGATGGGGCAAAGTGCTTGCAAACTTGCTTTGGCCACCTGCTTGGTATAAAGCACTGTGGTTGGCTGTGGTAATATATGATCCTTTCAAGAGAATGGACAAACAGATAGCTAGTAATGTAAATTAGGGAGCAAGTGAAGAAAGGCTAGGTAGGGGAAAAAAGAATTTTATCAATGTAGCAACTGGTACTTGCTGAAGAGGACAGGGGAACCTTTTTGGGTGACCTTGAGCTGGACCATGCTTGAAAGGTGAGGAGGATTTGCTTCTACAGATAGGAACAAACAAGGAAGTGTGAAAGTTTACAGTAGGTTTGAGAAATAATGAGGATGGATAAGATGCAGATGAGTAAAGGGAGATGAAGTGTCAGTTGATTTTCATGCATAGCATTTGCTTAATGCAAACAGTGCAGGTGTGGGGTGAGAGAGGAAGTCATCTGGTGGGTATTTTATTTTAGCAAGGCAGCTCTGGCTGACATCACTGAGCTGAAAAGTGAGAGGAGGGAGGCAGAGGGGAGAGACTAGTAGTTGTCTGGATGATGGAGGTAAGGGTCTAAGTAATGGCAGTATCTGTGAAGTGAACATGTACAGAGACAGGTGCAGGTATTGTAGTGGCAGAAGTCGTAAAGTGCTGTGTCTGTAAGTCTGAGGTGGTGGCGTTTATTCCTTCTCCCTCTTTGCCCCCCCCCCCCATTCAGTGTCCCCCACTTGCTTGCCTCCCATATTTCACTAACTCAGGATGACTGTGGTTCCACCTTGTTCCATACATTGCCATGCTAGTCAGACACACTTGTGTTTTTAAGAATGTCATCTGCTCTTCTTTTGGTAGAAAAAGGAGACTGGCCCTGAGGTGCCTTCTTTGCTGTTCAGCAATGAAGAAGAGAAGGGGGCACCATTTGGAGTGAAACCTGTGGATAAGAAGGTTGAGGGTGCCGTAGAATCGTCAGAATTGGGGAGCACTCCTGTGGTTGAGGAGTCAGAAAAGGTAGACATTTTTTTTGGCCTGTATATTCTGATATGTTTGTTTCTTGTGTCTTGTAAAACACACAGACACACACACAGACACACACAAATACACACACCTTTTTCTTCCATAGAAAATAAGTGCTTAATTTGTTGAAAATTTTGAAGACACTGAAAAACGTGAAGAAGATGATCTGATGTCACCATTGAGGGAAATCTTCAACACTGTTCATGCTGTTCAGTCTCCTTTCTAGGCATATGTGCCCCCAGCGATGTGCATCTCTCCCATTTTACACTTTTGGTCATCTCGTGTCCATGTCTCACCAGGGTGTTCTTCCACATCTTGTTTTTCATTTAGGTTTCTCTCTCTCTCTCTCTCTCTCTCTCTCTTTCTCTTTTCTTTTCTTTTTTTTTTAATTGGAGTTCAATTTGCCAACATACAGTATAACCCCCAGTGCTCATCTTGCCAAGTTGCCCCCCCCCAGTGCCCGTCACCCAGTCACCCCAACCCCCCACCCACCTCCCCTTCCACTACCCCTTGTTCATTTCCCAGAGTTAGGTGTCTCTCATGTTCTGTCACCCTCACTGATATTTTCACTCATTTTCTCTCCTTTCCCCTATGATCCTTTCTCTCTCAACGTCTACTCTTTCTGACTTGCTCTCTTTGTAGCGTTTCTGCTACCCCTGGTTCTCATCTCCTTCCACCAGTCCTTGAATTAAAAGGACTGTTTTAAGAAGATCTTAATTTCCTATTCTTTTACATTTCGTTGATGTTGTTGGCTCTTAATTAGAGATTAAAGGGAAATTTCTCTCTGTTCTAAAATGTTTGCTGTCTTCTCCAGGGTGGTCTGTCATCTGCAGGAGCCTGTGGCTGCTGGCTGCTCCTGGGGTCAGTTATGGCCTTCAGTATCTGTATACTTTTTCTTTTTTTCTGACTTTTCTTGATCTCTGTGTGTTCCACTATTCACATTTAATCTCTTTTTCAGGGCCTATGTGAAGACTATCAGATATACTTTTCCTGGCTCCTTGGAGCTATAGCAATAGAAATATTTTGTTTTTACTTGTAACATTGTGTGCCATTCTCTACTTTTAGTTTCTATGTCGTCCTTTACTGAATTAACAAGGAGTTTGAGAAGCCCCACAGTGTAATTTTGTATTTCTGGATGTCACTTATTTTTTTGTTGTTTCCATTTTCAGGGAGGACCTTTGATTGTATCTACTCAAGAAGTAGTCAGGCATTCTGGTTTATTTTCTTCATCATCTCCTTTGGACAAAGGAACCAAAAGAACCAAAACTGTTCTTAGTTTATTTGATGAGGAAGAGAATAAAACAGAGGATAAAAACAGCATCCAAGCTCCAAAGAAAGAAGTAGGAAAGGTAAGCAAAAAGCAATGAAGTTAGCTTCAGGTTTTTGAAAGGATGAAAGAATCTTACGGTGTCAGTTCTGTCATGTGAGTTAACTGAAGAATTGAGAGCTTTAGTTTCTCTACATCTTCACCAACACTTGTTGACTTTTTCTATAATAGCCTAGTGGTGGTGTTGTAGGGAAACTGGAACCCTCCTTGCGTGGCTGTTGGGAATGTAAATTTGGGCAGCTGCTTCAGAAAACAATTGAGTAGTTCCTGAAATCGTTAAACATGAGTCATCACCAAGGCCTAGCAGTTCCACCCCTAGGTTTATATCCAAGAGTAATGAAAACATATATTTATTCACACAAACTAGAATGTAATCTTCTCAACAGCATTATTTATTATACTCAAAAGATGGAAATTGCTGAGTCCATTAACTGACGAATGGGTAAACAATGTACTGGAATATTATTTGACAATAAAAAGAATGAGTTACTCATATATGCTACAACATGGATGAACCTTGAAAGCATTCTGAAAGAAAGAAGCCAGTGATTTCCTTGGGTAAATCTTTAGAACTTCCCTCCTTTTTTTCCAGAGTCCCGATCCTGGTGCTCGCCCAAAGAGCACAGGCGTCTTTCAGGATGAAGAGCTCCTTTTCAGTCACAAGCTCCAGAAGGACAATGACCCAGATGTTGACCTTTTTTCTGGCACCAAGAAAACCAGGGTCAGTTTCAAAAGGTTTTTCACATCATGACTTTGTTATCGTATTAGATGTTATGTCAGCAGCTCACCTCGTTCTCTTTTTAATTGGCTTTTGTTTTGAATATTGAATTTGAGTTTTGTCTATTCCAGTTATTAGAGCCAAGTGTTGGGAGCCTGTTTGGGGATGATGAAGATGATGATCTTTTCAGCCCTGCCAAGTCACAGCCTTTGGTACCGGCCTTTTGTTTTCAATATTGGGGTGTGGGGGAAGGCATCTGGGAAGGAAATTAACATCTAGTTAAAAGAGTAAGGAAAATACAGGACTGCTTGGGTGGCTTAGTCAGTTAAGCATCTGCCTTCAGCTCAGGTTATGATCCCCTGCTTGGGCTCCCTGCTCAGAGGGGAATCTGTTTCTCTCTCTCCCTCTGCCCTTTCCCCGTACCCCTCTCCCTGCTTCCTGCCTTACACACATTTTCTCTCTCTCTCAAATAAATAAATAAAATCTTAACAAAAAAAGAGTAAGGAAAATACACAGAGAATTGTGCTTACTAGTAAAGGAATGGCAAATGGTGTGCTGATGAAGTGTGTATGGTGTCCCCATCTTATATTCCCTAACTAACATGAGAGCATTAACCAACCTAGGCTCTTACTGTGTTACAGGTTTTTTAAAAAAATTTATTTCTTCACACAGAGAGAAAGGCAGAGACACAGACAGAGGGAGAAGCAGGGTCTGTGCAGGGAGCCCAATCATGACATGAGCAGAAGGCAGACGCTCAACCACTGAGTCAGCCAGGTGTCCCTGTTTGTTTGTTTTAAGACTTTTTTTTTTTTTTGGAGAGAGAGCGAGTGCACAGAGGGGAGGGGCAGAGGCAAAAGGAGAGAATCTTAAGCAGGCTCCATGCTTATTAGCAAGGAGCCTAACATAGAGTGAGCCAACATTAAGAGTCAGACATAGCCGACAGCCTCCAGAAACCCCCAGATTTGTTTGATTTTTAAGTTGTTTGTTGAAAGACCCATGCATGCAACATGGTGACTAGGTATTTGTGCCTTTCAGGTGCACAGCCTTAAATCTGAGTATTAGCCTGTTTGTGTTATTTTTCCCCCACTCCAGTAGATTTGTTAGGTACTCTCTGTTTTCTGTTTAGCATAGTGAAGACTCCTGAGAAGGTCAGTCTTTAGAATGCCATTTTTGAAAATGCTGCCTTCATATTAGTTCAACGCTCATTTGAGAAATGACTCAAAACTCAAGCCAGATTATTTTTATGAGTTATGACTTTTATTTAAAATTTCTAAGATACATAACAGGTGTTTGGTATTCTTTTTCTTTTGAAGATATCAGAAAAGAAGAGGTTAGTGAAAAAAGACCACTCTGTATCCTCTTTCAAGAACCAGAAACATCCTGAATCCACTCAGGGTATCAAAGAAAAAAGCACATTGAAACCGGAAACACCTCAGGTTAGAACTGCTTAAGGACTTTCAGCTCTTGTTTGCATCCCAGACAGAGGGACTCCATCACACAGACCCAAGAGTATTCAGAGTTCTCTTGATTAGGGAGGAAACAGCAACTAGGACAACCTCTCTTTACTGTGTGGTGTGTGTGTGTGTTTTTAGTTTTTAAAAAATTTAAAATTTCACAATTAAAAATATTTTTTAAAGTAAAGGTCTATGTCCAGTGTGGGGATTGAACTCACAACCTGCAGATCAAGAATCATGTGCTCTTTTGACTGAGCCAGCTAGGTGCCCTTCTCGTGTATTTTTTTTTTTTTAAAAACACATCTCCCTGCTGCCTCATCTCTTCTCACTCTACAGTCCAGTTCCATGAAGCTATACTTATGATTACTGTTTTTGGACGACCTTCAAATTCAATTCCAAGATAGAGTTAATATAGGGTGAAGAATCTTTTTCCCATTAGAGCCCCCTCCCCCATTTCTCCCTTTGGGCTACATTGGAGTAGAATTACATTAGAATTAAATATAGGTTCTGTCCCATTCCCTGGTTCCCGCATTTTCTTGGCTACCTCTCCTGAGGTTACTGCTGATAGGTCTTTGTCCTCAGCAGTCTTTTCCCTGGAGCTCGTTCTGGAAACAGGCTAGAACTGGAGAGTGAGGTATAGTTCTGGCTTACAGCTGTCTCTGGATGTCTCCCTGAGGTTCAGTGACCTGAGCTATGAAAACAAACCATTAGGGATAGCACATCTCCAATGACTTGCCCCATGTTTCAGCTTCCCTTGCTTCTAGAACCTCAGTGCATTAGGTTGTGGGTGAATTTCTGTGTGCTTTGTGATAATTTACTGTGTGGGATAACCAGCATGGTAATTTTTCTAACTGGTTAGGTTTTGGTGCTCTGATAGAGTATGATTCTTATGAATCTAACTCATGATCTTTGTGTGCCTTTATTCCATATATGATCTGACAGCATTCCACCTACACGTTGGATGAGGAGGCATAAGTGAAGTAATGTTAGTGCAAGGTTTCAAGGCCCAGAAGAGATTTGAATGCCTTTCCCATTATAGAATTACAGAAAGTGACAGCTTTGCTCCATCAATTTAATGAGCATAAGTGTAATCCAAGAGACACTTTTCTATTTCCCCAATGGATTTTTAACTGAATGTAATTTCACACAGGACTCACCAGGTCCCGCTCCATTTAAAACCAAAGAGCCATCCCCTCGGATCTGGAAAATACAAGTAATTATAACATGTCTGGAATCTTCATTGCCTGCCTTGTGGCATCTATAAACTTTTTTGGATATTTACTTTTGTCAGCTGCTGCCAGGCATTTTCTTACCTCTTCCCCACCCTCTAGTTGTTGCTTCTTGTGTGCTGCATCTGTAACATCTTTTCTTTGGTCCCAATGGTGGGCACAGGTATATCATCCTCTGTTTTAATTCTAAGACTAGATCAGGAGACCTCCCTGCATTTTTCTTTCTCTTGTCGTATTATACATTATATATACCATGTCTCTTGTCATGTGTCAAGTAGTGATAATAGATTGCTGTGTTTAAGAAAACATGCAGAGTTAAGTTTCATTTTTCTTTTTTAGGCAAATTTAGCGATTAATCCAGCAGCCTTGCTGCCTGCAGTGGCTCCCCAGATCTCTGGAATAAAGCCTGTTTTGCCAGAATTGGCTTTTCCTTCTTCTGAACCTGAGAGGATCCACAGTCTGGAAAGTATGCCCACTCTTCCCAGTAGTGGGGAGGCCGGTGTGAGTTTTGATCTTCCAGCTCAGGCAGACACGTTACACAGTGCAAACAAGGTGATGAAACCACCTTTACTTACTTGCTTTTTTTTTTTTTTTTGTCCAGAATAACTTGTGCATTTCTTCCTCTTCCATCAGTTACACATCATAGGCTGCCTGCCATTCCCCATTTGAAGGAGGCAGCTCCTCCTTCCTTCAGTCTCTCCACCCCTCTTTACACCTTCCTAATTCTGCCTTCCACTGCCTCTGTTTGTTACATTTGTATTCTGCTCAGTAGCCACAGTAAAGTCCCAGTTCCTCTAGGCTCTCCTGCATTGCCATCCAAAGGTCTTCTAAACACAGAGCAGATCGCTTCCCTCCTCTGCTGGCCTCCTTACTGCCCATCGGAGGACATTAAAGCTCCTTGATTTGGTGTTTTAAAGCCTTTTATAAACCATGCTAACCAAAGCTTCCAGCTTGCCCACCAACCGCACTATCAGCCTGAACTTGTCATATCATGCACCATTCCTTGAACATACACACTCCGACCCTCTGCTGCCAGCAGCTTGTGCTGCTTCCTCTGTCAGTAATGTTCCTCATCACTGACAGTCTACTCAGACTTTACTGCTTCTGTGATATTTCCTGTCCTGCCCCCTTGTCCTGCTCCCTCCGCTGAGACCCAATGGCAGTTACTTCCTGGCTGGTATGAATCTGTCACACCATTCCACAGGACTGTGGGTCTATGCTGGATGGACTGAACTCTGAGGTTTTGCTTTCATTTTAGTTGGTTCTCTTTTCTGTGCAGTCTTTCTTCTCTAGAAAATCTTAGCTGATCTCTGAGTAAGCAACCTACCTAGGATAACCCTGGTAAATACATTCATTTTAACTACTTCCAAACCTATCTTCCTAATGAAAAATAAAATATCCTTCTTTTTGTTCTTTTTTTTTTTTTTTTTTGTTAGCCTTTGGTGAGGTGGGGAGGGCAAATACCTTGGCTACTTCTTAAAATTATTTGTGAAATTTCTTTGAAATAAGCACACACAGCCAAGTACTTTGGCCAAGGTAGCTTGTACCTTCTTAAAACTACTTGATTGTAAAAAAAAAAAAATAAAAATAAAAAAATAAATAAAAAAATAAAAAAACTACTTGATTGTGTGTTTTGGAAAATGTCAGAAATACTGCTTTATTACTAATAAGTAACTCATATTTTGTGGTTATATTAAAAGTCTGCTTTCTAAGCCATATTTTTTATGTGAAATATTTAGCATTTGAATTTAGAGTTTGTTGGCTTGAAGAAAAGAGCCCTTTAGATTACTTCTCTTTCTTTATTGTCTTTCATCTTGCTGGTCTTGGAGCCTGATTTAAGGCTAGTCTCTGGCAAAGATTAGCACTAGAATTCCCTGATTTTTTGTTTTGAAAGGTACTCATACATAAACTGAGGACAGAGTAAAGGCCAAGGAGGTTGTGGAACACAAGAGTACCAACATGCCTACTTTGCAGGGTTCCAGCAGCAGATGAAGCCTTTTGTATGAAATTGAACAGATATTGCCCTCCAAGAATCAAAAATGGGGAATATTAAAAGATTAAGAGTAATGCAGTCTTGGAGCAGCTACCATATGTCTTTGGAAATCTTTAGGAAATAATCTCTTCTCTGTCTTATATAATATCTTGATTAAGATAGACCAGACAGCCTTAAAATATTTTGAGTCACTGATTATTTGCTATGTTAGCTTTGAACACTTTTTTTTTTTTTCTAATCATTAGATCAACACGTGTTTTTTTGCTATTACAGAGCCGCGTCAAAGTGAGAGGGAAGCGCAGACCACAGACGCGTGCGGCTCGGAGATTGGCTGCCCAGGAGTCCAGTGAGGCTGAAGATGTGAGTGTGTCCAGAAGATCCATTGCATACTTGGCAGATGGCGACGTTTCACCAGGTGATCTTCAGCCACAGCCCAGGGCAGCTGGCAGACAAGACATCTCTGAGGCAATTCCCACTCCAACTTGGGCAGGTGGTCCTTTGTCTGTAGTGGACAGAAGCCCCTTTGCAAAATCTCTGGGTCAGCCTCTTGAGGATGACCTTTTTGATTCTGGAGATATCTTCTCCAAGGGTACTGGATCTCAGTCTACGGGGAGAAGAAAAGCCAAGGCAAAGGCAGCAGAGAGCCTGGCCAACACACCAGGGGGAAGTAAAGAAAAAAGCCTCATGTTTCCTGCCTTAGATGAGGCAGGCAGTGATGATGATCTGTTCCAGTCTATTAAAGCAAAACCAGCAAAGAAAACGAATCCTTTTCCCCTCCTGGAAGATGAAGATGATCTCTTTACAAATCAGAAAGGCAAGAAGAATGAGTCAAAATCCAACAGTCAACAGGATGTCCTCTCAAAAGCACAAGATATTTTTGAGGTAATAGGACATAGTGGTACTTTTTTGGGCCTGGTTCTTTGTTAAGACAAATACTGAATTGGCATATTTGAGCCATACACTATAGTAAGTTTCATTGCTGCTTGTTATCTACTTGTGTAGTACTTATAATTAGGTTCTTTTATTAGTTATTTTGAAATTTACTCAGAAGTAGTTTTTTGTTTTGTTTCATGGTGGGGTGTTTCTTGGCTGGCCATAATTACTGATAAAAATCTTGATTTTTATAATTTTTATCAGCATGTGGTTGTAGTCCGTTTCCTTGGCATGTCACTCTGTGACATACACAAAGCCCCACCAGTACAGCTTAAGTGTTCAGCCTCTGGTTCTTGGGGAAAAAGTCCCTGGCTGGAACTGACAACTTAGTGCAGGCAGGAAGGCCTTCAGTGCCATTCTTTGAGCATGTTTCTTGAGCATCTGGTACTGGATGCCCAAAGTGAACTAGGACCAGTATGTTAGGGGAATTGGATACAGATGGGGCAACAGATAAATCACTTGTTTTCAGATAATGTTAAGTACCGTAAAGAAAACACCTCAGGGCAGTGGGACAGAGTGATGGAGGGGGTGGGAGACACTGCATCTAGGACTGGTAGAGAAAACCTCTCTGCAGAGCTGGTACTTGAGCTGGGACCAGAAGAAAGACAAGGACTGGGCCAGGCAGAGATCCAGAGCAGGGCATTGCAGGCAGAGAGCAGGTCACGTGGCTGTCCCAGGGTATGGTGGCAGTTTGCATTTCTACAACTTGATTTAAAATTGTTTTAACTTTTTTTTTGTTGGCTCAACAAGGATGATATATTTGCTACAGAAGCAATTAAACCTTCACAGAAAATAAGAGACAAGGAAAGAACATTTGAATCCAACCTATTTGATGATAGAATTGATATCTTTGCTGACCTAACTGTAAAACCAAAAGGAAAGTCCAAAAAGAAAGTGGAAGCTAAGTCTATATTTGATGATGATATGGGTAAGTTTGATTTTCTATGTATGGCACAGAGAGTGATTACAGTTCAGTGACTATGATTTCTCTGGCCAGCTTTGTTTTGGCCCTTTCCTGACAAATGCTTCCTGGTGGGTTGCCTTTGGCTTTCTATGTAATCCTGAGTTAGGCTGAGGATGGATGAGTAAATGGACTGGTTATTTTGGTGAGACAAGTTTTTTTGCTCTGATGGTCATCAAGGAATTTGAAGGAGCCCAGAATTTGACCTTTAAATATAATTTAGTGACGTGCTGAGTGAAATAAGTCAATCGGAGAAGGACAAACATTATATGGTCTCATTCATTTGGGGAATATAAATAATAGTGAAAGGGAATAAAGGGGAAAGGAGAAAAAAAAATGAGTGGGAGATATCAGAAAGGGAGACAGAACATGAAAGATTCCTAACTCTGGGAAACGAACTAGGGGTGGTGGAAAGGGATGTGGGCGGGGGGGGGGGGGGACTGGGTGACGGGCACTGAGGGGGGCACTTGATGGGATGAGCACTGGGTATTATTCTATAGGTTGGCAAATTGAACACCAATAAAAAATAAATTTATAAAAATAAAAAAATGAATATAATCTAACTTGTATTTTAGAATTTGACCTTTAAGTATAATTTAACTTGTATTTTTGTATTGACAACCCCTACCAATCATCTGTGATAACTCCGAACATTCTCCTCGTCTGAAGGGAAGATCAGAAACTGGCCCACAGGCTCCAGTAGGCTGAGGTGGCTGCCTCAGGTGGGGTGCAGTCATTTGAGTCCATTCTGCCTGAAGAATGAGTGTCAGTAGTTCAGAGAACGCAGAGGGAGTGCAGGAGGAGAGCAGGATTATATATGAAAGCAGATTATAACTCAGACTTATTGTCTCATCAGAGATCCTGTGTGTTTATAAACATGGTCATTTTTCCCCTGGGTATAACATCTGCTTTATTAATGGTCAAGCCGAATGCCTGATCTTAAATGTTAAATGATATGTCCTGTGAATGTCAATGGATGGGACTTGAGCTGAGGCCAAACACACTTTCTCCTCCCTCCCTTTCCCCTCTACTCCCCCTCCTAGGCCTAGGCTTTGGGGTTAACTGGGAGAAAGCAGCTGCTGCAGTGCCACATGGGGGCTATTCCAGGAGTAAGCTATGTGCTTTGTCTCCACCAGCTTCCCACCACAGGGGATGCAGAAGAGACCTCATTTTGTTTTGTTTTTAATTCAACAAAAATAACGCGTAGCTGTTGTAATAGGTTATTACTATTTGGAAAGTGTAAACTGTGAAAAACAATTCCTAGAAGTAAACTTTATTGAGAGTTTGATGTGTATTCTTTCAGCCATGGTGGTGTTCGTAGAGCTTCATATACATAGAAATGTATACTTATTTTTTCCAAAAAAGGAGTATATTTTCCCTGTTCTCCTGTTCCTTTTAGTCACTTAATGTCTTCTTATGTCAGTACATAGAGATCTAGGTACTTTCTTGTTTTTGGTGGTTGAATAGTATTCCTTTGTATTCAGCCAGTGGCATATTGAAGGTTATTTAGATTGTGACCAAGTTTTCTTTATTAAAATTAACACCATGGTCTTTAACATTTGTGTATACATATCTTTATGTACACATGCTAAAATGTAGGATAGAATCCCAGCAGTAACATTACAGGTGAATAGGATGAGTCATGAAACACTAGAGTCCGTTGAGTCAAACATGAATGTGGTCATAAAGACTTTTATCTTTAGCGTTGACATGCCTCAGATAGGTACATTTATTCTGAAAGGGGGTGACTCCTATGTTGGATTTCCCCTTACTTTTTGTATTTCCCTTTCCTTTTAAAATCCAGTGGAACTGGAGGGTATTATGCTGAGTGAAATAAGTCAGTCGGAGAAGGACAAACATTATATGGTCTCATTCATTTGGGGAATATAAATAATAGTGAAAGGGAATAAAGGGGAAAGGAGAAAAAATGAGTGGGAGATATCAGAAAGGGAGACAGAACATGAGAGACTCATAACTCTGGGAAACGAACTAGGGGGGTGGAAGGGAAGGTGGGCAGGGGGTGGGGGTGACTAGGTGATGGGCACTGAGGAGGGCACTTGATGGGATGAGCACTAGGTGTCTAGGTGTTATTCTATATGTTTGTTGGCAAATTGAACACCAATAAAAAATAAATTTATAAAAAAATAAAACAGATAATAAAATCCAGTGGGAAGAGAACATAGAAGTAGGTATAATGTCACAGATAGTAAAGTCAGGGGCAGAATTAGTGTTGTTATCCTTCCCTTTTTTCTCTTGTCCTTGTGTACACATGTACCTGTGTAGCTAAGAAAACTGGTCAGAGAGAACCTGTGACTTGTATGTGATCATAAAACTTAATTAGTAGCAAAGCCAGAACCACAATCTTAAGAGGCTTAGTGTTCTTCTTGTCCCATACTGTTACCAGACTTGACTGGTGATTTAATGTAGATGTCTCTCAAAAGCACCTATTTTCTTGCCTAATCAGTGAATCTTTTTCTTTTTTTTTTCTTTTTAAAGATGATATTTTCTCCTCTGGTATCCAGGCTAAGACAACCAAAGCAAAAAGTCGATCTACACAGGCAATGCCTGAACCAAGATCTGAACAGAAGGTGTCCGACATATTTGATGATCCCCTGAACGCCTTTGGGGGCCAGTAGAGCATACAGGGTATCACATCTCACCCTTCAGTTACATCCTTGAGTTAATGATGCTGTCTTACGTACTCATTGTCTTAATTGGGTTAGAAAAAGCAAATACTGAAACAACCTCACCTCTTTCTCACCCAACATGCTTAATTTTTTTCTGCCTTGGTTTTAATCATGCTTAGTACTGCAAAACAAAAATAAATATTTCACAATGTTTTTTTTTTTTTTAAACTATATTTTTATTTAATTAGCCCTGATGGGGCCACAGTATGATTTAGGGCATGTTGGAGGAGAAACCTCTGTGTGCCTTTAATGGATGGGCAAGAAATTCCAGAGGAAGCAATGCTAGACAGATGAGCAGGAGTATTCCTTTCATGGATATCATCCCTAGCTTAGAGCCTAGGGAGGTGATAAAGGAAGAGGATGAGAGATTATATACTTCTCATGACTCTTTACAGTAGGTAAGGAGGTTTCCTTGGGTTCCACTGAATTCTGAAAATGCTTCTATAGGTCAATTAATGTAAGGTTTGGCAAACTGTGGCCCTCTGGTCTGTTTTTGTAAATAAAGTTTTATTGGAACACAACCATACCCATTCATTTACATATTGTCTATGGCTGATTTCACCCTACCTACAATGCCAGATTTCAGTAGCTGTGACAGAAACTGGATGGTCTATAAAGCCTAAGATACTTCCTTCTGTCTGAAAACAGTTTTTTGATCCTTGTTCTAAGGCATCTGTTTCCATTCATATGGAGCTTTGCATTTTGTGAATGAGGCAGAATGAATCTAGATAAATGGAAAAGTGCTGAGGTTGGAAATGTCCTTCTGTAGAGCAGCACTGTTGCACAGAACTCTGCACTGATGGGAATATTCTATAACTATGTTGTCCAACGTGGTAGCCACTAGCCACATGGATAGCTGACCCCTCCTCCAGTCCATGTGTTCTTGTACTGTGCCCTGTTGGTGCTAACTATTCAAACTGTAACTATGGCACAGTCTTATAGGCAGGTTCAGTTTGTTTCCTCAATCCTGAAACCACTAACTTCTTCCTTGGGCACTTTTAAGATTGAACTTGGAATTGCTGATACCAAATCAGAGATTTTGTACAGTTCTCACAGATCAGCTGTGTGTGCTCCTCTGCTCTGAGAGTGACTTGATGGCAAAAGAGGGTGCTTATACCTTCTGTTCCTTAGGTTGTATGTGTTTATAATTACCTGCTCCTGTGCCTGACTCAGTAAGCATTTGTTAAACATGTTGTTTTCCTTTGGGAATGATAACAACTGATCCATCATTAGGATTGATCCAAGGAATTTCATGAGAAATTAGATTTAGAAAATATGCAAATTGCTGTTTTGAGAGGCTTGAAAAGGGGAAGGAATTTATACTTCTTGGTCCTATGGTAGGCACTTTCCATGTTCTTTTTTTCAGTCTCCATAAGTCTACTAGATAGTAATGTCCTTATTTTATAGATGAGGCTAAAATCTGGAAGCAGAGTACAATAGTTGGAAAAAAAAAGCCAAAATTTGGCTTTTTGTAGTGAGACCTAGACTTAAATCTGGTTCTAGAATGGCTTGAGTGTAGGCAAATTGTTTTACCTGTCTTAGCTTCTGTCTCCTTCCTTGTCAACTTTGTCAAGTGTTCAGTACCAACTGTGTAGGATTGTGATGAGAGAGAATATACAAAGACCCTTGTTGACTACATAGCACTTGAAAAATGGTAGATAAGAAAGACTGATTTTGGCCAATAAAAGAGAGCTTCTGTGTTGGAACTCAAGGCTACAAGCTCATCTACCTGATTCCACAAAGCCTGTGATCTTAGTTCTTCCTGACTGAAGTGAGGAGGCAGGTTGAAAAAACTGAATTTTTGATTCAGTACGATTCACTCCATCCCAGTCACTATTTTAGAATTGGTTTACAAAGATAATATCTCTGTCCCTAAGGGGCTCCAGTGTATTCAGTATTGAAGTTTAAGAAGGAACCAGGGTTGAGAGCCTGAAGATGAAGATCTTTAATCTCACCATAAACCCCAGTGTATGCAGAATGTTGGATTGTGGAAAATGGTGGGGTCTCAGGGGAGATACGAGAAAGGATAGAGATTAGATGTTGGGGCTCATCTTAGTTTTATTTCTCGGACTCAAGATGAGGATGCTGCTGCTGCATTTGGAGTGGGATTACTGTTCATTATCATTTTGGTAATCCACCTAGTATAATAGGCCAGTTCAGTTGGAAAATCTTATAAGGGTTGGATGTAGAACATGTGTGGGGAATGGAGGGAAACAGGAGTGGGGGCCCATTTCAGGTTGGAGGGTTTATGTTGTCATCGTGTACACTTGAGTTCACTTTTGAGAATGAGAGTAGAAAAAAAGTGTGGCTGTGTTTACCCAAGCCTAAGATTTAACAACTCAAGGTGCTCCCGCTAATACCTGGCATACATCTATCGGTAAATTGGATAAGGAATAAATGGATGAGACCAACAGAGACAATGGACTTTTGCCCTTGTTTTCAACCAAGAACGGCAGTAGCCCCATACTTCGGATGAGACCGTTGAGGCCGGAACGTTAGGAAACAGTGAAGCACGGGAATGGGGATCTGTTAAAGACAGGACGGCCCTGAAAGCGCCAGCAATGCAGGAGGTCCGAATGGGCCCGCTGGAGGGCGGCTGCACGGTACCCTCCGCACTCCAGCGCGCAGGGGGGGCTCCGCTAAGCTGCAGTCCACAGCCTCGTCGGGCCAGAGGCCGATGCGGCCGCTCCGACCAGGGCGCGCGGCAAGTCTCCCGCCTGCCCAACAGTGCCAGGCAGGTGCCTGGTTAGTAAAAAAGGGCCAACGTCCGGGCCGCTGCTGACTGCCCCCAGCCTCGAGCGCAGAGGAAGCTCCGGCGTCCCAGCAACCGCCGGCGTCGGGCGGACAGGCCCCGCCCACCCCCTCGCTGATTGGAGGGCGACGTGAGCGCCGGCCGGCGATTGGTACGCGGCGTCACAAAGGGGCGGGGCCGCGGGGGCCGCCGAAGCTGGCTCGTCAGTGCCTGCCCGGCGTTGCCCGCGGGGCCGTCCCCCTCGGTAGGCCTGAGGCCCGGCCAGCGAGTGGACGAGACTGCAGGAGGCCGCGGCGAGGGCGCCCGGGGCTGCGGGCCGCTGAGCCCGGCCGCGCGGCCGTCGCGGTCCTCCGCGGCCGGGAGAGGAGCGCCGGGCCCCGCCCCTCCACCGCGGCGGTCCGGAGACGCCGCGGCGCGACGCCCTTCTCGAGGACGCAGCGCCTCCAGCCGTCCCTCCGCCAGCGCGCCGCGGCTGCCCCGCCCCGCCCCCCCGCGGGAGCCCCGCCCCGCCCCCCGCGGCTGCCCCGCCCCGCCCCCCGCGGCTGCCCCGCCCCCCCCGCGGGAGCCCCGCCCGGGCCGGCGGGCGTTGAGCTGCCGGTCGCCGACTGTGACGCGGAGGCTGAGCGCTGCTGCCTTCCCTTCGCCGTCGGGCCCGAGCGTGTGGGCGCCGGAGCTTATCCCGGAGGAGCACGGGCTGCGCAGGTGACTCTGGGCTTCGAGTGTGCGGTGAAGGCCCGCGTAGACGTTGGCTTGGAGGGATTTCCCAGAGCTGCTGGAAAATTGGGGCCAGGCGCCAGGGGTGGGTAGTATTCTGTGGCTCGCGTTGACAACAGGAATGTTTCCACAGTCAGTAAAAGCAGCTCATTAAAAGCTAGTGTTCCGTGTTTCTAATGGTCGCGCAGCATTCCGGATCTTTTCATATTGGCGGAAACGTTAAAGAAAAAGAAAACGACCCTTATATGGCTGATAGTCTTTGCAACAGGATAAAGCTGGTTCCTGGTGAAGTGACTTATTCAGCGGTGTTCTCGCCCTTCCTGTCTTTAACTTCTCTTTCATCTTTGTGTGTTGTAGAACTTCATCAGAAGAAAGTAATGTTTCTGGGTATGGATTTAGGAACGTGTTTTGATGCCACTACTCGTAATCTAAGTATGTTTTTTAAGATTATTGGTAAAAATTCTGGAAGTGTTTTTTTTTCCTCTCTCTCTCTCCCTGCCTCTTTCTTTGCACTTGGTCTTGTATAATTTAGCTGTTGATGTTCTTGCAACATTTCCCATCCCGCCTTTGAGTCTTCACTGCATCAGCATCAGGGGTTCCATAATATGCTTCCTGGAGGACGGAGGTCTTTGGCCTGCTGGAACTTTGATTGGCTCCTCTGCCATCATCTAGTCTACCAGCCTGGCTTAACCAGATTTCACAGCCTCATTTCATCCTCTCTCACTGTGTATTTTACTGAGGAGCAGTGTAACGATTTTTCTTTTTTTAGAGGCTTACATTTCAGTTTTGAATTTGGTTACAAACCTCAACTTTTTGAATTTGGGAGATTACACCATTTATTAGGTGCCAAACCTTTGTTGGGTGTTCCAGTGCAATTTAGTTCTGCACTGGGTTGCTATTTTTCTTTTAGCCCGTAGTGGTTTTATCCTTTCTTGATATGGATGAAGGACTCCCAAATCTGCTACCTTCTCCCACCCCCGCTTGTTTATTGATATTTCAGGTATTGTTGTAGAGAATACTGTGGTGAAGGAAATGCTCCTTATATCTTCTGTTAGCGGTCATTTATGCCTTTACTTTCAGCATTCCTGATCTCTGTTGCTAGAGCTGCTACTATATTGGTAGGAGTGCTGTTGGCTTTGGGGAAACAGACATAATTCTTTAGTATATTCTTACTTGATGTGACATGATAAGTATTTTATAAGAATCCACATGTTAGCCAGAATCATGTTCTAAAAGCAGTTACTTCAGTGATGGGGATAACAGGGGTTAGGGAGGGCAGCCCAGGTGGCTCAGCGGTTTAACACCACCTTTGACCCAGGACATGATCCTGGAGACCCCGGATCGAGTCCCACGTCGGGCTCCCTGCATGGAGCCTGCTTCTCCCTCTGCCTGTGTCTCTGCCTCTCTCTCTCTCTCTCTCTCTTTCTCCTCTCTCTTTCTCTGTGTGTCTCATGAATAAATAAAATCTTAAAAAACAAGAGGGTTAGGGATTAGCTGCATTAAAAAGTCATTTTTCCTACAGGCATTTCAATATATTAAACCTATAAAATACAAAACCTGAGCAAGACACTACTGTATTGTTATTATATTTGTTACTCATTGTTTTTGATAAATATAAAATAGCATTTTTTTAAAAAGATTTTATTCATGAGAGAGAGAGAGAGAGGCAGAGACACAGGCAGAGGGAGAAGCAGACTCCATGTGGGGAGCCCGACATTGGACTCGATCCCCTGTCTCCAAAATCACGCCCTGGGCTGAAGGTGGCACTAAACTGCTGAGCCACCCGGGCTGCCCAAAATAGCATTGTTTTGATAAAAATAAAATACCACTCAAAGCAGCTGTGCTGCCAGCAACAGCTTTTCTTCCTGTGATGCCATCTCTGTAGGGCCATAAGCAATTTTTACAGTGCAATTCGGCTTCCCTGGTTAATTCTATGTCCCATTAGTGTTTTGAAAATTCAGACTATAGCAGAAACCCATGTGTGTGCATGTATGTTATGAGTTGGACAAACTTTGGTGGACTTAGTTTGGAGTGAATCATAACATGATTCTCTTGGGAAAGCAGTATTCCTACAAACTTCTAGAGCATAACCAAATATTTATTTCCAAGACAAAGTAATACGATATGTATGTTTATCACAGGTTTATTCCAAGCATCAATTGAGTGAATATTTGTTTACTCTTTCTTTGAAGAAACCTTTAATGAGTACCAGTATACACAGAACACTGTGGTAGGTGATAAAGCAGAAAATCAGATGTGGTTTCCCTCTTAAGTAGCTCACAGTTTATTTAGGAGAATGAGAAAGACACATAAAAAGTGAAATTGGGGCCAGCCCTGGTGGCGCAGCGGTTTGGCGCTGCCTGCAGCCTGGGGTGTGATCCTGGAGACTCAGGATCGATTCCCACATCGGGCTCCCTGCATGGAGCCTGCTTCTCCCTCTGCCTGTGTCTCTGCCTCTCTCTGTCTCTGTGTCTATGAATGAATGAATGAATGAATGAATAAATAAAATCTTTTTTAAAAAAGTGAAATTGGTTGTAAGGGGTGCAATATATGATGGAGGTCAGGATATGAAGGAGAGGCACCATAAAGGCCTTTGTGGAATAGTTGCTATTTGAGCTGAGTCTTGAAAGATAACTAAGTGTCAGGTAGCCCACTGTGGGGATGGCAGTGAGTAGAGTCAAGTAGGAGCAATGAGCTAGAGGCTGATGTAGTCTGAAGCTACAGGTGTAAGCAATGAGAAGACAGATATACCAGAGGTGTTGCAGGGTGGGATGATGTATGTGTATAAATAAAATGGGGGCTGGAAGATGAGATGTATGACCTCAGAGCCTTTTTTTTTTTTTTTTTTGGATTCTGAATTTTATTCTACAGGCAGTGAATTTAATTCTGTGATTTTATTCTATAGGCATTCTCTTCTGTGGAAGCCATTATAGGGCCTGGAGTTAAGAAATAACATGAGCAGTTTTACCTTTTAAAAAGATCTGTGCTTCACACTGTATGTCATAGAGCAAACTAAAACACGGAGTTACCACTACACACCTACTAGAATGGCCAAAATCCAGAACACTGACAACATCAAATGCTGACAATGATGTGGAGCAGTAAGAACTTTTATTCATTGTTGATGGCCTACATGTAAGGCTAAAACTATACAATTCTGGGCAGCCTGGGTGGCTCAGCGGTTTACTGCCTGCCTTCAGTCCAGGGTGTGATCCTGGAGACTTAGGATCAAGTCCCTCGTCGGGCTCCCTGCATGGAGCCTGCTTGTCCCTCTGCCTGTGTCTCTGCCTCTCTCTCTCTCTCTCTCTCTGTGTCTCTCATGAATAAATAAAATAAAAAAAAATAAACTATACAATTTTTAGAAAAATATATGTAAATATTACTTTGGATGAGGTCAAGTTTTTGGAACATTGACAAAAGCACAAGCAACAAAAGAAAAATAGCCAAATTGGAGGTCATTAAAATACACTCTTATGCTTTGAAGGACACTGTCAAGAAAGCTAAATTACAACCCATGGAGGAAATATTTGAGAATCCTAGATCTTTAAGAGGCTTGTATCTAAAAAACATTAAAAAAATCCCTTTTACAACTAGTAATGAGACAACTAGTAAAAATTGACAAAGGGTATGAATATATTTTCTGAATCAACATTTCTGTAAAGAAGATATACAAATAGCCAATAAGCACCTAAAGATATGCTCAATGTCATTAGTCTATAGAGAAAGAAAATTGCAACCGCAGTAAAATACTACTTCACACCCACTAGGATGTGGGTGTGATCACCAAGATAATAAAACGTATTGGGAAGGGTGTGGAGCAATCAGCACTCTCTTTCATTGTTGGTGGGAATGTAAGATGGTTCTGACCACTTCTGAAAACAGTTGGTAATAACACAAGTTGCTGAATGTGTTACCACCTAACTGAATAATTCCAATCCTAGGTATATGTGGGAGAGAAAGGAAAACATATGTACACACAAACACTTGTAATCAAATGTTCTTGTAGCATTATTCATAATAACCCCAAATCGGAAACAACTCAACATGCCCATCAACTGATGACTGCATAAACAATGTGTATTAATACAATGGACTATTATTCAGCAATAAAAAAGAATGAAATAGTGATACACCTAAGAATCATGAATGAACTTTGAGAATGTTATGCTAAGTGAAAGAAGCCATTTATAAAAGATTACATATTGTATGATTATGGGAAATGACAAGAATAGGCAAAATGGCAAAGTAGATTGGGGGTGCCTAGGGCTGAGAGGGGAAGGGAGAATTTGGGAGTGATATTTAAAGAGTATGGGATTCCTTTTTTGGGGGTGATGAAAATGTTCTAAAGATGATTGTGATGGTTGTACAATTCTGTAAACATAATAAAAACCAGTCAATTTTAGATTTTAAATAGGTGAATTTTATGGTATGTAAATAACATTTCACTAAAGCTATAATAAAGATTTACTTATGCCTCCAGGAAGATGTGTATCACCTGTCCTACTTTAAGTTCAAGACATTCCCTTTACAAAGTTTTCACTGATTAGGGGATCCTTGGGTGGCTCAGCAGTTTGGCGCCTACCTTTGGTCCTGGGTGCGATCCTGGAGTCCCGCATCGGGCTCCCGGCATGAAGACTGCTTCTCCCTCCTCCTGTGTCTCTGCCTCTCTCCTCTCTCTGTGTATGTTTATCATAAATAAACAAATCTTTAAAAACAAAGTTTTCATTGATTAGCAATTTATCAGTTGTTCCTATTGTAATCATATGCTTGTAATTTATCTTAGGACTTTTGTCTGTTGTGTTTGCCTGTCATAAGTCATTGCGTGTCTGTGTGTAGAGATTATGTCTAATGTCTGTTACCAATATAAGTGTTATCTTAGTGCAGTAATGATAGATAACTTCTGGAATGCTAATTATTATTTAGTGAGTCTTATTTATTTATTTTTTTAGTGAGTCTTATTTTTAAGGGACCTATTAACCTATCAAAAAACCCTATTTTTTTATTCAGTGTGATTTAAATGTACAATGGCTATAACATTTTGTGTGGGTTAGAAAACGTAATTTACATGGTTTAGTAAAGGATATGCATAAAGTTTTCAAAATCTTGCAAATCTCTGTTGAGTTTATTGGGTTAAATGACGTTAACAAAAATATATTTGAGTATTTACTGTAAGTAAATAAATAAATGTGTTGAGCTCTAGTAAGATATAGAAAAGTATTGTAAATACAGCTGTTCTTAATCTTTTTTTAAGAAAATATTTATTTGAGAGAGACAGCATGCATGAACATGAGCAGGGAAAGGGGTAGAGGGAGAAGGAGAAATAGACTCTCCGCTGAGCAGGGAGCCTGATGTGGGGCTTGATCCCAGGACCCTGGGATCATGACCTGAGCCAAAGGTAGATGTTTAACCGACTGAGCCATCCTGTTCTTAATAATAATCTTATGGTCTAATTGGGAGAGTGGTTTCTGAAACAAATGTGAAAGATTAAGGATTAGACCAGTTAAGTACTGGAAAGAATTCTAGGGCTGTCTGGAAGATTGATGTAGGCCAGAGTGATTGAGAAAGTCTTTATAGCAGAATGAGACATTCAGATAGGCTTGTTAAAAAAAAAAATTATTCTTGTTTTTTAGGTATAAAACTCAAAACATGAACAACGATATATATTACCAATGTTCAAAAGTGATTTGGCTAGAACTGGAATACAGTTGCCTACAACATATTCCAGAGGAATTAGAAAAGTCAAAGTAATGGATAACAGAAAAGATCCTCCATTCTTCAATGAAGATAACGTGGGACCGTTTTACTACAAACTTCCTTTCTATGATACCATGGAGCTCTTCATTGAAACATTGACTGGAACATGTTTTGAGCTGAGAGTTTCACCCTTTGAAGCTGTTATTTCTGTGAAAGCAAAAATTCAAAGATTGGAAGGTACTAGTTTTTCTTTGCTTTTAGGGTACGAAGATTACATTTGTTCATCCGGAGGGTGTAATAATTCTAACTTTTCTTATGGATAAAGTGTCAAACCTATATAGAAGTAGGAAGAATAGAGTAATGCATTCTTTAGACCCCTTCCTCAGCTTCAACAGTTATTAATTCATGAACTGTCATGTTTCTATTTCTGCATTCCTCCCACCCCTTTCCACTTCTACTAGGTTCTTTTGAAGGAAATCTCTGACATTGTGGTAATAGTATGTGAAATAATATTTTAAAATAATTTTTCAACAGGTTATGATGACATGCAAAATCTTCCATAAGTACCTTACAGTTATTTTCAATGGGAAATCATGATTGAGTTCCGTTTTAGTGACCTTCTTTACCTATTTATACTACTTTGCAGATATTTTTATTTTTTTATTACGTATGTATGTATTTATTTAATATATAGAATGCTTCATGAATTTGCTTGTCATCCCTGCATGCAGGGCCAGGTGAATCTTCTCTATATCATTTCAGTTTTAATTTTTAAATTTTTAAAAATTTTTAAATTTTTGTATGTTTTTTTATTGGAGTTTGATTTGCCAACATAGAGTATAACACCCAGTGCTCATCCCACTCATTGCAGTTTTAGTATACATGCTGCTGAAGCGAGCACTATTCTTTTTTTTAATGTGGAGATTTTCTAAGAGTTTTGGCTTACATTTATATATATTTGAAGTTTCCTCGGTACAGCAGGAATGCTGAATATTGAACAGTATTGAACAAGTTCAGTGTCTTTGTGGCTTACATGTGTGTGAAAGGGGTCATAAATTATTTTGTGTTAAAATTAGAATCTTTTTCTTTGTACTTTACAAATTTCTGAAATAAGTGGTATTTGCCATTATAGTTGTTAGAACCCAGTATGTACTTAAAAATTAAATTGTTCTATATAACACTAAATGGATTTTGCTGTAATTTAGCGGTAATAACGAGCATTGCCCTCTAGTTTAAGTTCAGAGTTGTAGAAGGATGATTAGTGTTGGAATCTTTTGTCTATTAAAGTCGAGAATCCTGGTGTCTGAACTAAATAGTTGCTGTTTCTCTACTAACTATTCTGTTAAGTTAGTGGCCAGCTGAGTCCAGTGGCCATATTAGTACATCCAGTAATGGCACATGAAACATCTTTCCCCCAAGTGATTTGCTGAGACACAGAGGCAGAGGCAATGTATTTTGACATTGTTCTGCTTTTTTATTAATATGATGATATAATTATATCTTTTTAGGAGCAGGAAGATAAAACCATCTTGTGTTCTAAATAATCTCTGTATTTTTCCCCCTTTCATGCATTTTGAATAATCTTCATGCAGCAAAAACATTTTAGAGAGTATCTTGCTTAGGTATCTTAATGTCAGAAGATTAAAATTGGCTTACAGAAGATTAGGGACTCATCTTAGGAAAATGTCATTCCCCTTTTTTTTTTTAATTGGAGTTCAATTTGCCAACATATAGCATAATACCCAGTGCTCATCCCATCAAGTGCCCCACTCAGTGCCCGTCACCCAGTCACCCCCCCCCCCGCCCACCTCCCTTTCCACCACCCCTTGTTCGTTTCCGAGAGTTAGGAGTCTCTCATGTTCTGTCTCCCTTTCTGATATTTCCCACTCATTTTTCTCCTTTCCCCTTTAAAGGAAAATGTCATTACTGACAGAATTGGTTTCACAGCCAAGATGTAGACTTCTTGAAAGTCCGAGATCAGTGTACTAGCATGGTCACATTCTACTAAGGGCTTTTTTCTTTTTCTTTTTTTTTTAAAGATAGATTTATTTATTTGTTTGTTTGTTTATTTATTTATTTATGATAGACACACAGAGAGAGAGGCAGAGACACAGGAGGAGGGAGAAGCAGGCTCCACGCAGGAACCCGATGTGGGACTCGATCCCGGGACTCCAGGATCGCACCCTGGGCCAAAGGCAGGCGCTAAACCGCTGAGCCACCCAGGGACCCCCTAAGGGCTTTCTTCTTGACATAAAGACTGCCTTTTCTTGCCGTATCCTCATCTGGCAGTCAGGAAGAGAGTGGGCCCTCTGGCATCTCTTCTTATAAGGTGCCGATGCCACCATGAGGGCCTCACTCTGATGACCTTTTTAAACCTAATCCCTTAAAGGTCATGTCTCCAAATACCATCACATTGGAGTTTGGGCTTCAAGATACAAATTGAGGGTAGGGATACAGTTCAGTCCATAGCATTCCTTTTCCCATTGCTGATCCTCATATCCCTCATCTTTTCTTTTATCCTGTTCCATACTTTCTTATAATTTCTTTCAGCCACGGGCACTGACATTCTGTTTTTCAGGAGGCTTCAAGAAGGCATCTTTCCTGAAAAATGAATTTTGACTTTTTTCTGGGGTGATCTTTTTATTTTCTTTTCCTTTCTGCCTTTTCTTTCCTGTCTTATCTTTTCTTTTGAGAGAGAGAGAGCATGCAAGCAGGGAGGCATAGAGGCAGAGGGAAAGAATCCCAAGCAGGCTCCACACCTAGGTTGGAACCGGGAGCAGGACTTGATCTCACAACCCTGAGATCATGACTCAAGCTGAAATCAAGAATCGGATCCTTACTTGATTGAGCTACTCAGGCACTCCTGATCTTTGTATTTCTACCTAGGAAGACATTTGGGGCTAAATCTCCAAGATAGATAATGTAGCAGGGAGGATAGGAAGGCAGAGGTGACACTGCTCAGTTAATCCTTCAGGGAAGTGCTTGCTCTGCCAGACTGCGTTTCCTTTTCCAGTAAATTCAAAACTGGAGCCTAGTAAGAGATAGGGGGGTAGATGGAGGGAACTGTGGACAAAGAGTTGAAGAAATGTGTTGGTTAGTAATGATAAGGCTGTAGCATTAAAGGAGCAGAACCTACAAGGGAACTTTAAATGGGTGTTGAAGGCACAGTAGCACTAGAGCCAGACAGTCTGATTGCATATTTCTAGCCAAGCAGATTACTTAATCTCTATTTACCTCAGGTGTGCTCATTTAAAATAGGAATAATAATAGTTCCAATCTCAAAAAAGTGATTCTTAGGATTCTTAGTTAATAAACGTAGAACATTTAGCAGAGCATCTGTGTTCTTTATCAGGGGAAAATGGTTACTCTGTGGAAAGAGTACAGCATGTACCCATGGATATAAGAATGATGACCTTGGGAAGAGATGTAATTTAGCTCTCTGAGTTTTCCAGAGAAGGCAAATTTTTTGGAGTTTATCATTACCTAGAACATTGGTCTGTAAAGGAGAGTACATACTATGCAGAGGTTATGAAAAGTAATCCAGTGGAAATTGGAAAGAAAAAATATGCCAAGAAATGTAAGGGATTATTATCATTTGGTTCATGATTGCCATGGACAGTGGATTTCCTAAAACATCCAGTCCTTGGGATTACTGCTGCCTGTAAAGATTTCTCTTCTATGCATGGTATAGGACTTTTCTTGCCCTTTTTATGAGTAGATGGAACCATGTTATTAGCTCTGGTCAATGAACTATGAATAGAAGTTTCTATTAGCCTGTGTCCCTAACCTCCCCCATCTCCACTGACATGCAGTGAACGTGTAACATGAGCAATAAATCAATTTTTGTCTTAAGCCATTAACGTCTTTGGGGTCATTTGAGGAAGATTCAGCATAACCTACTTAATTCTAACTAATACAGTATGAAATGGGGATCCTTTTTTTCCCCATTACATAGATAACTGGTCTTTTAAATACCATTTATTGAAATACTCTAACCTTTTCTCACCAAATTAATTTCATACCTGTCATGTATGGTATTTATGATATTCATGTATGATATACAACTCTTGATCACCTCATCTATGTCTGTGTCTTCATAAGCCAATATTTATTATACATTCTTATTTATCGTGATATAACTTAACAAGTTTTTTTTTAAAAGATTTTATTTGTGTATTCATGAGAGAGAGAGAGAGAAAGAGAGAGAGAGAGAGAGAGGCAGAGACACATGCAGAGGGAGAAGCAGGCTCCTGCAGGGAGCCTGATGTGGGACTTGATCCCGAGACTCCAGGATCACACCCTGAGCTGAAGGCAGACGCTTAACCACTGAGCCGCCCAGGAGTTCCTAACTTAACAAGTTTTGATAGTTGATGATGTGCATTCACATTAAGGATTGTTATGTTTTCTTAGAGAATTAACCAATTTATCATTATGTAATGCCTTCTCTATCCCCGATAACTTTCCTTATCCTGAGATCTGTGCTGTCTGCAATTAATATAGCTACTCCAGCTTCCTTTTGATTAGTATTGGCATGATGTATCTTTCTCCATCCCTTTACTTTCCCCCCCCCAGCTTTCTTAATTAACAAATAAAATTGTATATATCCCTATACTTTTAATCTCTAACTTTATGTTTAAAGTGGATTTTTTAGAGACTACATGTAGTTGGGTCTTGGTTTTTGATCAAGTCTGATGATCTCTGTCTTTTATTTTTTATTTTTATTTTTTAAAATAATAAATTAATCTCTGTCCTTTTTAATTGATAATTTAGGCAATCATTTAAAATTATCTATATTGTTGAATTAATAACTATTGTATTTGTTACTTTTTTCTATTCATCCTCCTTGTTATTTGTTCCTTTGTTTCTTTTCTGCATTTTGTGGTTTTAATTAAAAACTCTCTTCTTGCTTACAGGATTTGTAATAAAAAGTTCCCTATAATTATTGTCTAGTTTTTTCCTCTGCCTTCTTTAAAGATTTTTCTCTTTGTTTTTGCTCTCCTGCAGTTTGATAAGATATGCCTAGGTATAAATTTTAAAATTTTAATCCTCTTTGGTGGTCTCTGAGCTTCCTGTTGTATGCTTTGGTATATCTTGTTAATTTTGGAAAATTCTGGGCCATTATTAAAATATTTCATCTGTACTATTTGTTCTGTTTCTTCTAGTATTCCAGTTACACCTTTTGAAAATTTTCCACGGTTCGTGAAGTACTGTTTTTTTTTTTTTTTCATTGTTTTTTTTCTCTTAATGTTTCAATTTGGGAAGTTTCTGTCAACATTTCTTTAAGCTTTAAGCTCACTGATTCTTTCCTTGCAATTTCCAGTCTACTAATAAGCAGGCCGATCAAAGTCTTTTTAAATTTCTGTTATTGTTTTTTACTTCCAACATTTACTTTTAATTCCTTTGTATACTTTCATTCTGTCTGTTTTTTCTTTTTCTTTTTTTTAAATTTTTTTATTGGACTTCAATTTGCCAACATATAGCATAACACCCAGTGCTTATCCCAACAAGTACTTCCCTCAGTGCCCATCACACAGTCACCCAAACCCCCCCGGCCCACCTCTCCTTCTACTACGCCTTGTTCATTTCCCAGAGTTAGGTGTCTCTCATGTTTTGTCACCCTCACTGATATTTTCACTCATTTTCTCACCTTTCCCTTTATTCCCTTTCACTAATTTTTATATTCCCTAAATGAATGAGACCATATAATGTTTGTCCTTCTCTGATTGACTTATATTTCACTCAGCATAATATCCTCGATGGACATCGAGGCTCCTTCCACAGTTTGGCTATTGTGGACATTGCTGCTAGAAACACTGGGGTGTAGGTGTCCCGGCGTTTCACTACATCTGTATCTTTGGGGTCAATCCCCAGCAGTACAATTGCTGGGTCGTAGGGCAGGTCTATTTTTAACTCTTTGAGGAACCTCCACACAGTTTTCCAGAGTGGCTGCACCAGTTCACATTCCCACCAACAGTGAAGGAGGGTTCCCCTTTCTCCACATCCTCTCCCACATTTGTTGTTTCCTGCCTTGTTAATTTTCCCCATTCTCACTGGTGTGAGGTGGTATCTCATTGTGGTTTTGATGTGTATTTCCCTGATGGCAAGTGATGCGGAGCATTTTCTCACGTGCTTGTTGGCCATGTCTAGGTCTTCCTCTGTGAGATTTCTGTTCATGTCTTTTTCCCATTTCATGATTGAATTGTTTGTTTCTTTGGTGTTGAGTTTAATAAGTTCTTTATAGATCTTGGACACTAGCCCTTTATCTGATATGTCATTTGCAAATATCTTCTCCCATTCTGTAGGTTGTCTTTTAGTTTTGTTGACTGTATCGTTTGCTGTGCAAAAGCTTCTTATCTTGATGAAGTCCCAATAGTTCATTTTTTCTTTTGTTTCTTTTGCCTTCATGGATGTATCTTGCAAGAAGTTACTGTGGCCGAGTTCAAAAAGGGTGTTGCCTGTGTTCTCCTCTAGGATTTTGATGGAATCTTGTCTCACATGATTAAATTTATTTGTAGGTATTTCATTCCTTTTGATGCAATTGTAAATTGGGCTTTTAAAATTTCTCTTTTTGGTAGTTCATTATTAGTGTATGGAAACATATATTAGTATTTTGTATTGATCTTGTATCCTGCAACTTTACTGACTTTGTTTTATTCGTTCTAACAGGGTTTTGTTTTGTTTTGGTGGAAGTTTTAGAGTTTTTTAATATATGTCATCTGCAAATAGAAATAGTTATACTTGTTTCATTCTGCATTGGATACCTTTTCATTTTCTTGCCTAATTTCTCTTTCTAGGACTTTCAGTACTATGTTGAATAAACGTGGCAAGAATGGGCATCTTTATTTTGTTACTAACCTTAGAGGAAAAGCCTTCCATTTTTCCCCATTCAGTATGATGGTTATCGTGAGCTTGTCGTATATGGCCTTTATTATGTTGAGGTATGTTTTCTCTATACCCAGTTTTTTGACAGTTTGTACCATGAATGGATGTTGAATTTTGTTAAATGCTTTCTCTGCATCTGTTGAAATGATCCTATTTTTATCCTTCATTTTTAAAAAAGATTTTATTTATTAGAAAGAGGGAGAGCAAGCATGGGCAGTGCAGATGGAGAGGGACAGGCGACAGGCAGACTTCCAGCTGAGCAGGGAACCCAACTTGGAGCTTGATTACAGGACTCTGGGATCATGACCTGAACTGAAGGCAGATGCTTAACTGCCTGAGTCACCCAGGCACCCTATCCTTAATTTTTTAATGTGGTATATCATATTGATCTGTGGATGTTGAACCATCTTTGGATTTCTGGAATAGTTCATGGTATATGATCCTTTTAATGTTCTATTCTACTGTTTTATGTGTTTTATTGTTGAATGTAGTTTGCTAATATTTTATGAGGATATTTGCATCTTTGTTTATCAGGAATATTGTCTTGTAATTTTCTTTTCTTGTAGTATCTTTGTCTAGTTTTGGTGTTAGGGTAATGGTGGACTTGTAACATGAGTTATGGAAATGTTCCCTCTTCTCTTTTTGAAAGAATTTGAGAAAGATTGGTATTCACTGTTCTTTACATGTTTCATAGAATTCACAAGTGAAGCCAGCTGGTCCTGCACTGTTGTTTCTTGGTAGATTTTTGACTGCTAATTTATTTCCTTACTAATTGGTCTGTTTTGAATTTTTTCCTTTTTCATGATTCAGTCTTGGTAGGTTGTGTGTTTATAGGAATTTATCTATTTCTTCTAGGTTTTCCAATTTGTTGGCTTGTAATTGTTCATAGTAGTCTCTAATCTTTTATATTTCTGTGGTATCAATTGTAACTTCCCCTTTTTGATTTCTGATTTTATTTATTTGGAGTCCTCTCTTCTTGATGAGTCTGACTAAAGGTTTTCTCATCTCTTAAAAGTAATTGGCTCTTAGTTTCTTTGATCTTTTCTATTGCCCTTTTAGTCTCTATTTCACTTATTTCTGCTCTGGATCTTTGTTATTTCATTGATTCTGCTAACTTTAGGTTTAGTTTATCCTTATTTTTTTCCATATTCCTTGAGTTGTAAAGTTAGGTTGTGTGAAATACCATTGTGTCTTAATGTAATTGTTTATTGCTATGAATGTCTCTCTTAGAACTAATTTTGCTGTACCTCCTGAGTTTTGGTATGTTGTATTTCCATTTTCATTTGTCTCCAGGTATTATTAATTTTCTTTTTTGATCTTTATCTCATTATTTATTAATAGCATGTTGTTTAATCTTTACATATTTGTGAATTTTGCAGTTTTCTTTTTGTAGTTAATTTCTAGTTTTATAACATTATGTTTGGAAAAGAGACTTGATAAGATTTCAGTCTTCTTACATTTATTAAGACTTATTTTGTGACCTGACATATGATCTATTCTAGAATACATTCTATTTTTACTTGAGAAGAGTGTATATCCTGCTTTTGGATGGAATGTTCTGTAAATGTTAAAGCCAATTGGTCTAATGTGTCATTTAAATCTAATGTTTCTTTATAGATTTTCTATCTGGATGATTTGTTGGTGAAGGTGGGATATTGAAGTACTCTACTATTATTGTATTGCAGATTCTTTCTACCTTTAGATCTATTAATATTTGTTTTATGTATTTAGGTGCATAGATATTTATAAATGTAATATCCTCTTGTGGGATTAACACTTTTATCATTCTATAATGACTTTTTTTGTCTCCTGTTATAGTCTTTGTCTTGAAGTTCCTTTTGTCTGATAGAAGTATAGTTGCTCCCTACTTTTTTTGGTTTCTTTTGGCATGGAATGCTTTTTTCCATCCCTTTCTGTCTGAGTGTGTCCTTAAAGCAGAAGTGAGTCTTTTCTAAGCAGAATATAGTTAGGTCTTATGATTATTATTATCATTTGCTCATTCAGCCACTCTCTTGATTGGAGAATTTTGTCCATTTACATTAAGGTAATTACAGATAAGGTATAGGCATTATTTCCATTTTGTTAGTTGTTTTCTTGCTGCTCTATAATTCATTTGTTTTCCGTTTCTCTTGCCCTCTTCCTTTGTGATTTGATGATTTTTTGTAGTGGTATGCTTAGATTTTTTTTTTCTATTTATATTTTACAGATCTACTATAGGTTTTTGCTTTGTGGTTAAAACCAGGAAACTTACATAAAACATCTTGTTTATACAGTTTATTTTAAGCACATAACAACTTAATTTCAAATTCACTCTAAAGCTCTGTATTATCACTCTTTCTCCTACATCTTACATTTTTAATGCCGCAATTTATCTTGTATTCATTAACAAATTATTGTAGTTATATTTATTTTTACTACTTTTGTGCTTTAGTCTTCACACTTGATTTATAAGTGATTAACGCACTGTCATTACTTTAGATTACTCTGAATTTAGCTATGTATTTTTAACAGTGAGATTTATACTTTCAGATGTTTTCCTGTTACTAGTTATAGTATTTTATTGCAGTTTAAAGATGTTCTTTTCACATTTCTTGTAATTCTGGTCTATTGTTGCTGAACTCCTTCAGCTTTTGCTTTTTTTGGAAAACTTTGTCTTATCTGTAATTCTGAAAGACCACTTTGCTAGGTAAAGTATTCTTAGCAGTGTTTTCTTTTAGCACTTTGAATATGTTGTACCACTCTTTTTGGGCCTGGAAAGTTTCTGCTGAAATATCTTCTTATAGTCTTATGTGAGATTTCTTGTTCTTAAGAAGCTGTTTTTCTCTTGCTGCTTTAGAAGGATGCTCTCCTTATCTTTAACTTATGACAGTTAAATTATGTGTCTTAGCTTCGGTCTCTGTGGATTAATCTAAGTTTTATGTCTGTTTTTCTCTGTCTTTACCTTTAGGGGACCTCTATAATGCAAATATTGGTCTTTTTAATATTGTTTCATAAATCCATTAATCTGACTTTTCTCTTTTATCTTTTTGCTCCTTTGACTGGATGAATTCCACTGCCCTTTCAGTTTGCTGACCTTTTCTTCTGCTTTGTATGGTTGGCTGTTTTACATTACCCCTGTGTTTAATTTTTCAATTCAGTTATTTTATTCTTCAGCTCTGTGATTTATTTGATACTTTCATACATTTTCTCTTTGTTGAAATTCTCACTTTGTTCATGCATTATCCTTCTGACATTGGCAAATATCTTCATGATCATTATTTTGAACTCTTTATCAGGTAGATCACTTATCTCCATTTCATCAAGAGTTTTTATCTTGTTCTTTTGTTTGGAACGTATTTGTCTCTTTATTTTTCTTGACTCTCCGTGATGGTTTCTGTGCTTTAGTTAAAACAGCCATTTCTTCCAATCTTGATGTGGTGGTCTTATATTTGATATGAACCTTCTCATTCAACCCTGCCCTTGGTTATCTCTCAGATCTTTGTGATTATCCAAACAGTGCATGTTTGTGGCTTGCAGTAGTTGTCCCAGTGGGAAGGATCTTGCCATGTAGATACAGGCTGTTTGGAAGCTGTCCCCTAGGCTACCGTCTTTAAAGTATGCAAATATATCTCTTTTAGGGAAAGGCTGCTAGATGATTGTTTCTGTTTGCCTCTTCTGCGCTGTACCGTAGTTAGCCAGTTAAGAATTGTTTCTCTGTTTTTCAATTTTTCCTCTCCTCCAAAGATTGTATTTATTTATTTATTTGACAGAGAGAGAGAGAGAGAGAGAGAGAGAGAGAGAGAGAGAGATAACAAGCAGGGGGAGCAACAGAGGGAGAAGGAGAAGCAAATTCCCCACTGAGCAGGGAGCCTAATGCAAGGATGGATCTCTCATGACTTGAGCCAAAGTAAAGCAGATGCTTAAGCAACTGAACCACCCAGGCACCCTTCTTTTCTTTCTTTTTTTAAAAGAATATTTATTTTGACACATGAGGCGGGGCAAGATGGCCGAAGAGTAGGGTCCCCAAGTCACGTGTCCCCACCAACTTACATAGATAACTTTCAAATCATCCTGAAAACCTACAAATTTGGCTTGATTTAAAGAGAGAAGAGCTGGAATGCTACAGTGAGAAGAGTTTGCGCTTCTATCAAGGTAGGAAGAATGAAAAATAAAAAAGCATTCAAGGGGGAGGGGCCCCCGTGAGAGGCTGGGCTAAGGCCCGGCGGGGAGAGCCTCCAGGACAGAAAAGCCCAAGCCTGGAGAAGCAGGAGCTTTACCAATCTTCCCGGACGGAAAGGCACTCGCAGGGAGCTTGGGCAAGATCCCAGGAGGGGCAGTGATGCCCCCCAGGTTCCCAGGGTCACTAACAGAAGAGGTGCACCCCGGAGAGAGCACACCACACACCACAGGCCGAGCTACCTAAAGGGCTGGAGGGCACGCCCAGCGGGGCCTCAGGAGAACTCTGTGGCGGCTCCGCGGGGAGGGGGCTGCACGGCCAGGGAGTATGATTCCAGCAGCACAGGCCCCAGAGGCCAAGGAGCGGGGGGACACAACCAAGATCCGGCGCTCCCCCCAGGACAGGCGGGGGCCGAGAAGGCACGGGACACCAGGGACACTCCTGCCACTGGGTGGCCCTGGGCTGTGCAGATCAGCGCCCCCCACCCTCAGAGCATCCAGGCCCCTGCGGACTGGGAGATGTGGTAGTTACTGAGGGAGCTGACTCCAGGGCTGGAGAGCTGGCCTCCGCCACTGTTGCTGTTCCTCCTGGTGTCACCTGGTACATGGGGTTGAGCAGGGCTGCCAGGGAGCAGGGTCCTCACAGGATAAACAGCTCCTACTGAGCCGTGCACCTGGCAGGGGTGGGACAGCTCCCCCAGATGCATACAACTGAGAATCAGCAGAGCAGGCCCCTCCCCCAGAACACCAGCTGGCAGGACAGGGGAAGGGCAAGTTCTTGACCAAGCAGTGCTGGAAAGTTCCAGGGGAAGTTGAGGGACTTACAGTATATAGAATCAGAGGATACCCCTCCTTGTTTTTTGTTTGTCCCCCTCCCCCTTTTTTTCTCTTTTTCTCCATTTTTCAGTACAACTGGTTTTTAGCCACTCTGTACGGAGCAAAATGACTAGAAGGAAGAAATCACAAAAGAATCAGAAACAGTACTCTCTCTCCCACATACTTACAGAATTTGGATTACAATTAGATGTCAGAAAGCCAATTTAGAAGCATGATTATAAACCTACTGGTGGCTCTGGAAAAAGCATAAAGGATTCAAGAGACTTCATGACTGCAGAATATAGATCCAAGCAGGCCAAAATTAAAAATAAATTCAATGAGATGCAATCCAAACTGGAGGTCCTAACGACAAGGGTTAATGAGATAGAAAAACGAGTGAGTGACAGAGAATACAAGTTGGTGGCAAGGAGGGAAGCTGAGGAAAAAAGAGAAAAACAAAAGATCATGAGGTTAGGTTAAGGGAAATAAATGACAGCCTAAGAAGGAAAAATCTACTTTTAATTGGGGTTCCAGAGGGCGCCGAAAGGGACAGAGGACCAGAAGGTGTATTTGAACAAATCATAGCTGAGAACTTCCCTAACTTGGGAAGGGAAGAGGCATTCAGATCCAGGAGATAGAGAGGTCCCTCCCTAAAATCAGTAAAAACCATTCAACACCCTCACATTTCATAGTGAAACTTGCAAATTGCAAAGATAAAGAGAAGATCCTTAAAGCAGCAAGAGATAAGAAATCCCTAACCTTTATGGGGAGAAGTATTAGGTTAACAGCAGATCTATCCACAGAGACCGGGCAGGCCAGAAAGGGCTGGCAGGATATATTCAAGGTCCTAAATGAGAAGAACATGCAGCCATGAATACTCTATCCAGCAAGGCTCTCATTCAGAATAGAAGGAGAGATAAAGAGCTTCCAAGATAGGCAGAAACTGAAAGAATATGGGACCACCAAACCAGCTCTGCAAGAAATATTAAGGGGGACTCCGTACAAGAAAGAGGAAGTCGGGGGATGCCTGGGTGGCTCAGCGGTTTAGCACCTGCCTATGGCCCAGGGCGCAATCCTGGAGTCCCGGGATCGAGTCCCACATCAGGCTCCCGGCATGGAGCCTGCTTCTCCCTCCTCCTGTGTTTCTGCCTCTCTCTCTCTCTCTATGTCTATCATAAATAAATAAATAAATAAGTAAATAAATAAATCTTAAAAAAAAAAAAAAAAGAAAGAAAGAGGAAGTCCAAGGAAACAATCCACAAAAACAAGGACTGAATAGGTATCAATGATGACACTAAATTCTTATCTTTCAATAAGATAAGAATTCTGAACATGAGTGGGCTTAATGATCCCATCAAAAGACACCGGGTTTCAAACTGTATAGAAAGCAAGACCCATCTATTTGCTGTCTACAGGGATTCATTTTATTATTATTTTTTTATTTATTTATGATAGTCACAGAGAGAGAGAGAGAGGCAGAGACACAGGCAGAGGGAGAAGCAGGCTCCATGCACCGGGAGCCTGATGTGGGATTCGATCCCGGGTCTCCAGGATCGCGCCCTGGGCCAAAGGCAGGCGCCAAACCGCTTGCGCCACTCAGGGATCCCAGGGATTCATTTTAGACCTAAGGACACCTACAGCCTGAAAATGAAAGGTTGGAGAACCATGTACCATTCAAATGGTTCTCAAAAGAAAGCAGGGGTAGCCATCCTCATATCAGATAAGTTAAAGTTTATCCCAAAGACTGTAGCAAGAGATGAAGGAGGGACACTACATCATACTTAAAGGATCTATCCATCAAGAGGACCTAACGGTCATGAATATTTATGCCCCGAATGTGGGAGCTGCCAAGTCTATCAATCAATTAATAACCAAACTTAAGACATACTTAGATAATAATACGCTAATACTGGGAGACCTCAACATGACGCTTTCTGTAAATGACAGATCTTCTAGGCACAACATCTCCAAAGAAACAAGAGCTTTAAATGATACACTGGACCAGATCGATTTCACAAATATTTACAGAAATTTACATCCAAATGCAACTGAATACACATTCTTCTCAAGTGCACATGGAACTTTCTCCAGAATAGACCACATACTGGGTCACAAATCAGGTCTTAACCGATACCAAAAGATTGGGATCGTGCCCTGCATATTTTCAGACCATAATGCTTTGAAACTAGAACTAAATCACAAGAAGAAGTTTGGAAGGATTTCAAAAATGTGGAGGTTAAAGACCATCCTTCTAAAAGATGAAAGTGTCAACCAGGAAATTAGAGAAGAATTAAAAAGACTCATGGAAACTAATGAGAATGAAGATACAACCATTCAAAATCTTTGGGATACAACAAAAGCAGTCCTGAGGGGGAAATACATCACAATACTAGCATCCCTCAAAAAACTGGAAAGAACTCCAATACAAAAGCTAACCTTGCACCTAAAGGAGCTGGAGAAGCAACAGCAAATGAAACCTTCACCCAGCAGAAGAAGAGAGTTAATAAAGATTCGAGCAGAACTCCATGAAATCGAGACCAGAAGAACTGTGGAACAGACCAACAAAACCAGGAGTTGGTTCTTTGAAAGAATTCATAAGATAGATAAACCATTAGCCAGCCTTATTAAAAGGAAGAGAGAAAAGACTCAAATTAATAAAATCATGAATGAGAAAGGAGAGATCACGACCAACACCAAGGAAATACAAACGATTTTAAAAACTTATTATGAGCAGCTATATAGCAATAATTTAGGCAACCTAGAAGAAATGGACACATTTTTGGAAAACCACAAACTACCAAAACTGGAACAGGAAGAAATAGAAAACCTGAACAGGCCGATAACCAGGGAGGAAATGGAAGCAGTCATCAAAAACCTCCCAAGACACAAAAGTCCAGGGCCAGATGGCTTCCCCGGGGAATTCTATCAAATATTTAAAGAAGAAACAATATCTATTCTACTACAGTTGTTCCAAAAGATAGCAAGGGATGGAATACCTCCACCAAACTCGTTCTATGAGGCCATCATCACCTTAATTCCAAAACCAGACAAAGACCCCACCAAAAAGGAGAATTATAGACACAATATTCCTGATGAACACAGACGCAAAAATTCTCCACAAGATACTAGCCAATAGGATCCAACAATACATTAAGAAGATTTTTCACCATGACCAAGTGGGATTTATCCCCAGGATGCAAGGCTGGTTCAACACTCGTAAAGCAATCAATATGGTGGATCATATCAACAAGAGAAAAAACAAGAACCACATGATTCTCTCCACAGCTACAGAGAAAGCATTTGACAAAATACAGCACCCATTCCTCATCAAAACTCTTCAGAGTGTAGGGATAGAGGGAACATTCCTCAGCATCTTCAAAGCCATCTATGAAAAGCCCACAGCAAATATCATTCTTAATGGGGAAACACTGGGAGCCTTTCTCTTAAGATCAGGAACAAGACAGGGATGTCCACTCTCACCACTGCTATTCAACGTAGTACTAGAAGGCCTAGCTTCAGCAAGCAGACAACAAAAAGAAATAAAAGGCATTCAGTTTGGCAAAGAAGAAGTCAAACTATCCCTCTCTGCAGATGACATGACACTGTACATAGAAAACGCAAAAGACTCCACCCCAAGATTGCTAGAACTCATACAGCAATTCAGCAGTGTGGCAGGATACAAAATCAATGCCCAGAAATCAGTGGCATTTCCTTTTTTTTTTCTAACAATAAATTTATTTTTTATTGGTGTTCAATTTGCCAACATACAGAATAACACCCAGTGCTCATCCCATCAAGTGCCCCCCTTAGTGCCCGCTACCCAGTCATCCCCCCCCCCCGCCCTCCTCCCCTTCCACCACTCCTAGTTCCTTTCCCAGAGTTAGGATTCTTCCATGTTCTGTCTCCCTTTCTGATATTTCCTACCCATTTCTTCTCCCTTCCCCTCTATTCCCTTTCACTATCATTTATATTCCCCAAATGAATGAGAACATATAATGTTTGTCCTTCTCCAATTGACTTATTTCACTCAGCATAATACCCTCCAGTTCCATCCACGTTGAAGCAAATGGTGGGTATTTGTCATTTCTAATGGCTGAGGAATATTCCATTGTATACATAAACCACATCTTCTTTATCCATTCATCTTTCGATGGACACCGAGGCTCCTTCCACAGTTTGGCTATTGTGGACATTGCTGCTAGAAACATCGGGGTGCAGGTGTCCTGGGGTTTCATTGCATCTCTATCTTTGGGGTAAATCCCCAGCAGTACAATTGCTGGGTCGTAGGGCAGGTCTATTTTTAACTCTGATGAACCTCCACACAGTTTTCCAGAGTGGCTGCACCATTTCACATTCCCACAAACAGTGTAAGAGGTTCCGTTTTCTCCGCATCCTCTCCAACATTTGTGGCTTCCTGCCCTGTTAATTTTTCCCATTCTCACTGGTGTGAGGTGAGAATCTCATTGTGGTTTTGATGTGTATTTCCCTGATGGCCAGTGATGCGGAGCATTTTCTCATGTGCGTGTTGGCCATGTCTATGTTTTCCTCTGTGAGATTTCTGTTCATGTCTTTTGCTCATTTCATGATTGGATTGTTTGTTTCTTTGCTGTTGAGTTTAATAAGTTCTTTATAGATCTTGGAAACTAGCCCTTTATCTGATACGTCATTTGCAAATATCTTCTCTCATTCTTTAGGTTGTCTTTTAGTTTTGTTGACTGTATCGTTTGCTGTGCAAAAGCTTCTTATCTTGATGAAGTCCCAAAAGTTCATTTTTGCGCTTGTTTCTTTTGCCTTCGTGGATGTATCTTGCAAGAAGTTACTGTGGCCGAGTTCAAAAAGGGTGTTGCCTGTGTTCTCCTCTAGGATTTTGATGGAATCTTGTCTCACATTTAAATCTTTCATCCATTTTGAGTTTATCCTTGTGTATGGTGCAAGAGAGTGGTCTAGTTTCATTCTTCTGCATGTGGATGGCCAATTTTCCCAGCACTATTTATTTATTTATTTATTTATTTATTTATTTATTTTTAAGATTTTATTCATTCATTAATTTGAGACACAGGCAGAGGGAGAAGCAGGCTCCATGCAAGGAGCCTGACTCGGGACTCGATCCCATGTCTCCAGGATCAGGTCCTGGCCTGAAGGCGGCGCTAAACTGCTGAGCCACTCGGACTGCCCCCCAGAACCATTTATTGAAGAGACTGTCTTTCTTCCAGTGGATAGTCTTTCCTCCTTTATCGAATATTAGTTGACCATAAAGTTGAGAGTCCCTTCTGGATTCTCTATTCTGTTCCATTGATCTATGTGTCTGTTTTTGTGCCAGTACCACACTGTCTTGATGACCACAGCTTTGTAGTACAACCTGAAATCTGGCATTGTGATGCCCCCAGCTATGGTTTTCTTTTTAAAAATTCCCCTGGCTATTTGGGGTCTTTTCTGATTCCACACAAATCTTAAGATGATCTGCTCCAACTCTCTGAAGAAAGTCCATGGTATTTTGATAGGGATTGCATTAAACGTGTAAATTGCCCTGGGTAACATTGACATTTTCACAATATTAATTCTTCCAATCCACGTGCATGGAATATTTTTCCATCTCTTTGTGTCTTCCTCAATTTCCTTCAGAAGTCTTCTGTAGGGGGTGAGGGAGAGGTAGAAGGAGAATCTCAAGCAGACTCCCTGCTGAGCCCAGAGTCTGATAGGGCTTGATGCCACAATCCTGAGATGATAATCTGAGCCAAAACTAAGAGTTGGATGCTGAACTGATTTAGCCACCCAAGTGCCTCAAGAATTGTTTCTCTGTTTTTCATAGTCCCTTCGTACTCATTAACATAAACTCTGCAGACCACTAGAGCCAGGTAATCAAGAGGTTCCCCTGAGCAGCACCCACAAAAACCAGAGTGCCAAATGTGTAAGCTTTTTTCTAAAGATAATGGAGGTCTGGAACAAAGCAGAGGGATAATACAAAGATGGCACTTGTTGGTTTCCCTGGTCCCTGGAGAGTATTTTAGTCAGTCCCTTGAGGTGTGTTAAATTAGAAGTGTGCCTCTCAGGCTCTAGGTTAAGCAGACAGATTTCTTTCACAGAAAGAAATTCTGTTTCTGTTTAGGCAAAGAAGTTCACTTTGAAATGGGCATTTCTGTTTGCTGCTTCTGTGCTTGGTCTGAGGTGGTGGTTAGCCCACCCCAGTTAGTGAGTCTGCATTAACCCTTTAAGAACTATCACAGCCTTGTCAGTCTTGTGTGTCAAAAAGCCTCATGTTTTGAGTGCCTGTCTCACAGGTGGAAGCCTTAAAAGTTGGGAGTGCTAGATGTGGGGATCAAACCCTTTGATCCTCAGGGAGAAGCTGGGAGTTGTGAGTTTCCTCTCAGTTGTGTGTTGCTATGCCAGAGGTGGGATTTATGGTGAGATTGTTCCTTAGCTTCTCCTACATATTTGTTTGTTTGTTTGTTTGTTTATTTATTTATTTATTTTCCTACCTATTTAAATATGAATTTGTTTCTTATTTATTTGATGGGTAGAATTTGCTCAACTAGTTTCTGAATTTCTTTTAGAGGGAATTATTCCGTATACAGCTGTAGATTTGCAGTGTTCATAAGGAGATATGAGCCTCCTGCATCATCATCTTGAACCTGAACCCAAAGTGAACTTCTTTGTTAGTATGGGTCAGAAAGTGGGATAGCCACAGGACATGAAATACGAAGAGGATCTAGAAAAGTCAAGAGAAGCTGTTTATTTTATTTTATTTTATTTATTTATTCCTGAGAGACACAAATAGAGAGAGACAAAGACACAGGCAGAGGGAGAAGCAGGGTCCCTGTAGGGATTTATTCTGTTATGAATAAATCTGTTATGAACGTATGTGTACAAGTTTTTGAGTGCCTGTTTTCAATTCTTTGGTTATATACCTACGAATGGAATTTCTGGGTCATATGATGATTTTATGTTTAACTTTTTCAGCCGCTGCCCAACTTTTCCCTGGCCCATTTTGCATCTGGTATTAGGGGTCCAAAGTCAATCTTTTCCATGTGACTATCCATTTGTTCCAGCACAACTTGTTAAAAAGACCTCTTTTTCCATTGAATTGTCTCAGAATCCTTGCCAAAAATTGATTGAACACAAACATATGAGTTTATTTCTGGCTTCTTAGTTCCACTGATTTATAGATGAATCCTTATGTCAGGCCTATACTGTCTTGATTATTGTACCTGTTTGGTAGTTTTGAAATTAGGGAATATAAGTCTTCCAACTCTCTTTCAGGATTGTTTTGGCTTTTGGGTTCTTGTCCATGTGAACTTCAGGATAAGCTTGTTCATTTCTGCAAAAAATGCAGAAATTTTGATAGGGATCGTATTGAATCTTTAAGATCAATTAGGAGAGTAGTACCACCTTAATAGTAGTAAGTCTTCCAATCCATGAACAAAGCCGTAAGTCTTCTTAGTTTCAACCATTTTAGAATGGTTTTTAGTGTGTAACTCTTGCCTTTGTTTTGTTAAATTTATTTTAAAAGAATATTTATTTTATTGTAAATGTATTTGTTTTAAATTTATTTTCAAGTTATTTATTATTAGTATATAGGACATGACTGATTTTTTTTGTTGTTGATATCATTTCACTGCAACTTGGTGGACTCATTTATTTCATGCAGAAGTTTGTTTGTTGGCTTCTTTAAGGTTTTCCATACACTAGATCATATCATCTACAAATACAGTTTATTTCTGCCTTTCCAATCTCAATTCTTTTAATTTCTGTTTCTTGACTGATTGCCCTGACTGGAAAGAAACTTCAGTAAATTATTAAATGGAAATGGTGACAGTGGACATCCTTACCTTATTTCTGATCCTTGGGGGAAAGCTTTCATTCTTTTATTGTTAAATATTTTGGTAATCTGTTGGTTTTTCATAAATGCCCTATTCCCGGTTGAGTAAATTGCTTTCTAATCCTAGTTTGTTGAGTGTTTTCTCATGAAAGAGCATTAAATTTTGTCAAATATACTTTCTGCATCTGTTGAGGTGATCATATGGGTTTTGTCCCTTATTCTTTTAATATTGTGTATTACATTGATTTTTGCATATTTTTTAAAGATTTATTTGAGGGGGAGACAGATTATGAGCAGGGGTAGGGGCAGAGGAAGGAGAGAGTCTCAAACAAACTGTCCACTGAATGTCGATCTCCCAATCCTGAGATCATCACTTGAGCCAAAGTCAGGAGTCAGATGCTTAACCAGGTGAGCCACATGGGAACCCCAATTTTTGCATATTAACAACTGTGCACTCCTGGTCATAGTATATACTCTTTAATATGCAGCTGAATTGTTTCCTAGCATTTTGTTGAGGATATTTATAACTATATGCCTAAGGGATATTAGTCTGCAGTTTTATTTTCCTATAATGTCTTAGTCTAGTTTTAGTATTTCAGTTACACTGGCTTGGTAGAATGGGTTGGTAAGTGTTCCATCCTCTTTTATTTTTTGGAAGTGCTTTGAAGGATTGTGTTAATCCTTCCTTTGAAGGATTGTGTAGATTAGCAGTGATATCATCGTGCCTGAGCTATTTTGTTGAAAGTTTTTTGATTACTGACTCAGTCTTTTCTCTTTATAGGTTTCTTTGGCTACCATGTTTCCTTCTTGATTTAGTTTTCATAGTTTGTGAGTTTCTAGAAATTTTTCCATTTCACCTAAGTTAATTTGTTGGTATATGTTTATTAATAGTATTACTTTATAATTTTTATTTCTGTAAGTTCATTAGTGATGTTTTCATCTTCATTCCTAATTTTTTAAATTTCAATCTTCCTTCTTTTTGCCTGAAGTTTTATCAGTATTGTTGCTGTTTTCAAGGAAACATCTCTGGTTTCTTTCTTTTTTTTTTTTTTTTTTTTAAGATTTTATATACTTATTCATGAGAGACACAGAAAGAGAGGCAGAGACACAGACAGAGGGAGGAGAAGCAGGCTCCATGCAAGGAGCCCAATGTGGGACTCAATCCTGGGAATCTGGGTCCAGGCCCTGTGCCAAAAGGTAGACGCTCAACTGCTGAGCCACCCAAGCATCCCTTTGTCTCTGATTTCATTAGCTTTCTTTCTTTATGTTGTTGTCTCCACTTTGTTATTTCTTTAGTCCTTCTTGCTTCAAGTTTATTTTGGTCTTGTGTTTTATTTTCTTAACATGAATGTTTAAGTTGTGATTTGAGATCTTATTTTTTAATGGAGGCATTTACAGCTATAAGTGTCTTTTTAAACACTGTTTGCTCAATCCTATAGTTTTAGTATGTTGTATTTTTCATTTTAATTCATCTGAAAATATTTTCTAATTTCTCTTGTGCTTTCCACCTTGAACCATTGGGTTTTTAGAAGTGTGTTTTCAAATGTTTGTTAATTTTCTTAAATTGCTTCTACTATGGATTTTCAGTTTTGTTCCATTTGATTGGAGGGCATACTTTGTATTATTGCATTCATTTTTAATTGTTGAGACTTGTGGACTGACAACAATATTGTGTATTCTGGAGAAGGTCATGTGCATTTGAAAAGAATTTGAATTCTACCTTTGCTGGGTAGTGTACTCAATAGATGTTTGTTAGATATAATTGGTTTGCAGTGCTGTTCTAGTCTTCTCTTTTCTTGGTGATCTTCTATTGACTTCTATCCATTATTTTTTTTTTTAACTTTGTATTTTTATTTATTTTTTTTATTTATTTATGATAGTCACACAGAGAGAGAGAGAGAGAGAGGCAGAGACACAGGCAGAGGGAGAAGCAGGCTCCATGCACCGGGAGCCCGACATGGGATTCGATCCCGGGTCTCCAGGATCGCGCCCTGGGCCAAAGGCAGGCGCCAAACCGCTGCGCCACCCAGGGATCCCGACTTCTATCCATTATTAAAGTGGGATATTGAAGTCTCCAACTATTATTGTTCATCTGTTTCTTTGTTGTTTTGTTTTATGAATTTTGGGGCTTGTTTGGTAGGTGCATATGTGTTTATAAAGGTTATATTTTCCTGATGGAGTAGTCCTCTTATCATACATCATGTCCTTTGTCTTTTTTTTTTTTTTGGTCCTTTGTCTTTTTTAACAATTTCTTAACGTCTATTTTTGTGATATTCATATGGTCAACCTAGTTCTCTTTTGGTTACTATTTTTATGATACGTCTTTTTCCGTTTACTTATTTGTCTATCTTGCTCACCTCTGTATTTTCATTTGAGTGTTTAATCCATGTACATTTAGTATAGTAACCCGTCAAAGGGCTTCTGTCATTTTGCTATTTGTTTTCTGTATTTGTTATATATATTTTTGTTCCTCTGTTTCTCCACTGTTGCCTTTTGTGTTAATTGGACATTTTCTAGTTTATGCCTTTAATTCTCTTATCTTTTTTCCCTTAGTTATATATTTTTGAATTGTTTTCTTGGTGTTTGTCCTGGAGAGTACAAAAAGCATCTTAATTTATAAGATTACAGTTCAGATTACTATCCACTTAATTAATAGCATGTAAGAACTTTGCTGCTAAAAAACTTTATTCTCCTTTGTGTGTTGGATGGATATATGTTCAGTATTATATTACATTTTATGCATCTTTTTTTAAAAGATTTTATTTATTCATTTATTTATGAGAGACAGAGAGAGAGAGAGAGAGAGAGAGAGAATGGCAGAGACACAGGCAGAGGAAGAAGCAGGCTCCTTGCAGGGAGCCTGACATGGGACTCGATCCCAGGTCTCCAGGATCACACCCTGGGCTGAAGGCGGCACTAAACCGCTGAGCCACCTGGGCTGCCCCATTTTATGCATCTTAAGTAAAATTAAAGCTTCATGAGGGCAGTGTCTATTTTTATTGTTTACTGTTACAATTTAGCTCAGAGAATAATGTCTGATATAGAATAGGCATTCAAATATTTGATGAATGAATGAGTGAGGGAGATCCAGAGTCATGCTAAATAGTTCTTAACTGTATCTAACTGAAATATGGTCTTCTGGTAGATTATTTTCCTGTTTATGAAATTAAATATATAATCCTTTTTATGTCATACCACTCTTCCTATAGTTCATTCTCATAATCTTTCTACTACATTTTTTTTCTTTTTCTGAAGTGACTACGTTTCCTACAGCGTTTTCAAAATTGCTTTCAAGATCTTTGTTTGAAATTTTGCATGTAGTGGTGCATGGGTGGCTGTAGGTTAATCATCTGCCTTTGGCTTAGGTCATGACCGTAGGGTCCTGAAATTGAGCCCTGTGTTGGGCTCCCAGCTCAGCAGGGAGCCTGCTTGTCCCTCTCCCTCTGCTCTTTACCCCTGCTCATGCTCTCTCTCCAGTAAGTACGTAAAATCTTAAAAAATAAAGTTTGCATGTAATGTGTGTACTTATCACATGTAACCTTAATTAAAGTAGTAGTTCTCAATGTTGAGTAGACATACACATTCAATATTAGCAAGAAACTAGGAACAGAAATAAATTTCAGCATATTGATTTTCTCATTTTTAAAAACTAAGCTTTTTAAAAATTAATAAACTTTGTTAGAGCAATATTAAGTTCATAATAAAGCTGGGCAAAAAGTAGATAGTTTCTAAATATAACCATACCTCTGCTGACCTCTTATCATCAGTCCACACCAGAGTATTGCTTTTGTTACAGTTGATGAACCCCTACATTGACACATCATTTTCACATACATGCATAAAGCATGTAGTTTATATTATATCATTTTCACATACATGCATAAAGCATGTAGTTTATATTATGTTTCATTCTTGGATGTGTTACATTCTTTGGGTTTTCACAAATGTGTAATACCATGTGTCCACCATAATATTATTATATAGAATCATTTCTTTGCCCTAAAAATCTTCAGTGCTCTACCTATTCACTCTTTCCTCCCCATAACAACTGGCAACCAGTCTTTTTACTGTCTACTCCATAGTTTTGCTTTTTCTAACATTTTATGTTTGGATTCATACAGTATGTAAGCTTTTCAGATTGGATTCTTCCCCTTAAAGATAGGCATTAAAGTTTCCTCTGTGTCTTTTCATGGCTTGGTAGTTCATTTCTTTATAGCACTGAATAATATTCCATTGTTTGCACGTACCACAGTTCACCTACTGGAGGACATTTTGGTTACTTCCAGGTTTGGATGATTATGAATAAAGATGCTATAAACATTCATGTGAAAGTTTTTATATGGGCACAAGTTTTTAACTTTTCTGGGCAGACACCAAGGAATGTGATTACTGGATCATATGGTAAATGTATATTTAATTTTATAAGAAACTACCAAAGTGGATGTACCATTTTGTATTCCCCAGTAGCAGTGAATGAGGGTTTCTGTTGCTGCACATCCTTGCCAACATTTGATGATGTCAGTGTTTTGGATTTTGGCCATTCTAATACATGTGTTAGTATCTTGTTTTACTTTGTATGAAATATGAATTTAATTTGTATTTCCCTAGTGACATATGATGTTGAAAATTTTTTCAGATGCTTCCTATCTATATCTTCTTTGGGAAAAAAGCCTACATACTGCATGATTCCAACCATATTGTTTCCTTATTGTTGAGTTTTAAGAGTTCTCTGTATAATTTGGATAATAGTCCTCTATCAGCTATGTCTCTTACAAGTTCCCAGTCTGTGGTTTATCTTCTCATTCTTTGACATGGTCTTTCACAGAGCACAAGTTTTTGACTTTAGTGAAGTCTTTGTATCTAAAAAGTCATTATTAGGGGCCTCTGTGTGGCTCAGTTGGTTAAATGTCTGACTCTTGGTTTTGGCTCTGGTCATGATTTCAGGAGTATGGATTGAGCCCTGCATCAGGCTCCATGCTCAGTAGGGAGTCTGCTTGAGATTTTCTCCCTTTCCTTCTTTGCCACCTCCCCCAACTCATGCTCCTTTTTCTCTCTCTAAAATAAATAAAATCTTATAAAAAAAGGAAAATACTAACTTAAATAAGTAAGTCATCATTCTACCCAAAGCCAGCTAGGTTTTTTAGCAGGTTATTATCTAAGAGTTTTATAGTTGGCATTTTACATTTAGGTCTCTGATGTATTTTGAATTAATTTTTGTGAGGAATGTAAGACATGTGTCTAGATTCATTTTTTTTTTACATGTGGATATTCAGTTGTTAACAGCACCATTTGTGGAAAAGACTGCTCCATTATATTCTCTTTGCTCTGTCAAAGATCAATTGACTATATTTATGTAGTCAGAAGGGTTCTGTATTCTTTTCTTTTGGTCTCTTTGTCTATTCTTTCATTATTACCACACTGTATTGATTACTGCTGCTTTATAGTAAGTCTTAAAGTCCAGTAGTATCAGTCCTCCAACTCTGTTCTTCCATACTAGGTTGGCTATCCTGGGCATTTTGCATTGCCATATAAACCTTACAGTTTATTGATAGCCGCCAAATAATTTGCGGAAATTGTAATTGGATTGTGTTGAATCTACAGATCAAGTTGTAAAGAATGGACAGTCTGACAATATTGAATCCTCCTATCCATGACAATAGAATCTCTCTCCATTTATTTAGTTCTTCTTTTTAGTTCTTCTTTGAAATCTTTCCTCAGAATTTTATGGTTTTCCACATATAGATCTTATACATATTTTGTTAGATACCTGTTTTTCATTAGGTGTTAATGTAGATGGTAATATATATATTTTAAGATACAGGTATTTTTATCGAATGGTAATATATTTTTAATTTCAAATTCTACTTGGTAATTGCTAGTACATAAAAAAGTAATTGACTTTAGTATATTTACCTTGTGTCCTGCAATTTTGCTTTAGATGCTTATTAGTTCCAGTAGTTTTTATTGTTGAATGGGATTTTTCTTCTTTAGCCTGGTGAAGTGGTAGACTACATTCTTTTTTTGGTTTTTTGTTTTTTTTAATTTATGATAGTCACACACACAGAGAGAGAGAGAGAGAGAGAGAGAGAGAGAGAGAGAGGCAGAGACACAGCACAGGCAGAGGGAGAAGCAGGCTCCATGCACCAGGAGCCCGATGTGGAACTCGATCCCGGGTCTCCAGGATTGCTCCCTGGGCCAAAGGCAGGCGCCAAACCGCTGCGCCACCCAGGGATCCCAACTACATTGTTTTTTAAATGATCAACAAGCCTTGCGTAATTCCTTTTATATGCTGTTGAATTTGACTGCTAATATTTTGTTGAGGATTTTTTTCTTTTTTTTTTTTAATTTTTATTTATTTATGATAGTCACAGAGAGAGAGAGGCAGAGACACAGGCAGAGGGAGAAGCAGGCTCCATGCACCGGGAGCCCGACGTGGGATTCGATCCCGGGTCACCAGGATCAAGCCCTGGGCCAAAGGCAGGCACTAAACCGCTGTGCCACCCAGGGATCCCTGTTGAGGATTTTTTTCATCTGTGTTCATGAGAGATATGGATCTGTAGTTTTCTTGTAATGTCTTTGTCTGATTTTGGTATTGGGGGTAATGTTGGCCTCATAGAATGAATTAGGAAATATTCCATCTGCTTCTGGAATCAACTGTACAGAATTGGATAATGTCTTTCTTAAATATCACTGGTAGAATTCACCAGTGAAACAATCTGACCTTAGCACTTCTTGTTTTTGAAGGTTATTAATTATTAACTCTAATAGATAAAGGTATACTCATATTGTCTATTTCTTGTATGTTTTGAGTGGATAGAATTGGTCCATCTTACCTAGATCATCAAATTTGTGGGCATGGAGTTGTTCATAGTATTCCTTTGTTATTCTCAAGCTCAGATATTTTCCTTAGCTGTGTCCAGTCTACTGATGAGCCCATCAAAGGTTTTCTTCCTTTCTCTTACAGTGTTATTGATCTCTCTAGCATTTCCTTTTCTCTCTTAGAATTTTCATCTTTCTGCTTACATTGCCAAACTGTTCTTGCATGCTCTCTCCTTTATCTGTTAGAGCTTTTAGCATAACAATCATGGTTTTAACATTTAAGTTTGATAATTCCACCTTCCTTGCTGTATGTGAGATTGGTTCTGATTTTTGCTCTGTCTCTTCAAACTGTTTTTTGCCTTTTAGCAGGCTTTGTTATTCTTCCTTGGTAGCCAGACCTGATGTACTTGGTAATAAGATGGGAGGCATGGGGAAACTCTCTCTAGTCTTTTTTTTTTTTTTTTTTAACTCTCTCTAGTCTTATTGTTAGGTCTCAGTCTTTTTATTGAACCTGTGCCTCTGCACTAGAACTTCACTTTGCCTTCTTCTTTCTCCTTCTCCCCTGCCTTAGGTGGCACAGGATGGCTAGAGTGAGCTCGAAGTTGGATATTTCCTTTCCTCCACTTGGAATGTTAGAGCAGGCTGGAGTCAGGTGTTTCCCTTACCCTCACATGCAAGGTTAGAATGTACTGAGCTTACAAATTTTCTTTCCCTCAAATCAGTTAGGGTCTGATAAGACCCCAGCAGATTAGGCTGTGGTAAAATAGTTTCTCCTGAGGGCAAAGCCTTGTTAAGAACAGAATGTTCTGGCATATTTCAAACTGGTACGTTTTCCCTCCTTTTGCTGGAAGCAGTAGGGTATTTTTATCTGATAATCACTGTAAGAACCTGATCAACTCTTGGAGGTAAAACTCACAAAATATGGGGGCTCTTCATGACTGGGTCTCTTGGAGTTTTGAACTTTCATAATTATCCACACTGAGCCTCTAGCAGTTCATCAATTATAGTTAAGGTTTTTCTTACTTACTAGTTCTGCTGGTTTGTTATAATTTTCTAATATTCACCTACCTCTCCAGTTTTGGGAGTAGTGGTTTCTTATTGACCTGTGACCTTATTTCTTTGAGACAGATTCAGTAGGAATCATTGATTTTTTAGTTTATTTACTTTTTACTTAAGATGGAAGGATGACTTCCAATCTCATTACATGGTGGACTAGAAACCACAAGTCTGACTTATTACTGTAGGATTTGCCTAATGATTTTTTTATTTATTTTTATTTTTTAAAAAAGATTTTATTTATTTATTCATGAGAGACACACACACACACAGAAATAGAGGCAGAGACACAGGCAGAAGGAGAAGCAGGCTCCATTCAGGGAGCCCGACGTGGGACTCGATCCTGGGTCTCTAGGATCATGCCCTGGGCTGCAGGTGGTGCTAAACCGCTGTGCCACCAGGGCTGCCCCCTAATGATTTTTAATTTTTTTTTATTGGAGTTCAATTTGCCAACATATAGCATATCACCCAGTGCTCATCCCATCATGTGCCCCCTCAGTGCCCATTACCCAGTCACCCCAACACCCCGCCCACCTCCCCTTCCACTACCCCTTGTTCATTTCCCAGAGTTAGGTGTCTCTCATGTTTTGCCACCCTCACTGATATTTTCACTCATTTTCTCTCCTTTCCCTTTATTCCCTTTCACTAATTTTTATATTCCCAAAATGAATGAGACCATATAATGTTTGTCCTTTTCCAATTGACTTGTTTCACTCAGCATAATACCCTCCAGGTCCATCCATGTAGAAGCAAATGGTGGGTATTTGCTAATGATGATTTTTCTGTTTCCCTTATTGCTTCAGGATTTATTGGCATTCTACTGTAAGGAAATGTTACCTATTTATCCAATTATCTAGCAATCAGCATGGACTCATGGATATTTATTTTATTCTGTAGGTTATAACCTCTTACTGTTGTTAATCTTGTTGCTGAAATTATTCCAAGTTTAACTATTGGGAGTACATCCAAATTAATCTTTATGCCCTTTTGAAATGTCCCCATCATTTTTTAGGCATATCCTTGCCTTGCCTGGCACCATGAGATATTCCAGGTTCATTTTGTATTTTCCCTCCCTCAACCCTGGCATAAGCCATTTGTCCATGGTTACTTTCATATGATTGGTATTTAGAAACCAAGATTCAAGTGCCAAGTGCTCATTACTATTGGTATGTCATTGCTTTTGGGTCATCATAACAGACAGATAGAAATATGTGTATTTATTTTATTTTATTTTTTTAATTTTATGAT